>NC_142707.1:6060606-6363636 GCF_055471065.1 Atractosteus spatula
TGGCTCTACAAGTCTAAAGGCATACTGTGTTATATTGCAGTAAAAGCACAGTAAAATAGAATAAAGGCCAGCTAAATCATCAGTAAACCCCAGAGAGTGACGTTAAACATTGTGATAAATCTACTCTGCTGTTTCTCTGTGGTGGAGAGGAATCTCAGAGATTCTCAGCTGGAGGTCTACGATGCAGGGAGATTTCCGCTGACAAGGAAAGAACATTTAAAGCAAGGACGTTCGCTGAAAATGCAACACGCAGACAAAACTTAATCCTTCGCAGCCTGTGCAGCCTGACCTTGCAACACTGATTTAATAATCCTTATTGCTAATCATTTCTTTACTCTGTTTTGTTGTTTGCCTTCCGTGATCTTCTGTGTGACTAATAATATTGACGTGCCTCCGTGAATGTGCTGTTTATACACATGTTTTTATAATATGCTGTCCAAGTGGAATATAATCATTGGTCCACAATCCTAGTTGACAGGATGTTGTTTTCTGTTGTTATTGTACAGTATAGTAGTATTGGTCTTTTCTGTGTGTGCAGAGCAGAATGTTTTTTTTCTTTTCCTTGTGACTTTACAGTATGTTACTATTTACAGACTTCCCTTTAGTTTTCAATATGAGTTAATAGAAAATATCTTTAGTACGTGTGTGTTATTATGCCCTAACTTACTATTCACTATCACTGTGAATTAAAGAATAGAATCAGTCTATACTTGTGATTGTATTGACAACCAAATTGCCTCTGGGTCTTCGTCATAACTCACCAGGTCCAGCTCACCTGAGCACACCCTACTGTACGTGAGAGATCAGGACTAAAGGGTGATGGGTGTTCTAGAGAGAACCTTTTCCCCCAGCTGTTGAGCCCCGGAGAACTTTTATTGTTAGGGATGGCTATATTGCATCAAACTGAAATGATTTTTCTTGCTTTTCTTTCCTTGAGCTGCTTAGATCCCAGTACAAAATCCCAGTACAAAGTGCTAAGCTACAACAGGCAGTGTGTAGCAACAGCTGCTTCTATATGTACAGCCAGCATTTGACAGGAACCTAACTCTGATACATTCACAAGATTTGTAAAATAGTTTGCATGTAATGGATACAAATTTATTAGAAAGAAAACTTTTACTCTACAGCATCAGTCAACCATCTTAAATGAGTCACTTCACAAAAGGGATGACATTACCACTCTCTTTATACTACTCTCTATCTGTAGTTCATTCACAGTGTACAGATGGATGTGGATTGGCAAGGAGAGAGATGATTTTTTGGCTAAGGATATGTTTTTTTAAAATTTTTGCTCCTCTGTTTCAATTTTGTTTTCACATACTTAGCAGAGATGTTTGGAATTTGATGTGACTTCACAAAACAATCCTAATTGTTAACACGCATTGTGTTAACAAATCCAGCAGCTCAGGGCCCTCATGGGGAAAAAGGCTGGACGAAGAAGGGGAGAGAGAGGAGCAGAGAGGCAAAGAAAAACAGTTGCAGGGAAAAGAAATCCGGGATGAGTAGGAGAGGAAGGAGAATCAAACAAGGAACCCAGGAAAGAGAGGGGAAATTAAAGAGTGGACAAATGACCGAGGGGCAAGAGAGAGAGGAGGACAAGGCAGCATACTGCTTGTGCTGGATGAGGAGAAGAACGAGGGAGCTGTGACTTCTGCAGGCTCCTGTTTACTGTAGTAGCCTGGTTTGGCAACCTGACTCCATGCGATAAAACCAGCAATGTCATGGGTGCACAACAGCTACAGCTGGCAGACATCTATACCAAACAAGTAGTGCTCAAGGTCAATATAGCCATGACAGCCATGACCACCCCATTGCACTTGATTTAGACCACCTATATTCAAAAGCAACAGAACTAAGTTTTCTTTTATTCCCGCAGTGATTAACCTGCTTAATCAGGACAACTGAGTGCTATATTTTCTCATCATGCACATATTTTATAACTCTCACACATTGATGACCCAACTTCTTCGTCTTTCTAAATTGTGAAATGACCTCTAACGTGCTCTCATCTTATGCATGTATGTTTCTTATTTGTTAATGGGTTCATGTTGTGTTAAATGTAGTGTATTGTATTATGTCTTTTACCTGCAGTGGGACAATAAAGGGAGTAAATTGCTCCTGTGTTTCAGTTGACTGTTAGTTTATATTAGGTACAAGTACTGACACAGAACAGCTCCCAAACAACTGTCATGTGTGCCCCAAAAGGCTCCTTATATATCTATATTACTATGCATCTAATTCAGGAAGGACCCCTTTCCAAAATAAATCATTGCTTCACTTTTATGGTGTTACATATTCTTTCACATCATCCCTGGAAAGCTGCAGCCGAATACAGTGCTTCATATACATCCTACACTGCTCTGTGAGGCTCATTCTCCTTGCTACCTCACTAATCTTACCAACAGGCTTTAGGAGAGACCCCTAGCCAACATTTTAATGGTAATTGCTTTTGCAGGTATGGTATTATTAAATCTAGATATTTCCAAAAACACATGTGCCAGAACCAAAGAGATGAGCTTGAGAAAAAAAAATCCTTTACCAGTCTGGCCATGCAATATACAGGGAGCGCATTAAAGTTGGTTGGGTTACAGTACAAGCACTTGTGCCACGGAAAGGTGCTGTGTAACATTCGCATTCACAACATTCATGTGGTACAGTACACATACAAATGGGATCACCAGGTGGTGGACACCAGAGGGCGCTATAGTGACTCAGTGTGACTACAATTTGTGTCCATGTCACATGCAGCCTGTGCTGGACAGTGGTACTGCCCTCTGGTGCATACTGTTAATAACACTGCAAATGATTTCTTCATAGTGCACAGCCTTCATAATATAGTTAGACCTTCTAACTTCACTATCACCCCATATTTGAAAATGCCTTGCAGATACATTGAGCTACTATTTAGACAACAACCAGTGCACTGAAATACTGCAGCAGTCAGGTAGGGCAACTACGTGCCTCCCCTCCATGCAGGAGAGAAAATATAATAACTACAACAGGATACCATTTAAAACTACTGTTTTACATAATAGCTCAAAAGCTTCATGGAAGTGCATTTAAAACCAAGAACAGGAGATACTTCTTTACTCAAAGTGTTGTAGGAGTATGGAGCAAGCTACCAGCCTTGTTGTTAAAGCCAATACCTTCTTTCAAGCATTAGCTAGATCAAATCCTTGGATCAATTAATTACTAACTAACACAAAGGCTAGATGGGCCAAATGACCTCCACTAGCTTGTAACTTTTCTTATGACCTTCCAAATTATAGGTGTAGGACACATCTGTAGGCTTGCTCAAAGTTTGCTTTTCTTCAGATGGCAGTCTTGACAACAGTTTTGATGTTTGCAGTTGAATCTGTGAGCAAAAAGTTCTCAGCCCTTTTTAAAAGCTTAAGGAAACAGATCTAAGAGACAATGTGTGGGGGGAAAGAGAAATGGAGTTTCACATTGGAAAAAAGAGAAACAACAGAAACAAAACACCGGAAATGACAATGAACGCTTGCGATTTATTTCCCTTTCTTCTCTTGGTCTGTACTGGAGGTTTGTATTTTGTCCTCACATGTGATAACTGTTTCACTGCAGTGGGCCCAAATTGTTATCTTCCAGTGACTGTGCTGTGGTTTTTGTGTGCGATATTTTGTAAAAACACAGCTCAGTTGCTAATCAGCATTACATTGTTTAGAATACTGTCATGATGATGGTCTTCAGCTATCTTCCTTTCTTTGACAGGTTTTTTCTTCTTTTGGTAAAAGCTTTTAATGCTACGTGATTGGCGAAGGAGAAGTGTCACATAAGATGTTAACAGTCTGATGGGATTTCTGCATAGAAACAGGGAGTGGGTTTCTCTGTGATTGATTTGGGTTCCTGGTTAAATGTTTGCCCTGAAGAATGCATGCTAAGTTCTGCTATTTTATCTTTGATTTAGTGTTTAAAAAGAAGGGACATCCCATTTTTAGGAATGTTGCTGTAACTGAGACAACTCAAGAGGGACAAGATCATTACTCTTTGTTTTTTTTAATTGTGAAAATAAATAAGGCTTTAAATGAAGTCCTCTTTTTTAATGCCTTGCACATACTCCTGTGCTTGAGATCAGTGGTTTTCAATGAAGAGACTGAGGTCTACTGGGAGTCTTCAAAGTATCCAGGGGTACCCCAAAACAAAGGAAAACACAGTCCAGCAGTGTGTAAAATCTTCGGTTTCACACCTTGCTGAACTGTGTCCTGCTTTTAATATTTTACAATTAATAGTAGCATTATGTGCATTCATAATAAAAAAATTGTCTTCTGTTTAAATTAGGGGCCCCTAATGCGAGTCATGTTTTGAAAAGGGACACCTCCAGCCAAAAAATATAAAAACCGCCGCTCCAAGTGACAATTCCCTGCTTTTTTGCCAGAACAAGCTGCACTACTCACTTACTATTCCACCAAAAACAATTTTTTTCTGTAATTAAAGTAAAAGACACACAGTGTGGAAAGCAATTGGCTCGACCAAGTGCTCATAAAGAACCAGTGAAGAATCACCTCCAGCCTCCCACACTTTATCTCCTTTTAAGAGAGGCACATCAGCGCTGACAGGCACCGATCATGACAAAGCTGCACATGCCTGCACTGTGCCTTCTCCATGGAGCAGTCTCAGGGAGCAACTGCAAGAAAAAGACCTGCTCTGGCTGTGTGTCACTATGACATGCTCCTGCATAGTGACACACAGCCAGAGCAGGGCACTAATCAAGAGTCATCCTTCCCTGATCCAGCACCACTGCTCATTGAAACCCATGTTGCACAAGAGCGCCTCCCTTGCTTCACCTTTGAAAAGCCTCCTGCAAAACTGGAGCCACAGTTGTGGTTTTTAAGAACAGCGGCAGCACAATCCAAGCACAAAGAGCACACGCAAGTATGAGATCCGGCACGAAACCAAAGGAGGAGAGAACCAGGTGGAACACAGGAATCCTTTCCTTTCAGGGGTTAAGCAAGGAATGACCACTGACATAACAAAAGCTGTGTTTTTTTTATCTGCCAGTTCGAAGGGTATTTTTTTTTCTCATCCTTTGCATCTGGATCTCGAATCTCTGGTTTAATTTCCACTTTGTTGCATGATGAGCTGCCGCAGAAATGTCTGTTTGGAACGCTCGCGAAGAGGCTCGGTGACTGGAAAAACCATTTCAATCTCTGCATAACATACTTCAAAAACAGAGGGGGGGGGGGGTGTGGGTATGAGCTTGCGTTCGTTAAGCTGCCACAATATCAAGCCGAAATTCAACACTGCACATTCCCAGAAAATTAATTCAGTTGTTGATAGTATTTTTGGTGTTATTTTTCAATTGCATCACATTCCTGTACCTAAGCCAAATCATACTTCAGCAAGAGTGCACTGTTTAGCAACTTCCAGCCACGCACTCCATGCAGAAGATTCCATCTGGTGTTGCAGAACAATTCATCAGTGCACCTTGTGATTTGCCTGAACTGGTTGAGCTTCACTTATCACGCAACTTTCATACAGGTCCTTTGTCTCCCTTCAACACCAACACATGCTCGGAGCTCCGTTCTCTAATGCATAAACAGTGAATTTGATGTCTTAACAAAAGTTTGCAAGTCTCTGGGAGTTGGTCCAAACTGTAAATGACATTATTTTAAAAAAACAAACTGCTGAAAAATGTAGATTTTTTGCACCATTTTATAACTTCTGAAAAGGGAAGTACAGTGTACAGATATCAGATAAGCAATTGCACATCTGGTGTACAAGTAGCTGTTGGAGCCATTGTGTCTGTTCGCTCAGTTCTGCTTCTTGATTTAGCCTTTTAAAGCAATTGAAAATAAACAACATCATGTCCCTGGTGGTGGGTTGCCTGGCTCTGTAAATGCTTCGTGTTCACCGCATAAATAACAGTGCATTTAATGTTAGATTTTCTGTTAGTTTTTCTATGTTGTTCAAAATACAACAAAGGCAGCATTGTGAAACAGCTGTTAGGGCTCTGGACTTGCAACTAGAAGGTTCTGGGTTGGAATCCCATCTGTAAAACTGCTGCTTAACCCCTGAGCAAGGTACAGTACTTCTCCTGAATTGCTCCAGTAAAATACCCAGCTATATCAATGAGTGCTCATGTAAGTTGCTTTGCATAAATACATCAGCCCAGTAAATAGTCATTGCAACACAGTAGCTCCATGTCTTCTGTCTTTAGAGAATGCCCAGAAGCAATCTACTGTCTTGGTGATTAAAAAGAGTTTCTAATACAAACTGCAATCTTTTATTCACTAAATTAACTTGATTCCCCTGTAGCTTTTCTTTTCAATAAGATCAGATTTCATTTCTCTTCCTTTGCATCCCTCCAGTTCCCATTTCTAAGACTAGTTTCCCCTTACTCGTGGGACCCACAGTGAGTACGACTGAAGGCAAAGTGGATGATTTCTCTGCCCAGCCAAATCTCCTTCTTCATCTGAAGGATCGAATCGATTGCTGAGCAGTTAAGTGCCGCTTGACAGAGGTCATCCCAGGTGATCTCTGCTTCAGATCACAAAACAAATAAAGAACATTAGACACAGTCAACAAGCCTATCCCCCTTTCAGAATAGACAACTCTCCAACCTGCACCAAACATTTTTCAATAAGCCACTCCAGATTGCAGCACACATCCCCTGCTAGTCTTAGATAACTCAGTGCAATGCAGAGTGCAGAAAATAGCCAGAGATGACACTTCATCTCAATCATCTGCTGATGAGCAAACTCAAGTCTGAAATCTTCAGGGTAAAAGATAACTAATATTCTGTGCACAGAAAGAACTAAACTCATTCAAACCTCCTGTGAAACAAAAATCCCCTAGCAACTGTGAGTTCAATATTTCACCAACAGCCTAATTAATAATAATCCAGCCCATCTTTTAGGATGTCAAAATAGCACTCAAGTTACTACAGAAAAACATACCAAGCTGTATTATTGGTGTATTATGAGTTATGCATGCAGTGACCTCATACGTAAAGCAATTAACCAATAAACAATGGCCATAATGGCTTTCAATTTATTAGCATTGATGAAGACAGATGTTGTCGTGTGGGTTTCAGAACACGTTCATCTCTTGAATATATGTTGAGAGTGGCTCTGAAAATTAATAAAGCCAACCATCTCACTCTTTAATTGACTTGTGCCAGTGGTGTAGTGATCTACTCTGAAAATGCACCTACAGCCTGTTCACAGCTAGTGTGGATGTGGAATTGGAACAGTGGAGTGGAGGTGAGGGGGGACACTCACTTGTCCAGGACGAAGTAAAGATCGAAGCCCCCATAACAGGATTGTCCAGCCTCCCCATTCTCGCTCTGCCCTGCGTAGCCCAGAGCACAGACCATCAGCACAAGGCTCTTCACAACAAAGGGAAACTCCTTTCTTCTCCAAATAGACATTATTCCAATTGAGGCACACAAAAAAAAACAGTAGAAAAAGCAGAATCTCCAGTAAATGACAAGACTTCAAGACTTCTTCTCCTCCTCTTCTTCTTTGTAAATGCTCTTCTCCTTGCTTCACTGTCTTCTCAGCCCCCAGTCCGGGCCATCCAGAGTCACAAAAGAAATGCTATCCTTAGACGTCCTGGGATTTTCAGCAGTGGTCCAAAGGGAACAGCAGAGATGCTGTGTGCGCAGGCTGTCTGGAATAGCTAGGAACCCCCAGATCAAAGTACCATCGCTCACAGGCTCACACAAAGGAACAGACACGCTTGCTTTCTCTTTTTGGGGAGAGATTGCAATGCGGTGAGACGGCAGGGCTAGCTTTCACCCAGTCGACGCCACGGCGAGCGATGTCATTGTGTCTACGAGCTTGAAACAGATTCCTGAACTTTTTCGCTCTCTTTCAAGAAGAGATCTGAGGAAAGGCAGAGTGCCCCCTCGATAATAAAAAGCTGACAAGCTGTGTTTTTTTGTGTCACTGCACCGCCACCTTGTGGTGATAAATCTCTGCAGGGCTAAAAATCCAGTCAAATCTCAAAAGTATAGCTTCCACTTGTGCCCTGTGTAGGTATTTTACAGTAGACTAAAATAGACTGCAGTAGTTCAGGTGGGTAGCTACGTCAGCATGCGTAGGCTGCAAAGGAACAAGTAATATGTTTATTCCATGCTGAAAAAAAGAAGAAATTAAACACAATGTTTCAGCCATGGAGCCTTCTTCAGGTATGAAACATACTGTAAAATGTAAAAGTATACTGTAAATGTATACTGTAAAATAAAAAGGTGTAAAATATACTGTATAGAGTAATTAAACTGAGTATCTTGAGGTTGAACTCTAAATGAAAATTCAAACAGTTCATTGCAATCCTTTCAGTTCCTTCATGTCTGCCTGTTTGTCTGGACTGCTGGGACTCGGATATTGAATAATGCTTTCTTCATTATCAGTGAGACCCTAAGGCTGTTGACCCCTGAGAGACAGAGTAGACGGGCGAGTTTTCACCTTCCAGCATGGCAAATCAGTTTCCTGCAAACGGTCTCCTCCTCCTTTCACCTGCCATGGACAAGGCCTGCTGAACTAAAGCTGTCAGAGTACCTTTTAAAATTTTGATTTTGGTTTTGGTTTGACTTTTCTAGTTGTTATCAGTCCAAACTGGAGTGAGGTAATTGAAAGACTGGCAGTCTGTATCCACCTTTCTAATCAGAACAATCAGATAGATAATTAAATCAGTAGTATAGAACCAGAGCTTTCTCAGTGACTAATGGTTGCAATTCTTCACTTGGACTCTGTAGTGGTCTAATATCATTATTTGTATAAAGGTTAAATATTTCTGAGGTAATTGTGCATTACCACAATTTTGTGCATTGTTAAAGAGAGATGTAAACAAGACCATCCTTTACCCTAAATGTATCTCTTTTCTTTTTCATTGTCAGGATAAATTATCTCATGCAACTCTACCTGTGGTGGTTTTCAGGAACTGATCGATAAACAAAGCCAACCAACAGTGCAAGCATTCACAACACCTAACACACTCTTTACATCTGGCTAATAGAGAGCAGTTACATTGTGTCTGAAAGCTTAAGGCATAGTTTCCAACAGATCAGAATAATTCACTGAATAATGAACTTACTAGAGAGACGGGCTGCCATTGAACCAACACAGAATCCTTTCATACAACTGCTAAATCCATGACAGCACACACACGAGAGACAATTTAGACACAGCTGCCATCACGTACAGCAGGTCTTTGGACCGTGGGAGGAAATTGGAGTTTCTGGAGAAAAGCCAGGTGAATATGGGGTGAGCAGGCAAATTCCATACACACAGAGATACAATCAAACCCAGGACCTTGGAGCTGTGAAGCCACACCTCTACCCACTGTGCCATTGTGGTGCAAATAATAAAAGAAAGAAAAGCATAGTTTGTAATGTCATGCTGCCACCCTGTGGTGATGGTCTTGTAGTGGCAGTTGAAATTACTCAACCAGTTGCCAGTACCTGTAAACATCGTCTTCATACTTTGTAGACACACAGTTTTAAAAGTAGATGTAAATGTATACATCTCAGATTTAGATGTAGTCACTTATGCTGGATACAACAATTAGTTACAACTAATGCGCATCTTTAAAAAACATTAAGGATTTCAGCATGTGGTAGTTTCTCAATTCACAAAACACTCTCTTTAAGAACCCTGAACTATGTGGATCTTATTTTAGAATATGTGCACTAAAAACATACAAGACTGAAAAATTCAAGTTGAAAATGAGCAAAAACTATTTTATTTGGGGTAATCTTTTATTGCCCTGGTTTATGTTGTGTAGTCATTAAACCAAATTCTCAAAGGAGCCTCACTTCCCCACTGCGCCGAAGAAAGGGCAAGGCTGGGTGTGGTCGTTCTTCTTAAACACCTTGTATTCACAGTTCTCCCAGTCAAACTCCTTCATGCAGTCATCAGGGAACCTGACCGGTGTGGCGTACCTGCAATCAATATGGCAGCCTGGAGTCAAAGTGCATTTTGTTTCAACCAATCGCGTGAGGTTATATGATAATGAGGAACCTGAGACCATGAACAGAGTACGACGTACATTTTGCATGCTAGAGGCAAGTAGTTATTTGTTGGATAGGCACATGCCTACTGCACTTACGCATCACAACATCTGCCACACGTGCAGTCTTGGCACTTGGAGTTCCTCCAGCTTGAGCCCATCTCGTGGAGAGTCTTATCCACGGGGTCCTCACAATGAGTCAGCAGCTTGGGATTCATGCCTAGACAGATACACAAGGTGCGGTGTTCCCTTTTAGGGAGATACAGGAGGAGCCCACATGTCTTTCTCTGTTACCCCTGTATATCAGTGAACTTTCTTTGTTCTGACTTCAACTAAACATACCAAACACTGGAAAAGAAAAAACAAATTCACTACATCATAGTTCACTGAGAATATTCCCAGTTTACCTTGAGCTGCTAGACCTGCAATGTCTTTTTGTTCAGATAAGAAATAGTAAAAAGGTGTGCAGGTCATTTAGCCTCTCATATTCATTAGGTTACTAGCAGGCAATTCATTCAAGGATCTCATCCTGCTGTTTCTTGAAGAAAGCTGGGTGCATTAGCTCCAACAATGTGGCTGAGTGGCGTTTTGCAGACTCCCACAACACTCAAACAGGTGCATCCAGCTGCTGTTTTTAAATGCATTTACCCTTCGTTTCCACTTGTGTTTTCGAATATGCATTTCAGCCCCTTTAACCTATCTGTGTAAGGCAATCTTTTATGTTCAGGACTCACCTCATTGTCCTTCATTGGAATAAAATGCACGACAATTGTGCCTTGGTCTAAAAGATTTTTTGCTAATGCTTTGTACATGTAAACGTTATTTCCCTTGACTTGAATTCTACACTTTTCACAATGTATCTCAGAATTCTGTTGGCCTTTTAACAGCTTCATAAAATGTTTGGTGGAGGACAAGTACCACAAAAACAACTAAATGCTTTTATAAAATCTGCCAGTTCAGTGCCACTTATTTTGTGTTCTACAAAAAAACATGTTCTTTTCTACTTGCATGTAATACTTTAGGTTTGCATACATTAACTCGAATTTGCTTGGTAATACTTCTTGTGTATATACCCAGCCAATCCTTCCAACTCTCCATTCAAAATGACTGACTTCTGCCCTTTCTGTCTTAATTCTTTCTTTTGCCCTGCAGCAGGAATGGGATGAATGCTTTCTATAAGTAGGGTCACCTACTTCTATTCAGCGTCCTCGTCTCTCCATCTTGACCTTGTATATAAGGAAGCTCATTTTAAAACCCCTGTACTGTACATGCAACATGCTTTTCAGGATGTTTTTTATCTTTGCCAGAAATAAACCCGGTATTGCACCAAAAGTCATCGATTAAGCAAATTGTGTTGTCTTTTCACCCACAGCCTCTGAAAATTCCTTACTGCATAAGTTTCCATTCACCTCCCAAGACGAGGAAAAACAAGAAAACATGCTTGGTTTAAACTCTAATGCCTTGAATACAGGGAAACTCCAACAGCAAGGAAGTTGCTGGTTTGAATCCAGACTGAAGTCAGAGCGGGTGGCACAAAGTTAATATACTATTATTGGATTTGGGTGGGAGACTCACAGCTTAGCTGTTCAACACTACCTCATCACCCCCACACCCCAAAATACCATGTGTAGCTTGGTGTCTGTAAGACTGGGTATTTCGCAGTCTGTTTCTGACCTCCAGCTGGCTTTGCTATTTTCTGATTTGCTGGGTACAATGAAGAGCCCCAAGACTGGCCAGAGAACATGTTTCAGAGATTCAAAGGTAATATCTCCCGCTACATTACCTTTGCTTATTGCCTTGTCTTTCTCACACCTGAAGAAGGCTCCACAGCCGAAACGTTGTGTTTTCTTTCTTCTTTTTTTCAGCATGGAATACACCTATTACTTGTTCCTTTGCAGCCTATGCATGTTGACGCAGCTACCCACCTGATGTTTCAGAGACCTGCCTTTTGCTTACATTACACAATGCAATTGATGAACACACAGGAGATTTTCTCCACAGTCTCTGGGTGTGTACACATCACTTCAACCCTCTGAATTTATGCTAGCTTCAATCCAGTGGATATCCTGAAGCTGAAATTTGACATAACATGAATCTGAATGCTGCTTGCTTGGCACAATATGTTCCAGCTGATATCTGGAAAAACAATTAGAATATTTATAAATCATTCATAACAGGCCATACTAACCTAGGAGTACACTGAGTGAAAATGAACTTTTTTTTTAAAATATAGGCAGCTGGAAGGTTTTAAGTATAGGGTAAATACTCTGCAATATCTAGGGCTGGAAGGGAGTCTCATACCTGGTTTCACTGTCAGTTCCCTGTGGTAGCAGCCAGGCTGGCTGAGGTGAAGCACAGCGCAAAGTAGCAGGGCAACAGCCAAGGACTTCTGCAGAAAGGAGCAGCATCAGATACAGAAGGCACATATCTGGAACTTCTCCAGAACCACTCAGCACTCAGAGAGAGAAAGCATGAAGATACACAGCACAAATACCAGGCGTAGTTTATAATACAACACAGCGAACAGGCAGATCAAGTACTAATGCACAAAGAGACAGCAATCAGATCAGGGACTTCTGCAACCAGAAGACACACCTGATTGAGGGAGAAGAATAGAACAAACACAGTGGCGCACACACAGCCCACGCCACAAAAACACAGGCGCCATCATGTACTGGCATGCAGGCGGGTACAAAACTCTGCTTTCTCTCTTTGTCCTGTCGTTCCAGTGCTCACGTTTTCATTCACTCTAAACATATTGATAAGACAGGATGTGTTCTCAGTGTATAATTTGAAAACACTTCTCAGCACCTGTAGTTTTCAGTAAGATGAAAAAGTATTGTATAGCATCTGTAATTATTAAGCCACATAAAATACACAAATAAGCTTTGAAAACACAACAATTTGTATTGAACAAGTATTTGACTTCTTTATCTGTTTACAATTAAATATCAATATATACAAAGAGGTATTTATATAAATTATGTGCAGTATGTAATCTTCACCATAAAATTACAGAGGTTACTACCTGAAAGGGATAATTTTAATTAAGTATGACTGAGAGCTATAAAGCTTCTGTAAATTGTTTACATCTCCTGGCAATAATAACATAATAATAGCAGAGTGAAATTGTTGGAAAACAGAAAAGTGCCTAGAGTTTTGTGTCTGGTAAGCAAAATTCTGAGAAAAGGTTTTTACATGTACAGTACATAGCCTAAAAACAGAACTGAAATTCAAATGGCCTTACTTAACACAGTTAAAAAAAGGCTACAGAATCTAAAAATCTAAAATCTGTGTAATTTTTAAACCTTAAAAATTAATGTTTAATTACAATAATTAAACACCATCGAGACAATGTTACAGTACAGGCATCCTGCTGGTTTTAAAGACTAATATAACTTCCACTTCAAAATATTTTTTGGACCTATTTTTTATGAATAAAAGAATGTAAAGCAGAGTCTTACCATTGTTTCAATTCCTTCGGGTCTGAGCTGTATGTCTGGTCTGTTGAAATGACAACTGAATTTATACTGGCTATCACAAAGACCACAGGGCTCTTAACCCCAAAAGTAAATATTAGTTTTAAGTTTTAAGAGAGGGGAATACTGTTTTTTAGGGAATGTGTTTCCAGTTAAGAACCTCTCTCTATCCTTATGGATGTTTACCTTTATCTGGTGAGCACTGGGATCATGTTATCCTGAAGCCTGATTGTTTGTTTTGTGTGGGGGGGAGGGGAGCAGGAGAGGCTCGAAGGCATACTGTAGGCTTCACAACGGGCTGGGAGCGCCTGGCTCCGTTACACCCTTTTATTCCCCCGATCCTTCGCCGGATCCCGCTCCGGCTTTTAACTTTGTCATGCCTGTCATGGATGGACCACCTGGCTCCACATTTGCATTCCCTGGATTTTCCTACAGACTCCCTTTGGACTTGTTTGCCTTGGACCATATTGAGAGGAACCTCTTGACTGTCTGAGAAGATGAGAAACAGGTATTTCCAACTCCATCCACGGCACTGTGAAAATTAGTACTTGCATTTGGAAAACAATGAAGTGGTTTATCTTTCAGCAGGTTTTCAGTTTTTTTCACATTTTTGCTCTGTCTTTACATTTGGATTTTCAATATTGGGGTGAAACAGCAAAAAAACGCACCTTGAGGAGAGTCATTGTAACCCAATCAACTGTTAATTCACCCAAAGAAAAGTTCAGCTAATAAACCACTACTCAGTCAAAACCAGATGACTAAGTTCATACCCTTTAAAAAACAAAAAAAACTTTCCTTTGAACTGTTAGTGTAATTTGTGTTGACATCTAGTCTTACAGTTTTGATAACAGTGCAAACAGTAGTGTTATATATTAACTTTTCTCCTTGCTTGTGCTCTTTGGTAAACTGCAGGGAGGTTCCTTAGCAAAAAGAACATTGATTTGCACCACACTGATGTGAAACAGTTCATGGAACTTCCTCTGTGCAGCACCACTTCCTAAATATTGCAATCGTACAATGACAATTGATTTGTACCTAAGATCAGGTACCATTAAACCATTAAAAACCAAGAGTTTTGGCAAGACTGAGACAACATTGTGCAGCTGCAACTTTCAACACTGATATCTGAATAATAAAACAATGTGGCTACTTCACCAACCTCAAAAACAGAGACATTATAATTTTTTTACACTAGCAGGCTTTCTTAAAATGAATCTCCACTCTGAGAATGAGGAGCACTCAAAAAAAGTCTTCAATTTGGTGAACATTTACAGATACAGTATAAGACTCCTGGAAGGGCTAGTGTCTTCTGTTGATTTTTCTACCAAAGCTTCCAGCCACATAATTTTCTTAAGTATTCAATTTAGCACTAATAAAAATGCAACACAGAAAAGCACAATAAAATGCTGAATATGGAGACGCAAACACTGTATAGGGATAATTAAAACACATAGCACAAGGAGAACAAAACAATGTACAGAAAAGGAAGATACACAGTGCCTATAGAAAGTCTACACCCCTCTTGGACTTTTTCATATTTTATTGTGTTACAGCATGGAACCATGATGTATTTAACTGAGAATTTTTGCCACTCATCAACACAAAGTACTCTATAATGTCAAAGTAAAAACATTAACATTAAAAGTCTTGACATTTTACTTAATTAATTCAACATAAAAAACAGAAAACAATTAAATGCATAAGTATTCACCCCTTGCTTTGACACACCTAAATTACCTCTGAAGTAATTCTCTCTTCTCCATGTCACACAATTACTTGACTGGAGCCCACCTGTGTGCAGTTGAGGTGGTTCATATGATTTCAGAATAAATTCACCTGTGTCTGGGAACTGCCCCACTTTTTCCAAGGAAACACTGCACTATGAAGACCAAGGAACATTCCAAGCAGATCCGAGACAAGGTTCTTGAAAAATACCAGCTGGGGCAAGGAGATAAGAACATTTCCAAGGCCTTGAATATACCTTGAAGCACAGTCAAGTGCATCATTAAAAAGGTGAGAAAATATGGAACAACTGTGAATCTGCCCAGAACTGGCCGTCCTCCAAAACTGAGTGTCCGGGCAAGAAGAGCCATAGTAAGGGAGGCCACCAAGAGGCCTACGGCAACTCTAAAGGAGTTAGGCCTCCATGACGGAGATGGGAGAAACTGTGCATGAGATAGCAATAGCATGTACACGTCATAAATCTGGCTTGTAGGGAAGAGTGGAAACACACCCCATTTAGAAAACTGAAATTTGCCTGTAATGCTGTGGGTAAGAAGATGACAGTGTTCCCTCTGGAGCAGGATTGGAAACTGCAAGTCTAGACCATCCACCCATTATTAGAAAGCCACTTACTTACACCCGGGAGCATTTGTGATCATCTTAGAAGCATAGTACATCCTGAAGGATGCAAACTCCACAGGGAAGGTACATCAGTCCAGAAATAAACCTAGGACCCAAATGCTGTGAGGCAGCAGTATTAAATGACCCATCACTGTCCCACTCCCAGCCGTGACCGGTAGCATGTAACCCTACATACACTGCACTACTGTCCTAGGACCCAAAAGAGTGTGGCCACCAAATAATTAGAAAAAAATTATTTTGCAAGAGATTTGTTCACCAAAACAAAATAATAAAATATACTTGTTTGTATTTTCTGGTTAATTCTATTAATACATTCTGGTACCCTGAGGGCATTGGTTCTTCTATTTCAGGATGCGCCGCGTTGTCCGTACCAACACCCATCAGCTTACTCTGACATACTGTATGGGCGCTGTTTCGGTGCGTTCAACGGGTAGTCATCAGGGGATGACATCATAGCCTTCCCTGCAACCAACCTCGAACAGTTCTTGCCCGCCTTCTTCGCTCTCCGATTGGCTCTGCGACACATCCGGTTTGCCCTTGTGCCGGTCCGGTGTTGTGCATTGCTTCCTCATCGATTGGCCAATGGCCTTGTCTGTCAAAGCGCGTTGTTCCGCCCTCTCCTTTCTACCCGAGGTGTAGCCGGTTAGGTTGAGGCTCAGCGAACTGCTGTGTGAGAGGAAAGTGACAGGGCTTTTTTATATGTATTTAATTTTGAGAAAAAGAGAACAGATACATTACAGCGATTAACAGTAAAACAGCTCGTCATGGAGTCTTATGACATAATAGCTAACCAGCCTGTGGTGATTGATAATGTAAGTACAGGTTTTACGTGGAACTACCCACACCCTAAACATTCGCTAGACAGCGATGGGTTTATTGTTTTTATGGCTCAGCTGCAACTGTTTGTGTTTTAAAATTGCTTCATTCGTAAACTTTAGGAATACTGCTGCGCTTTAAACCCCCCTTCATTAAAATCGCTGGGGATACAGATCGACACAGCCAGTTTTAATATAACGCTTAGCGATTAGAGATCTTGGTGTGTCATCAGAGAGCTTCAGCTATTGTCATTATTTTTTTCACATCATATAAGCTTAGCACTGCCGCACTGATTCCCTTTTTTACTTGCGCCGCTGTTATGCGAAAGGAATTAAAAATCAACAGCGCTGTATGTACAGTATGTATTGCCATTTTGCTATCGTGATGTACTGGAGCCAAGTCACTGTGGAGGTACCACGACTCCGCCTATCATAACGTTTGCAAGGCTTCATGAATCAGAAACCAGCAGTGATGGAGACATTACAGTAGCCGATTGCAGACATTGCCGGTGCCACTTCTAGCGCCCTGTGTTTTTGTGAACTTATGTTTTCCTTCGCTTCGACGTCTCCACCCGGAATGGAAATCTGGTCATGTGCGCGGATGTTGTGTGTCTCTGGTGCTGCACAGAAGACAACCCGGCGTCAGATCCTGCTGTTCACTCTGTTCTGCACTGCAATAGCACACGTTTAAAATTAAAAATAATCATTTCTGTCATGTACAAGGCAGTAGGGGTAAAAACGGTTGTAAGAATATTATAATATTATTCTACCGGAGGGCAAAATAGTGCGCACTTAATCTCAGTCATTCTGTTTAAGTGGTTTACAGTAAATTCTTGGATTGCAACGGTACGATTGTCATTTTAAAAGGCAGAACAGTACACGTATTTCCATTGTAAAACCTGGACTAAACTCATTGTATGCTGTGTAACAAGCGCACATGCACTCTTGGATTAATGAATCAGGCATTCCACATTTCAGACTTTCAAACGTACAAACTGACTAAAAAAGTGTCAGATTGGAATGAATTATCAAAGTTCTTTAATGTGCAGGTGAGCCACACAAAAGCATCCTGTGCTACTGCATAGCTATCTTGCTAGAGGACTCTGTAAGCATGAGTCTGTGATGAATCCGCAGGCAGTCAGTCTGGGTCCAGAATTATTGGATGTTATTTTCATTACAGAGCATTATCGCGATCATCTTTTGGAATAATGGCACCTGTGATTGTCTTCATCCCGTTTCAGCCAACGTTTGACAGTCTTATTATGATCCTGAAAAAAAAAGAAATAATGCTTTCATATCTGATACCATGAATAAGAATATTTTTTCTGTCTGTGTTCCTTGATTTGGAGTGAAAATCCATTCAGTAAACTCTCTGTCATGTGAGTCATACATCAGTGTTTTTGAAAGTGGAACACACAACATAGGATTGTTTTGTCCTCAAGGCTTTCCAAATATTTCAACGGTGCTGATGTGCCTTTCCGGTAGGTTTTCACAGTGGGATGCCCTTATATACAGAAATCCTCTTAAAAACATTCTGGATCTAACAGTAATTATGAAACCAGTTCCTCAGGGACATGCTCCTCTGCTGTCTGAAGGCTCTTGTGTTGGATGTTCTTTCCCAGTTGCTCTAAATTTTAGGACAAAGGAAAACCTTCATTGCTCTCTTTGAACACATTGCGAAGCTAGTAGAAACTGCAGTCACCTTATTGTAATTGAGGTCCAATTGGACAGTTATCAAAATTGGAGGCACTTTTATTTTAATTTAATGTTTTTGTTTCTTAAATTTTTTCAAAACTGAATCTCAGGTATATCTAGTCTCTTCCTGATTTGCAGTTGCGTCTGGAATGGGCAGTGTTTTGATCAGTAATGCTTTGCTTGGACTGAAAGCACTTGTTCAGTTTGTGGGACAGGAGCAGAGAGTTAGTGACTTAAATAGGTCTCTTTATTAAGATGTGTTGAACTGCAGCAAGGGCTATTACTAATTGATCTTAGTATCGCAAACGTCCATTAGTCACAATGTGATTGCCTGAGGTAAAACCCAAAAAAATAACAGAATATGAAAAAAACAAGCTAATAAAGCCTGTTTGTTGTGTTAAAGATCCTGATACGGGCTTCTTTGTTCAAGCTCTTTTGAAATGCTAGAATGTCAAATACCCATAACAATCGGCGGTATTTATTTTTGAAATTTTAGAGTTCAAAAGCATATCCGTTCACCATTTGTTTTACCATTTCTATGTTGAAAATTATCGTTTGAATATCATTATCATTCTTCCAAAAATAGTGACACCAGCAGCACCACAACAATACAATATTCCTATCGTAAGCATCATTTTTAAGATCAGCTGACTTGATGTTAGAATCGCAGACAATCTGGGTATTTTTGGAAGTTGTGTTTTTTCTTCTTCAAATGTGCGCTTAGAAAGATTTGGATTAAAAGTATACTGAATGTTTTCTGATCAGCAGCCACTGAGTTGAGTTAAAATTGCTCTGATGTTTACCTTATTAAAATGAAAATGCCGTTTTTCCAGTTCCTTAAACAGTTTTAGCAAAGCCAGTTCAGGAGGAAGTAAGTGAAATAACTGTGATAACAGTGTCTTAAGATGGAGAGCACTAAGATTGTGCTTGTTTTATGTATAATGTTTTGGAAGAGTTATTGGACCCATGGCAGATCTTTGTGTTCCTTAATGACCCATACAGTATAGATGAATTAGTTGAAGTTTGGTCTACTTCAGTTACTTCAGTGAAATAGCTACAGAGGCTTTGACATGCTGTGTGTCTATGAAGGGAAACAATGATGTCTGAAAGAGAGATCAGTCTATACCTGTGGCGGTAGGAGAATACCAAAATACATTATACAAATACAAAATACCAGATGCATTCCCAGGCTTAAGGCAATGGCCTACACTGACAGTCTGAAGGAACTGATGATTTTTATTATTGAACTGAGAAGATTGCACGGGGACCTGACACAAGTATTCAGAATCCTCAAAGGCATCGACAAAGTCAATACAGTGGACGTCTTCAGAATGTGCATTTAAAACCAAGAGCAGGAGGCTCTTCTTTACCCAAAGGGTTGTGGGCGTCTGGAACAGGTACCTAGCCATGTTGTTGAAGCTGAAACCCTGGCTTCTTTAAGGTCATGGCTGGGTGGGATCCTTGAATCAATTCGTTAATAACTGCCAAACAGGTTAGATGGGCTGAACAGCCTCTTCTCATTTGTAATCTTTCTCACTTACTTTCTTTATATGTTCAAAAGCAACCATTTTCACTCTTGTCGTCTTCATAGTTGTTAAGAGAGCTTTGCACCGAGGCAGATTGGTAAATATCCTCAGAATTTTAGGCTTTGCTGTTTTTGGTGGCATCAGTGACGGACTGGAGTTGTGGGTGACATTTTTATTAAGATTTCTGTCTGCAGTTTATTCTGTTTTATAGCATCATAGTTTCATAGTATAACTAAGGTGTACATCTTCTTCATTGAAAACAAAGGTTTGTATAATCCAGACTTGATTCTAAACAAGAGGAGAGAAAAATTTATTCAAATGTTCATGTTACATGTTTAACTTTCAGGAATGATTTATTTCCAAAAGCAGACTCTGTTAGTTTGTATACATCCAGAGGTTTGTGTTTGTCAGTGAAACTTGATTCTTCTTCAGAAGTGATCATTATTTACACTCTTATCTTTTTTTCTCTTTTTTTAGGGATCAGGTGCTGTTAAAGCTGGCTTTGCTGGAGATCAGATTCCCAAATACTGTTTTCCCAACTAGTAAGTCATTTTTTGGTTTTGATGTAAAAATAGATATTTCTTTAGCCATTGTATTCCACAAACTTTCCTTTGTTTTGAAGTTCTCCAGGTAACTCAAGCACAGTGATGACTGTGTATATCTCTTCATAAGCAGTATTTTACAGTGCATGAATAGACACAAATATGTAATAGGTATCCAGCAACATGATTGTTTCCATGACTGTTTATTCTGTTACTAAAACTCAAAAATATAAAATGATAAAAAAGCAGCCGTATAATTAGGTTCCACTAACAGAATTCCTATCTTCCATACAGCTTAGTTTTGGTTTTCTGTAACATAAATACCTTCGCTTTGATCTTCCATTCTCCCATTTGAAATAAAAAAACTTTACATCTGTTTATGACATGCTTTATCGTCCCTTCCCCAGTTCCATTATCTACCACGTTTAAACAGTAAAGATCTGGAGAAGGCTCCACAGCCGAAATGATTTTCTTCATTTTACTTTTCACTGTGGAATTAAACTCTGCTTGTTGCCGTATAGGGCTGTGCTTTAGGATGTTGTATAGAGGTGTTTCCGTCCAAAATAACACAGATGAAGAACGGCAAGTGACTAAAAACAAGTCCTTTTGGTTCGAGTTTGACGCGCATTCTTTCCTTTTGTCTGCTGTTTCACGGTTTTTCTATTTTTAGAGATGAAAATAACACTCTCATTGTGGAGCAGGTTACTCTTTTTCAGATTTTACAAGGTGGAAGGAGGTGGACAAATTATGGCACAGGAAGCATATTAAGTTCACATTATGCGCTTTCATAAAAAAATAAATCAACACAGTTGGAATATTAGGGACCTTAAAAAAGTAGGAAGCCTCCTTGTATGTGTGTTAGATTAACTGGAGGAACTGGAGGGAATATTGCCTGTAAGTATCCGTGCTGCTTTGACGTGCCAGGGTTTGGCTTACACATGACCTGTGTCTCAATTCCAGTGTGGGACGTCCCAAGCACGTGCGGGTGATGGCAGGTGCCCTGGAAGGGGATCTCTTCATTGGCCCTAAAGCAGAGGTAACTCTATTTTCTGTGCCCCGATATCATCATTTTAATCAGGATGGCTTAGCAATCTCGAGTAAACCACAAAAGTAGTCACACACGGACTTTTACTCGTCGGCACAAAATTAACAACAAAAGACAACATTTTGTTGAAACTGGCCTTTTTCAAGGATGATTGTATTACAAAAAGACAGCACACATTTGTTATTCACACCTGACCAATAGTGAACCTTTCAAATTATCCTTAAATTGGAATTCAAAACACAGTCTTTTCAGGGTGTTTTAAAAAATATTTATCACATACTATATAAGTGGACTGCTTTTCTAAACTGGTAAATAATGCACATCTTAATATTGTGCTATATCATCAACATGAGGGGGCTTAACATTGTTATAGATGGACAGAGATCTGACTCCTTGTTAGATCTGTTTTATAAAAGGTAGTTTTTAAAATTGTCATGGTCCTTTTATTAATTAATGTTTGAACTCCACTCTGCAGTGCTGTTCTTTCAAGATGAACTGGCAGTGTACAGAAACCCTGTTCCTCTTAATCATATGTGTTTCCTGCAGAAGCAAATGAATTATATCCGAATTATCGATCTGATCATCTCTGTGACCTGCTGAGAAGAGAAATCCATTCTCTCTCGTGCTCTCTCTTTGCCTGTACTATGCAGGAGCACCGGGGACTTCTGTCAGTGCGGTATCCCATGGAGCACGGGATCGTGAAAGACTGGAATGACATGGAGCGCATTTGGCAGTATGTCTACTCCAAAGACCAACTGCAGACTTTCTCTGAAGAGGTAGGTAGAAGAACATTAGAAACAATGCAAACTTTTTGGCTCATCTATCCCATTCTGTGCAGCTAACTGATTCCAGGATCTCATCCAGCCCTTCCTTGAAGGAAACCAGGGTGTCGGCTTCAGAGACATGGCTGGGCAGAATGTTCCACCCTCCCGCAACCCTCAATTTTAAAAGCACTTCTGCGTAGTTTCCACTTGTGTCGTCTGGTTTGTGTTACCCTGTTTTTTCCAAAGAAGTTCACATTGTTGACTTAGTCAGTGCCGTTGAGAATTTTGAATACAGTAATTCTTCCCAGAACACCATTGTTGTGTTACTGATGCATTTTATATGAAAATGTTTAATCGGGGGGAGATTTTCCAGTTACAAATAATGGAATTAACCACATTTTATTATTTTGTTATTGTCAGCATGTGTACAGATATGTTTTAGTATACTTGTATGTATGTGTTAGTATATTATGAGCAGGAATGTACACATTTTTTAATTTGACATTTTGTGGTCATCACAGGCATTCGTCCTACTTCCACTAGTGATTTTCCTGCATTTCCCCACTTTTTTGCCTCCCCAGCATCCTGTGCTGCTGACTGAGGCACCACTGAACCCCAGCAAGAACCGCGAGCGAGCGGCCGAAGTGTTCTTCGAGACCTTCAACGTGCCTGCCCTCTTCATCTCCATGCAAGCTGTCCTTAGCCTGTGAGCTCCTTCGTCACTGTAGACTCTTGCATCACTGCTCGCACACTCCTTCACTGGAGCACAGCATTTTCCTTTATACTGCCACCGTCACGAAAACTGAACTGAAAACTCTACATTCACACTGACTTCATACTGCTAATGTATCGTGGGATTAGTTAGATCAATTTTCTTTTGATTCATGTCCACAACTGAGTTGTGAATACTTGAGACAATGTAGGGTTACAGCCATGCTGAATGATGGTTTTGATCATCTGAAATTAAAGCAGGGATACTTGCTTATCACTGATTTTGTTTTGTATCGCTGAGTTTTGTATGTAGATTAATGATTAAGTGGAGGCTGTTGGCTGATCAGATCGGTTGTTCCCCAATCCAGATCTGGAGGAACGGAGTGTTTTACACGGAAAGGAAACCAATAAATAATCTAAAACAAAAGATTGCCGGTGGGTTCAGACCCGCCCATTCTGGGTAGAGTGGATGTGGTTGGGGCTGAACCTGTTCTTGGCCGGACAGGTACGCCACAGGGAGGACGACCGGCGTGGTCCTGGACGCGGGAGACGGGGTGACCCACGCCGTGCCCATCTACGAGGGATTCGCCATGCCGCACTCCATCATGCGGGTCGACATCGCCGGGCGGGACGTGTCTCGCTACCTCCGCCTGCTGCTGCGCAAGGAAGGCTACGACTTCCACACGTCCGCCGAGTTCGAGGTGGTGCGCACCATCAAGGAGGTAAGGCAGGCTCCAGGGCGGGCATCACTGTCTGGGGTTCGGGGCTGGGAGCTCTCTCTTCATGTAGTGAGGATGGCATTGCACAGCATCCTCATCTGGAGTGTTTTTAGACTGATCAGAGGAAAACAAGAACGCTGTTTCCAATTTCATTTTTGAGTTTTTTGAGGTATAAACCTAATAGGTTATTCATTTTTTATCAAATCCCTTGTGCCCTCTTATAAACAATTTCTAAGACAAGCATTTGACTTTTTAGGCAATAATAATTGCTGTAAAACTGGGCAGTTTCAGCAGAGAATCATGCACTGTGTTCCCTTGTAATCATTATAGGGATTAAAACCGTATAACAGAGAGGTTGTGTATGAACCTTGTGTTCCTCGTCTCCCTACAGAGAGCATGCTACCTGTCCTTGAACCCTCAGAAGGATGAGACCCTGGAGACGGAGAAAGCCCAATACACACTACCTGATGGCAGCACTCTGGATGTAAGAATCCCCTTTCACAACTTTTTTTCTTCCAAGTGGGGCCTGTCTGCTGAACTGGCCACCACTGTAGTTACTCAGCATCTGCCTGATGGGTTGTACTGTGTGTGTTACGCAGTTGTAGTGTGGTGATCTTTTCATGTGTGACAAGGGTTTTACTAAGGCTGTGTTAATCCGTATATTATTTCAGAGAAGGAAAAAATGTTTTGTCCTGTACAAGTCTCGTTTTTGGGCTCCTGTAAATGGCTTACCCATCTCAATCAACAACTTCTGTTTTAGTAAGGTCTTTACATAGCAAAGCAGCCATAAGAAAGGTTCGACTGCACTGCATACTGTTCTCAGCACAGGTTCAAGTAAGAAAAACACCAAATCTAAAGGTTATAGTTCAATATTCCCCTCTAGCCCCCATTCTATGTTACTGCATTGGAATTTTAAGTACTTCTGTAGTCCATAGAAATTTACATTTAAAGAATAGCTTCAACTGTGCTGAATATTTATATCACAAAAGAATACCTTTAGTACTGTCCCGGTATTTCCCTGTTCTTGTTTCCACATGAGTGTTTGAAGGTTTTTTTAAAGTAAACAGATTGCTGTTGAGTGATAAGCTTGGTCTGTTTTTATCCTGCTCTTTTTTGCTTTGACCTTTACTCTGCGTCCTTCAGATCGGGCCGGCCCGGTTCCGGGCCCCTGAGCTGCTGTTCCGGCCGGACTTGATTGGAGACGAGAGTGAGGGCATTCATGAGGTGCTGGCCTTCGCCATCCAGAAGTCAGACATGGACCTACGACGCACGCTCTTCTCAAACATTGTACTGTCAGGAGGATCCACGCTGTTTAAAGGTGACCGCCCTCTTTCCTCTCTCTCGGTCTCCTCCTGTTCTCTACCACTTTGTGAGACTTTATCCTTCACCACTTCTCTCTCTCAGTACGTCTTTCTTGCTCAGTCTGTCTGTTCCCTTTTCACCAGACAGGAGAATCCCTTTTTATCTCTCAAA
The DNA here is from genome assembly GCF_055471065.1 of Atractosteus spatula. Classification (NCBI taxonomy): domain Eukaryota; kingdom Metazoa; phylum Chordata; class Actinopteri; order Semionotiformes; family Lepisosteidae; genus Atractosteus; species Atractosteus spatula. The sequence goes on from NC_142707.1 coordinate 6,085,709, forward strand.
TTCCAGCCCACTTTTATTTGGATCAACACAGATGTTACAGAGTCTTTATTCGCTGCAAACAAGTTTGTGATCTCAGTGATGATGGGTGTGGGGGGGCCGTTTTCTGCCATTTTGATGTAAAATAACTTTTCTGATACAAGGGAAAACCATAGGTGATATGAGGGGAACCAGAAAAAAACTATTCGAGACTCTAATTTAACAAAAAAATCGAACAATCGCTTACCTTATTGCTTAAGAATGTTTTTTGTTCCATCTTTAACTATAATCATCCCTTGCCCTTGTTAGTTCCCTCTTCTGTGATGGAACCTCAAACGTGTTGTTCTGAGTAAGTGGGAGAAGTTTGCCTTGCTACTGCAGAAATGCACTTCTTACATGTTTGCTCTCTCTGTGTCTTTGCCAGGTTTTGGGGACCGGTTGTTAAGTGAAGTGAAGAAGTTGGCACCCAAAGATGTTAAAATAAAGGTACATTTCTTTTCCTAAAGTGTGGAGATGTTTTCATCAGAGTCAGTGCTCTCAAAAAAATCCTTACAGCACAGTCCTTCATTGATTGAGTGCGAAGGGATTTTACACACTGTGTTTTTAATGAGTGTAGCCTTCTCTTGCCAACCACAGAACCCACTCATTCATGATTGCCATGCCGTGTACCCGTCTTCCCAGCCGCAGGCAAACCCTTGCTCCTACACGGTTAAATATTTGATAAGTGCAAATATTCTCCACAGACTCGTGACTCTTGTCAACTTGTCTCTCTCGCGCATCTCCCTTGGACACCACACGTCTCCGTGCTCAGTGCGTGTTTTTCACATTATTGTGCACATATGATTTCTGTAATATGTACGGGGAGCAGTCTGCGTCAGTAATGAGTGTAACATGGACTGTGGGACCCTAATCCTCTCTTCCGCCACTGTTCTCAGTATTTACCAACCGCAGTTTTGTCAACCCTTGAACTTTATTGCCATATGTAACTGGTACATGTACTGGTAAAATGGAATTCTTACTGACAGAATTCTCTCGATTGTTAAAAAAGTGTAAAAACACAAAGTGCAGACAGTGCATCAAGACAATATACAAACAAACAGTAGACAATGTACACGTAAACAGTTTGAATGTAAACAATGACTGCAGATGTGCGATAAATAAAAAATCACGATGAGGTAGATGGTGTAGGTGTGGTCCGAGGGACATGGCCAAATGTGTTCGCCAATCGCACTGCTTGTGGACAGAAGCAAGAATGTCACCCCTGCAGTTGGTGGAGGAAGGCTATAGTTACTTCTAAGACAGATTGTCAAAGATACAGTATGTGCTCTGTGAAGTGCATGAAAAACCTATAAATGATATAACATCCATGTCTTTTTTCAGCAGTGATGCAGTATTACAGTGTAGCACTGATTTATTTCCCAAGAACATTTGCAGTGATTATTACTATTTTATATGATCTATAAGAAGGCATCCCTGACGCAGGTAGAAATACTACCAAATGCACAGAAATGTCTTTCTTCTGAACAGGGTGAATGTGATCTGAGTGGGTCTTTTCCAGTCATTCAATAAAAAAAACTGATGTGTTTCTCCCTTGTCTCTCCTCTGTAGATCTCTGCACCCCAGGAGAGATTGTACTCCACGTGGATTGGGTAAGAACTCACTGCAAAATCCTTTTTGTGATTTCCAGTTTTAGACTAAGAGATAGAGTAGAAATCTGGTGAGAAAACTGGTATAAGGCTGTGGCAATATTTTGACCATTAATAGTCAGGATTGTGCAGGAGGAGTTCTCCTCACAATTGATGGTTTAGCAGAGCTCGGAACTTTTTTCTGCTTCCTGGCATCACTTAAGCTGCATGTGGTTAACAGCTGAGTCCTGTCGATCGCAGAGGCGTCCCGGACCAATGCACAAGCAGCATTGCTTTGTGTGTCAGAACAATGGCATCAAACAAGACAGAGATGCAAAATCTACAAGTTCCATCAGCTGAAGACTGTTGAACTTAACAATGCCCGCAGTCCACCATGGAAAACACAGCTGACAATTTTTAATTATTAAATAATTGTTTCACAGTGTAATATGTACAATTTAACATCTCAAATTTGTAAAGTTGTCCTATACAAAATAGCATGCTGGTATTAATCATCTTCATAGGTTACTATATACAGTGGCTATATGTTCCTTTTTCTTTCACATTTTTCTGTTTCTTTTTTTTTTCATTACACTGAGTGTGTTACTACTGTGTTTATGGACAACAGTGTGTCAATAACACATAAACAGTCATCACCCCAGCCTCAACTCTGAAGCCTAGCAGTGCTAGCCAGGGAGCAGGCAATCAGCAAAGGATTTTGGTGGGTTAGTAGGTGGCGCTTGGTTGTTTTGTATCTCCAGTTCACCGGCATGGTGATAATATGGGGGAACTGTGCTGTAGTAAGGGCAGTCTTAGGATAGACATCTCTGACATTTGGACTTAAAAATAAAACCTTTCTGCAGTGAGTGCAGTGTTGCTCACGTTGGTGACAATATCAAACTCAGTCCAGGTGCATGCAGTATGATTATCTGTTATGATTATTCTGCCACAACCCCAGCCACTTCTAAGCACTTCCTGCAGCCTGTCACACGCCCATATTCTCTCTCATTCTGTGCAGGGGCTCAATCCTGGCTTCTCTAGACACCTTCAAGAAGATGTGGGTCTCCAAGAAGGAATATGAAGAGGATGGAGCTCGCGCCATCCATAGGAAGACCTTCTAATAAAAGACAGGCCCCCCCAGCCCCAATCGTTCTGGTTCAAATCCAGCCCCTCCACCTTCCCAAGGCCCCTTTCCCACATTTTACAGGGAGAAGCCAGGATCCTTGAGCCCGGCATGCCAGCTGATGCCCCTCTACACACACACTCGTGGGGCATATCAGCCAGGACTGGCAGAAGGTTCGGGCAGACAGTCTTGGTCAATTTCCCATCCACCCACCCCAGATCTGTCAAACACAGCAGGCTTTCAGACACAGCTCCCTCTGTAGTGGACTCTTATATTTGTACATTTGGGCGAAACTGATGGCTGCATTCCTAAACGAAAGCATGAAGTATTTATAAAGATGTTAATCTAAGCCCATGTGATATCATTGCTCTTTCTAATGAGTTGTTTTTGCCATTAATGGAAGTTAATGTTCTTGTTAACTGGATAAATTCAGTTCTACTTTGATCACGTTCTCGTTTTCTTTTCCATGTTCCAGTCTTTACAGTTCTGCAGCGTTGGTGAATGTTGAAAGAAATGGGTTGCTAGCCCATTTAAAAAAAAAAATCTTCATTTTTAATAGTTGTTCGTCAGTGTGACTATGTTGATAAATAATACACAGAAGAGCACTGTACAGCTACACTAATCAGGACCAGTCTATGTGTGGTAATGGTAATGGGGTCATGCAGCTGGGTAGGAACCTCCCATACAGTTTTAATACAGTAGAGTACTGTAGAGTCCAAGCACAAAACATTAAACACATGTTTTTCAGTAGATAGCATTGGAGCCCCAATACTGCCCTGCTACATAAGCAGCAATTCAAAGCAACATCCACTGAAGGATTTCCTCTAGAACCCAGGTTCAGTGCTGTCAGCATCTCTGAAAACCGTCACAGATTCTCATGGGATTTTGTTACCTCATAAAGCATGCAGATGTAGTTTGTGGTGTATAGTGCAGCTTTTGCTTTTTTTTAGTTGGCTTTTCAAGATGTGGTTTAGTTTTGACTTTTTTCCTTGCTTACATTCCACGTTTTACACGCTTTGATTTGGTTTTCCCATTTTATACGGTTAGAGGAAAAAGTGAGCTATGGAAATAGTGTGTGGCTTACGTGTTCATCAGTAGTTGTGCAATGCTCTGCTATAATTGCAAAACGATCTTATTAATAACTTATTATAGCTTATTACCCCTTTGACCATGATACTGTTTGAAGTTCTCCGTTTGTATCTTTGTGTCTGTGTAAACAATTTAAAACTTGAATTTGTGGCCAGGCTATAATTTGAGATTTGTATGTCAGTTTAATTATCCATGAATATTCATTTCCAGCCATTAGTAGATGTGTCGGAGAATGCAATCTGCTTCTCTCCAATTCTCATTATTGGATGTGGGAACGATCAACAATCAGTATGATCATTATTACCTCTTACAGGTATAAAATCAATTGAAAAACATGTCTCCTTTATTAGACGTGATATTACCATAATATTAAAATATAAACATTCCCCTTGAATCCCCTTGAACACCTGAAGACAAGTTCACCTAGCTGTTGTTGTTTTTATGCCTTTCTGAAACTTGTACACTTTCTATAGGATGCTGAGAATGAGTGGTCCTTTTCATTGTGAGTTAATTCTCAACTGCCTGTGCGTGCATCTGTTGCTGTGATTAATGCTTTAGGTGTTTCATTATTAGGGCACAGATAATGGCAACTTAGCAAGGCATGTTCTGTTTTGAGCTATATCCAATCCCTAACCGTAAATTACTTTTGTGGGGTAGAGAGAACTCAGAAATCACAATTCTGTCCTTCAGATTGTCTGGTTAAACTCAAATAATTAAAGAATATGTAGGTTAAAGTAGGGAATCAAATATGTGGATTGAAATGGTATTGGAATTTAGGAGTTAAATTGAATTATTCATTGACTGCCTCCTTCCAGATAATGAAGTCCAGGAGCAAGATCATGTGAATGGGTTTCAGAAATTCTTGACTATCTTTCAAGCAGCATTAAAAAATGTCCAACAGCATTTTCAAAGAGGCTAAATAGTCACAATAAATGGAAAAGGTCTGAAAATCTTACATGTTTTATATTGTGGGAGATATTTGCAGTATTTTTAATACGCCTTAGGGAAGGCAGATTGCACATCTGCAGCCTGTTACTACTCTACCATTTAATGCAAAGATTTAAATGATAAATTCAGTGTCTGAAGAAGTGTGGGGTGTTTATCATGGTAAGATGTGAATGGCCATTCCAAAACAGATGAACTTGGCTTGCAAAAATATTTTCAGCTGTCAGTTTAAATCTGCAGGTTACCTTGGACTTTGAAGACCTTCAGTCAGCTCCAAAACAGTCTCTGTGGGTGGTCACCTATTACACTTGTAAATATTCACCATCAACACTGTTTTCCTTCAAATATTTGTGCACAATCTTCATATCTTCATAAACGTCAAAGTGGAGTACAGATAGTGGAATTGTAGGTGTGCTGTAAACCTTTTGTCCAGGAGGCACACTGTATAGCTTAACAACCAAATGGACTTATGCTTCTGATCTTGAGTAACAGAGTCCAAGCCCAGTGATCCTTTAGATTTAGGGGGAAAGTCTGTCTCTAGAGACAATGCCCTCCATTACACATAAATGATGAGTTCTGACACTGAGGTTCTGAACAAATTCATTTTAAGCTGCCTTAAATATTTGAGTTGTTTCTCCTGTCTCCTTAAAGTCACGACAATAATAATTTCCCCCTCTTTTGAATTAAATTGTCCATCAGTTAATGAGAGGAAATAATGGTTAGGAAAGTAAAATTAAATCATGACTCAGCTGTCAAGACTCTTAAATGATCCTTAGTTACTTAAACTGTAATTATATTGTCTGTACTTGCATTCCATGCACCATGTTTGTTTGTTTGTTTAATTTGCAGTAGAAAACTTGCAGTTCTATTGAAAGCGTTTGGAAATATGGCTGTCAATTACTGTAAAATTGGAGAGGTTGATTAAAACCTTAAGCAATGACCACATCCAAACAAACACAGCAATCTATGCAGTGAGGTGATGGATCCCAAGCAGAACAGAAACACGGAGAACTTGCAGCTCTGGATGACGAACGGAATTGGCTTAATCTTTGAAGTGTTTTGCTTGGTGCAGCGTTTATGTCCGAGTCCGTCCTCCGCGATCCCAGCCACGTCCCCTCCTGCCTTCTCGGCCCAAAAGCCTCTGCGTCTGTATTGGGGAAGCTAATTTGCTTTGATGTTTTAAAGCAGGTGAATTCATCAGCCTTGTATACAGCGGATAGTATTGTAAAATAAACACATGCCCAGAAACCGAAAACTGAAATGTAAGATATATTGGAAGTGTTGCTTTTAATTTTGTAAATCTAAATAATAAATTAATGGTTGCTGATTCCGTCTTTTTTGATTATCTTTTATTTTATGCCGCGGAATTAATCGTTTCACCCCTCAGGCTGATAATTTCTATTATAATAATTTTTGGTGTGATGAGAAGTTAGATATGCTTTAAGTTGTGCAAACTGGACCGCTTAACGGTGCTGTCCTCAGCATCCAAGAAAATGTGGAGAAAATATACGTCGGTTTCTTTTCTACATAACATCAGAGATTTTCAGATTTGAACATAATTATTGAGCATTAAGTAGGACAATTTATGAGGCTCAACGCATAAATATCACCTCCGATGTAATACGGTACGTGCACGCATTTAATATTAAACTGGAAAATGTTTTAATACTTTTCAACTAGAACTTAAGCGTGAATGAACTTGGCTTTTTTGAGGCAGGCTGGTAATTATGGTAACTAATTTTAATCTCATTCAGAGAAGTGCAGTTTCCGTGACGTTGACAGAATGATTTTAACTTTAAAATACATGAGTCATAAACTTCAGGGCAACCGAACTTGCTGCTTTCTGTGGTTATTCTTATTGGTTTCATTGTGTTCCTGGTTTACATTTTCTTGTATTTGGTTGGTCGCGACTGTTCACCAGGTGTATCTCCGTTTCGTGATTGGGCGATGGCGGAGTGATGAGCTTCAAGCATGGTAGTCTGTCTTCTGTGAAAATTTCCACTTCTTTCATAAGCAGTTTTTTTATAAAGTTGTGTTTTGTGTAAATATTTATTATAGTTTTGTAACTAATATCTTAAGCTACATACAAAGAATGAGGAGAGTAACTCTCTTTGTAAATGGAACTTCCAAAAACGGCAAGGTAAGAAATATGAACTATTATAGCTGTAATAGCTTGCTTATAAGATCTAATTTATTCAATCATGAAATGAAAAGTCACCTCACTGGTACCGAGCATTAATTAGCATAGCTTTGTAACAGTTATTGTTTGTACTTACCAACGTGTCGTGCTACTCAGTCCCTTAACTTTTGCAAAATCGACAGTTTTGATGAGCTAAAACAATCTTAACTGGGTAAAAGATTGTAGTTATCTGCTCGTAACCGTTCAAGCAATGGTTTAGCTTAGTTATTTGAGTGGAATTCATATTCAATACTTTTGAACATTGCTGGTGAAACGTGAATTTTTGTCCAAGTTTTAGGGCCTTAACAGAGTGAAGATTTTCTCTTGAGATTTGCCTTTACTTTGCTCCATTTTTTTTCCTCCTCAATCTTATATATTTGCCTTATATATTATATATACTGTGTTTGCTTATATATTGCAATTGTTGTATATGACAGTTTGGTGCAATGAAGAATAATTGAAATATCATTCAAAAGGTTTTTTATGTACAGTATATGTGTTGTGTGTTTCTACTGTTTTGTTGAAAGAAGTATCAGTATTATCAATGAAATAGCGTGGCAGATGATAAAGTACACCTAGACCTGTCACTTTTCATTATTGGAAGAGACACTGCAGTCAAAGTCATACTACATACGTGAAGTATGAATAGAGATTCATTTTTTAGCCTGCTCAATATAATCTAAAGATTAAAATGGGTGGGTTCTTCTGTAAATAATATTGACATCCCTAATACAGTTGAAGTCATAGTTTCCTTAGAGAGATAAAAGGTCTTTCCCTGCATGTGTCTCAGGTAGTAGCAGTGTATGGAACTTTGGCAGACTTGCTGTCTGTGGCGAGCAACAAGCTGGGAATCAAAGCTTCCTGTCTCTACAATGGGAAAGGGGGGCTCATTGATGACATTGCTCTCATCAGGTAAGGAGGAGGTGGATATAAAAAATCTGAAGAATTCATTCAAGGCCCATATGTATGGTGACTTTTTAAATGAACTTTTCCAATGTTGTAGACCTGAATGCTTAAACGGTATTCCGTATTTTGACTTCATGTGGGTTTTAATGCTCCATTTGGGTTTTCATATAATACAGATATTCAGATAAGACGGGGGTGCTAAGTCCATTTGGCGATAATGACACATGCTTGTTATTTGCTAGTTGTATGCTGTGACCTCTGTTAGGCAGCGCTGTTGTTATATTGCAGTGTGATTGAGTTATTTTTGTTCATCCTGCAGGGACGATGATGTGTTGTATGTTTCTGAAGGAGACTCTTTTGTAGGTGAGTTATAAGTCCTGCAGTTTATAGTGTGCCTTTCACCCCAAAAGAGATATAGGTTCATTAAGTGTCATCATCTACTAAGGAATTGTAGGACTCAACTGGGTGCTATAGCTGTTATAGGTCAGAAGCTTCACTGCGCTGCTGTCTGTGGAAATACCTGAAAACTGCTGTTCTAGGTGGAGAAGAATAAATTTGCTTTACCTATTGAATTAAAGGGAAACTTTTGGTAGGCCAGACTGAATATACCCTTTAGGCAGGATGCTTGAGTTTACACTCCTGCGCTACTGAATGGAGCTGAGGGATCTTTTAATAGCTAGGTATCCAGGAGCTTGGCTTAACTTCTCGTTTGAAAGATGGTCCCGTGCCACGCAGTGCCCCTGGTCACCATGCTGGGACATTAGAATAATGAACATTCTGGTCCACAGGAAAAAGCGCCCCCTACAGGTCCACGAGCACTGCTTATACTGTAGCAGCAATCTGGTTTTCAGTACTAGGATGGAAGAACGCCACTGACCACTTTCGTCCTTGTTTGAGATTTCATGAGATCAGGCTGTGATGTGGTAATGAAGCCGAGTGGGTTTGTCACTTAGTCTGGCACCAGACTTCTCTCTTCAGCAGCGGTATATTTTAAATCTGTGTTTTTCTTGTTGTTCGTGTATTGTGCAGTGGTCTAATTTCATGCTTTGCCAGACCCCCAGAATGAAGAGAGAAGTTCAGATGAGCTCTCAGGTGCCCACACCGACTGGTTAACGCTAAACATTGGGGGACGGTGTTTCACAACTACACGGTAATGTGCCTTTTAAGTACGTTGCAGGCTGTGACTGATCTTTCCACACTTCTGAAATGGGGAAAAAAAAAGAAATTGAAAATAAAGGAAAAATATGAATGTGGAGTAAATCGAGTTTTGTTTTTGCAGTACTTGATGTTTCTGCAGACCTTTAAGGAGTCTTTTCAGAAATATTATTTTTACAGATATAACTATGAGATACATAATTGACAACAGCAATTAGGAAATCTCTCAATCAGTAATCTGTGTGGGTATAAGCTGTGCAAGCTGTTTATTGTGTAATCCCCACTTGTGTTAGGCCCTTTGGCTAAGATGAAAAGGCAGTATGTTCGCATTGCCATTTTCAACTCTGGGCAGAGGTCAAAAACCCAGGTCTCACCCCTGCAGGCTTGCACACAACAGGGATACTCCTGGCCCAGGCAGGAAACATGCATTACATTTGACCACAAAAAAAACGAAGGGAAAAAATCCTTCTTTGAGACTGAATATATTTTCAAATTAAATTACACAGTAGCAACTGGGAGCAACAAAAAGAAATTCAGCAGTTATTCCCTCACTTGTTCTCGTGTCTTCATTGCTCTGTTGAAACGATCATTGTTTCATTGCCCACAGTGATCACTTTTGTTTGTACGAAACATACTGTAGATCACCTTGTCTATATAGCCACCATCCCCATCATACCAAATGTCATGCATTCGTGCCAAGTAACCTCAAACAGTTACATATAGCGTGAAACACATGCTGCTGCTCCTTGGAGAAGACAACCTTTCCTTCTCAAGAAAAGCATACAGTAAGTGCACACAACGAAACATACAGATTTAATGACATGCTGCACAATCCTGTTGGATATTGGTACCCTGCCCTGTTAGTTCTGCCACTGTTTCCAGTTCTGTTTAAAGTGTGGTTTAAGAAGTAGTTTGAACTCATGGTATTTGAATCTGGGACAAATCTCAACCTGCTTTTTGTAGAACGATGCGATTCTGAAGTGGTTGAGTGCAGTGCTGAGTCTTTGCGGTACTGATGCAGGGTGATTTGACCTGGGATTTGAAAGACAAGTTTGAAATGGCTTTCTCTGTTTCTCAGGAGCACCCTGGTTAGCAAGGAGCCTGAGAGCATGCTGGCACACATGTTCAAAGACAAAGGTGAGTCTCTGGGTCAGTCACGCCAAGGTTGATAATTGCACTAGCTGGAGTGGGGGTTCCATATTTTTCCTTTTGTGCAAAGTGGTAATCCACTTTGAACTTTTAAACAAATGCTTTTGGTCATTTATGTTTGTGACTGAATTAAGCATGAATTGGCAGATGTCCACCAAAAAGCAGAATGACTCAGAAAAAATTGATACTTGTGCATAAATCTCAATAAGGCTTTGAATTTACCGTTGAACTAGCTGATCTGCTAAATAGCTATATTTTTTCTTGTAAAAATAAATGTGTTCCTGCTTCAAACGTTTTCTCTTTCATATTCCATGATTTCTGTCTCTTTTCCCCAGACGTGTGGGGTAATAAACAGGACGAGAGGGGGGCATACCTGATAGACCGCAGCCCGGAGTATTTTGAGCCCATCCTCAATTACCTGCGGCACGGCCAGCTCATCGTCAATGAGGGCATCAACCTGCTGGGTGAGCAGGGCATGGTGTTGGCACAGCTGACCACTTATCTCACAGTCTCCCGGACGCTGTGGTCCAGGGCGGAGGGACACCTTTTTTTTTAGTAAAGCCAATACCCTCCAGGACTCAAGGACAGCAAACACTGAACGTCTGGAACAAATCCTGATTTGCATTTAAAAGCCACAGGGCTGGATTTGAGCACCCCTGCTGCAGCACGCGAGAGGGATAATGACACAGCTCAGGTGTAACGCACTGGTATAGAAAGATCTGCTTAAACCGCTTGTTTAAATTTTGCAATACAAATTTCTCAGACAGTGAGGAAGAAAGAAAAAAACAGAGGGTGCCTTTTATGCTTCATATTTACTCCCCAAAAATTGCACATATTATCATGAGAAATACACCCCCTTTCTCAAAAGGTATACAAAAAGCTTGTGGGATTCTCAGATATGACACTTGATATTTTGACACATTATTTTCTGGCACATTCAGTTGAGATTCCTCTGTATTGTGGAGAGTATAGCTGTAGCCTGGTTCTGACTGCGATTTCCCTTTAGGTGTGCTGGAAGAGGCCCGGTTCTTTGGAATTGAACAGCTTGCTGAGCAGCTGGAGGTAGTCATAAAGGTAGGAGAACCGGTTCATTTAGTCTGCTGCCGAGACTGAGTGGAACAACTTTGTTTTTTTATCTTGACATGTTCTGCCTTTAACTCTTAGCTGTTGGCTAGGTGTCAGTTTATCCATCTGCTATTAGAAGTTATGTAGAACAAATTCTGGTTATTTTCCAGTGTTTGACGTGTGCAGTTTAGTAGAGATTATTATTCATCCCATCCTTCTCTATACCAGCCTGAGAGACATGCCATGAAGATATGGTTTTTCCTCATTTCAGTGTAAAGTGAGAGGGAAGTAATAACCTACAGCTCTGTTATAATCTGCAGGTGCAGTGCACTTATCACAGGGTTCCTTTTCCTGCATGATTGTTTAACTGCAGTGGTGTCCAACCATGGGTCTTCAGGGGTTCATTATACCTAGGCTCCTGTTTACGTACAGTAATTATACTTATTTGTAGCTTAATATTTAATCAATTAAACTGTTTAAATGTCATAATCTTTCAATATGACAAGCCCTAATGGATTTTTGCCCTCAAGGACTGGATTTTGTAATACTGTTTTTGATACCTTGTGAATCTGACTGACTTTTGCTTTTCCCAGAATTCCCAGCCACCAGAAGATCACTCTCCCATCTCGCGCAAGGAGTTTGTACGCTTCCTGCTGGCCACACCCACCAAGTCAGAGCTGCGCTGCCAGGTAAAGAGCCAGATCAGGGTGTTCTTATTCTGGATTCAGTGCATTTTTACTTGCCTCAGTTCTGTGGATGGCTGTAATTTTGTAATGTCTGGGTGCCACTGATAGTAACCTATGACTAGCTGTTAAGAAATTGTTTAGTTACAAGTTCATTAGTTGTGAATTATCAGGAATTAAGACACATAATTTGCATTATACTGAATACAGTATGGATGAAGGGACAGAATTATTTGTGTGAGAGAGATGCACACATTTATTCATATTTTGATTAATCTGATTTGATGTGTAAAATTGCACAAAGCAAAATTACACCTATGCAGTGCAACAGATATCCTTTGCAAATCAAATGCTTACATTGAGTTGACATGTAAATATATTTGCTTTGAATACCTGACATGATCATAAATGAGAAATATCAAACAGAAACAGGATCTGCACAGACATTGAGGTGATGGATTCACTGGTGTCAAACCTCCTTTAACTGTGCCTCTTGTTGTGCCTTCCAGGGTTTAAACTTCAGTGGCGCTGACTTTTCCCGTCTTGACTTGCGTTACATCAATTTCAAGATGGCTAACCTGAGTCGCTGCAACCTCACTCACGCCAACTTGTGCTGTGCCAACCTGGAGAGAGCGGACCTGTCTGGAGCTAACCTGGATGTGAGTGCAGGGGCATTTCTCCCTCGCAGGTTACACAGACTGTTTCCATATCAGTTGCTTGTGTCACTGTTGACACGGGCGCTTTCCCTTTTTCACACCATCTTTGCAGCCTCCTTCTCTCATACTCTTTGTGTTGAGGTGGATCCCCTGCCCTGCTCCTCTCTGCATCTAAAATGTGCTGACCTCTGGGCTTTCTGTGTGTTTACTACCTGCAAGTCCTTTCAAGAGCTCTTCAATCAAAGCAGCAGACAATAGGCAGAAACTTTTATTGCCCCCTGGCTCAGTGAATAAAGTTCTCTGCTACTCTAGTTGTGCTGCCAGCAATCTGGTGGTGCTCCTGCTGTTGAAAAAAAGAGTAAGGTAACCTTGTTTTATAGACATTGTCCTGCAGTAGCTTTGTGATTTTTTCCTTTATCAATGCTCTTATGCACTTCACCTGTTCATCTGTCTCTTCAGGGCGCAAACCTTCAAGGTGTGAAGATGCTGTGCTCCAATGCTGAAGGGGCGTCTCTCAAGGGCTGCAATTTTGAAGACCCCTCAGGCTTGAAGGCTAATCTGGAAGGTGAGTGCTTTATGAATTATCGATCTCACCTGCCTTAATGAATCCGATTTTCAAAAGTGGGATTCAGTGGCATAAAAAGTTAGTATATTCAGTAGGCTAGCAATACCCATAGAACCCAGCACTGCTCAGCTGTCCATTTGTGCTGTCAGGCGCCAATCTGAAAGGGGTGGACATGGAGGGCAGTCAGATGACGGGTATCAACCTGCGAGTCGCCACGCTGAAGAATGCCAAGCTCAAGAACTGCAACCTGCGCGGTGCCACGCTGGCAGGCACGGATCTGGAGGTGAGGGAGAGAGGGTGGCAAATCCTTCAGTGCACTGCTTGATACATGCAAGAGATCAGCTTGCACCAGAAGTAAACTACCTTTGTTCATTCTTTATGAGCTGTGTCATCCTTTTTAGCATAGATGTAGATAAAGCTGTTGTAGTGACTACTGGCATTGGACCTGAATCAAGTAGCCAAGATTTTATTATCACACCACACTGGTTTCTTTAATTGTTGCAATTAAAAGTGTATTTCCCAGAGTGTTCATCTTCATCTTTTTGTGTGCTTTTCCTCCTCCAGAACTGTGACCTGTCTGGCTGTGACCTTCAAGAAGCCAACTTGAGAGGGTCCAATGTGAAGGGTGCTATCTTTGAGGAGATGTTAACTCCATTGCATATGTCGCAGAGTGTCAGATAACCTCTCTTGCACTTGCATATTCCATAAGGGCAAGCTGGCCGAAGGGAGAGTCTCTTCTGACATGCCTCAATGCTAGACAACCAATCTTGGCCCCCCTTCTCACATGCCTCTCCTATCAATAAGGCAGTCAGTCCTAATGTCCCTTCCAACGTACACCCTAGACATGTACTCACTCAACTTTATATGCAGCTTTGGCAGTTCAGCCAATGTATTAGCTTTACGTCCTCACCCTAGGACATGTAATCAGATCTAGTGCACTCTTCACTCTTTCACATCAGTGTTTAAGAGCTTTGATAGGTGGTGCTGTTATTCTTATTTAAAAACCACAGTGCCCTATATATAGTGCTGTAGATGCTTGGGGTATTAAATGCAGAAGTCTTTTCAGGCTGTTTGTAGTCTTTAGTTGATAGATCTATGATGATAGATACTAGTTTGGTGCATATTCTAATATTCCTGCACAAGAACATCTGGACAGAAGTTAGCTGTCGGTCCCACAGCTCTAAATATTACATTATAGACTACAGTTAAAACACCATATTAAAAGCAAGCATGATGTGGCAGTGTAATTATGTAGACAGCTCGTTTATAATTTCTTGTAGGCATAGATGCATCTTAGGACACAGCTGTTAATTGCACTTAAATGTACATTAATGTGCCAGGTCTTTCTTTTAAGCCACCATAAAACTCTTTAAGAGTTCATCGATGAAATGCAACAGCCACTTTTTGATACCTTCTATAGACTGAAGACAAACAAGAAATAATCTTATTTAATAAATTAAGGATTGCCGGTTTAATTAGAAATGCAGGGGTTTCTAATGCATAAGCACCAAAAGTTTTGAAAGCTGTTTTCTCTGCAGTCTTTGAGATTGGATAGTTTGCAGGTATGAAATGAAGTTGTGTTTCATGTGTTAAAGAGGTGTAGGCTATGTAGAGCATTCAGGGGACCTTGGGACATAGGCCACACTGAGGAAATGGTAACTTCAGTGCCTAGCGCGGGAGTTTCATTTACCTTTTGTTGGACCTCAGTGCTCTATTCTCTTGTTACGTTGTGCGTAATAAAGAGGTACTTCATATGAATTACATAGGTTTGGAGTTTCAGGTGTTCATTTCAGGGTGGTCTTTTTTGCATGGTCTTATTATAGACTGCGTGGTGTCGAGTTATGATTGTTTTTCCATGGTCTGTATTAGTTCCTGATCATCTGAATGTCACTGCTCCCAGTCAAAAGTGAGCAACTGTTAGGGAAGAAACATGGAAGTTGGTTCAAAAGGATGGAAGCAGTGTTTGCGTCTCTATGTCCAGTTCATCCTTTTTGTTTATGCAACTGAATTATACCCAGCAGAAAAAAAAGGTGACATGGAATTCAAAACTGAGGGTGAGAATGGCAAATGACATGCATTGGGAGTACTGGAGATACAGGTGTGATAACTAGTAAAACCTGGAGACAAAAGTGGTACAAAAAAAAAGGGAACCAAATATTCTGACTGTTAATATAATAAGTATGTTCTTAACCAAATTCAAGGTGGATAATTGTGAAAACAGTACTCCCTGGAACAGTAGAAAAATTAGTTTCTTGGTTAGACTTTTTTTTCCAAAGTTGTCACGAAGATGTGATTTTCATCTTTTATTTATAATTGAAGGTAAATCTAAACCATTATTTTCTCATAATGTTATCCTGTAACATTAACTCATTTTAAAAAGCTGGGAGCTCCTTATTTATTATGGTGCATATCCGTCTTTGTGTTGTGTTCAGATCAAGTGCTTCCCAAATAGTGCAGGCAGTTCTTGAACAGTCTCCTGGTGCTGTCATTCACTGCTGCTCTGTTTCGCACCCGGTGCCCAGTGATGTCCTGTACAGCAGATGCTCTGACAGAGACTAGCAAAAACTCATTCTGCAGTTTTTAGAATTTCAGATTTAAAAGTAGCCCAGTACAATGTTACCCAATCCATGATCTTAATTGTTAAAGGAAAATTGAGTTCATATTTTTGAGGGTAATGTATATTTTACAAGTATGCAATAGTAGTCATTTCTAACATAAAATATCCAAAACAGTTATTTCCTTTGTTCACTCAAATAGAATGAAAACATCTCAGTCAGAGCGGGTTCAAAATTTCCTTTGCTGCCCATTTCTCTTCTTCTTTAAAAACAGCGCATATTCAAAACCCTCTCATTGATTAAAATAGTTTAATTAAAGAGACTGGGAATTTTCTTTTTCTTGCAAAACAAGGTCATGTTTCAGACTCAGTAGCTGACTATATACTTTTTAGGGCAGAGTCAGTCATTTCCCAAGGTTCCTGGGTTTGTAATGAAGGCAATCATAATAGAATTTAGAGCATTATTTTTAGAGCAAAGGTCTGTATTGTCAGTATATCAAAGCCCTGCGAGTAAAGGGTGAAGGTTATTTATTTTAATATATCGGACTATATATTTAAGTATTACAGGGTGGATGGAAATTGCTTTTATGAAGTCTGGGTGACTAGATACCTCCACGATGTCTCGCCCAGTTCTGTCACTTTTGCACTCAGCCACAGAATTGTATTATTCTGAAATGGACTGTTTCATAAAGTTATATATATGGAAATAAGATGTTGTTATGTGTCTTTATTTCACTCTAGATAATAATGCTTTACTTTTGTTTTAATTATGTTTATACAATAGATCACAACTTTATCATACAAACACTTGGCATACAATAAAATGTGTTTTATTGTATTATCTGCACCTCTGAATACTTCACAGACCTAAGGGTTGGAATTACTTATAAGTGTAGTGAAAATTATTAATAATATTATACTCCTTTGATTGTTATATTTCTTCAGTTATCTTAGACAGTTGGATTTAAGATTTCTAACGCATTTACTCACAGAGATACAAATACTGGCAGATGAAATTGCCCAAATACTGGGGCAGATTTACACAGTTTTCAGGAATATGACATTTCTTTGCAGCAGGTGCACTGATGTTTTGTGAACTGACGACAAATATTTGTCCTCAAAACTGCCCATATCTCCATGAAGACATCGAGCACCTCTATTTTAATACACACCAGCATTGTCTTCAGTCCAAATCTGGTACTAATGTAATAAAAGTACTGTGTATTAAGATGGGAGATTTGGAAAGATTATATACAAGATTTAACTTTTTCAAGTTCCGGTTATGGTATCACATATTATTGCTGTTTATAGCATCCTGGGCCAACCAGGGTTTACAAGGTAACTCATTGTGAAGTGAAAGATGACTTGTCGCAGATTTGCTTCCAAGTCTCTGCTGGATTGGATTAGGGTAGCTCTTCTATGCTTGTATAGTTTCCCTTATTTTCTGGCTAATCTCCTTAAGTGCCTTTCAAATAGATAAATGAATGTCATCACCGGTTTTTTATCACAAAACGATTCATCTGGAGCTCTGTAAGTAAATGTGATGACAAGCTATGTCCATTTAAATAATGTATACGTTTATTTAAAAAAGGGTATTGCTGTCCTCAGAAAAGCTTTGTGAACTGAATGCTTCTACTGTATACGTTAATGGTAATGTAAAATGTATTGGGTTTTACTTATTGAAAACTGGGTCTTAAGCTGTAATGTAATCTTGTTTTTTGAGATTTATTTTGTATTGCTCTGTTCATTTATCTACATGAAACAGTACGGAAAGCTGGCATTAACAGTGTTTTAAGTTAGTTCAATGGCAATGTGAATTATTCTCTTAAAAATGTAAATGGTATTTATACATTGTCAGTCTCTTCCAAGGTGTAGACACTGATCAGGGCCTGTGGTGGATTATTTTGTTGAAGGGTGTACCAACTCCTTTCTTCAGCTTAATGTGTCAAAAATCAAGGACATGACCACTACTTGCCAAACCAGCTGAAAAGTCGCTCAGGAGCAAGACATTGAAATTGTCCAGTTATAGGTATCTTGGCCCTAGATCACAAGCTAACCTTGGGGAAAAGCGCAGATATGTAAGAAGAGCCAACAGCAACTGTTGTTCCTGAGAAAACTCCACTCTTATTAATGTGTGTACTACAGCAATGACTTAATTCTGCAGAACCTTCATTGAACCTGTCTTGACATTCATGCAGTCACCTGTTTGGTAACCTTAATACACACAATTAAAACAGACTGAGCAGGATAGTGAAGGCAGCCAGTAAAATTTTTGATGAACAACAGCTACAGCTGTCAGATCTCAAATGAATAGCGTGGAAGGTCAATATAATTACTGTCATGACCACCCTTTGCACAGTGAATTGGAGCTCCTTCCATGAGGGCATGGATTTTGACTAGCTAGATTCAAATGCAGTAGCACTAAGGTATTTTTTTATTCCTACAGCTATTTTAACCTGCTTAATCTGGACAATTGATTGTGTATGTTACTTTATATCTATTTTTGTCATTGTACAAATATTCGTCTCTTATGTGCTAATGGGTTTGTGTTGTGTTAAATGAATTGTGTTGTGTCTTTCACCTGCCAGCAGGTAAAACAAGTTTCCCATCTGGGACTATAAAAGGAAGTAATTAAATTCAAAGGGCTTTATTTCCCCCTTTTTAAAATCCTGAAAAGTTCAAACATGTTTGGTCTTGGAATGATAGAGACGTAGCTGCAGTGAAGGACGCTTTGCTTAGAAGTTTCCTCTGGAAGATGGCCATTTCTGCACCTATTTCTCTAGCATTGAAGCCAAGCGAAGGTAGTGAAGGCTGCTAATTGTCATGAAATGGTGGATTGGCTTTGGTCTGGAGCTGCTGTTTGCATTGCCGTGTGTGTTGTTTAGTAATGTTTAATTCTTCAGAGCTTTTAACACTTAATCGGAGAGGATTTAGTGGTAAGCTCTTAAAAAGCTCTGTGGGGCACCTAATTGCTTCGGCTGAGTGCTTTGTGAGCGTGAATGCTGTGCAGGTGTCCAGGTTAGCACATAATCCCTGGACTGGACCCCCGCAGTGAGCACTGGACTCCCGCATGGAGGGGCAACCATACATACAGGGTATAAAAGCTGGAGAAGCTGCAAGCACACAGCACCTACGAGAGCACAGAACACCATACCTATCCCAGCAAGGTAAGATGAAATCATGTTTTATATTATACTACATTTAAGGAAGTTCAGGTTCATAGCTGTTGTTCAAGCCTTCTAAACTCTCGTTTACTGTTTAATTATTGGGTGGGTATTAGGCCCTGACTTGCTGGTCACCTCTTTGCAACAATTAATACCCTAATATGATACGTAGATACAGTTTGCTTGAAAGAGTTTTAGAAAACCTGGCACACAACAAGCATTGAGAGGTGGAGTTGTACACTTTTGATTGTAGCGTGTACCGTTATCTTCTAGTGTGTGGCAGATGTCTCCAGAAATGCCATCTAGAACTGTAAAAGTATCATGAAGTTTACCTGTAAGGACTGCCATTGCTGTGATTAACACAGATATCCATCCCTACGTTTAAGTAAAATTGCTAGTGACTGGTAAGAGAGAATTAAAAGGGAGTGTTTTATTTTTAAAAAAGGAATCAGAAACTTTTTTGACAATATCTGACATTTTCTTGAGTATATGCCTCACTTTAAAACGGTTCCAAACTGACAAGTCTAGTACCAGAAGTAAAGTAGTAAGAAATGTTTACTTCCTAAATTATCAAATAATTACACTGGTGAAGGCATCCTCCGAGTTTGTCTCAGGGTCGTCCGAGTAATGTATATTCGATGTCTGTTAGGAAGTCTTTCTCGTAAAAGCGACACACAGAGCTGTTTGCCGTTTCAGAATGAAAGCGCAAAAGAGCTCCCTCTTCTGGCTAGTCGTGGCCATGACATTGGTGACGCAGGCGTGCAGTCAGCACTGGTCATACGGCTTGAGACCTGGTGGAAAGCGGGAGGTGGAGAGCCTGCAGGACACGCTGCAAGACGTAAGCGCTCCTCTCTGATCCTGAATCACCGTCCTCATGTGAGATCACACTCTGTCACGCGAATTACTGAATTGCAGAGGCCTTTGTCGTTTTGCCCTGGGATTTTTAATAAACACAGAGAGTCAGGACCTCGGTTTTACATCTCATCCAAAGGGTGGTGCCCTTTTACAGTATAGTGTTCCTGTCACTATAGTGGGGCTTTAGGACACACACAGACCACGGAGTGAGCACCCCCTACTGGCCCCACTAACACCTCTTCCAACAGCAACCTTAGCCTTTCCTAGGAGGTCTGCAATCCAGGTACTGACCAGGCTCACACCTGCTGAGCTTCAGTAGGCTGCCAGCGGTGAGTTACAGGGTGACATAGCTGCCTTCTGGCAAAGTGCGGTAAAAAAACCTTATGACATGTAAAAACATTTTCTTAATTATCTCAAGCTCTTCTTTCATATTTGTGTGCAGATTGCGGAGGAGGTGAGGAAACTGGATGCGATCCACCAGCCTGGCTGTGCTGATGTCTCTCCACAGAGCAGGCTCTCCAGCCTGAGAGAGTTGCTGGTAGGAGAGCAGTTGAACCGCATGCTGTTCATCGTCTCAGAACTGTCACAGTGGTAGACCTCGGTCAACGGTCTTCCTTTCCAAAGTGGTCCAGTCAAATGGAGAAATGGTGTCAAATAAATAAAAATGGACATCAGTCATTTGATTTTTACTGCTTCTGAGGAACGTTAAATTAATAATAATAAAGGGATTATTAGAAGGCCATGATTGGTAAAGGCCAGCAGAAATTTGACCAGGACACCAGGGTTAACACCCCTACCCTTTTTGAGATATACATATTGGGAATCCTTTGGAACTGAGTTGTTTAAAGTGAAATAAGTAGGATTATTTTAGGATGAGGGCTTAAACAGCAGTTATATCTCTAAACAAGGAGGCTCTGTTACAGGAACCGTGTCAAAAGACAAACGTGCTTATAGATGAAACTTATTTACACAAAAGTGGTCTGTGAGGGGACCTGTTGTTTCTATTGATAAAGGGGCTTGAGAGCATAGAGTTTAACTCGGCTCCTGGTGGCCCACGAGTCTCCTGGTTGGCGGTAGTCAATTAAACAATTAACCTCATTATTTTCTTAGTTACACATGGATAGTATTTTTCTTAAGGTCTTTTTTATTCAGCTGACTAGTCAAAAAGTTTAATTTAGAGGAGAGTTACCTATAAACCCCCCTTGGAGCCTGGTTATCACTACACACCAGAAGATACAGGCTCTCCAGTTACAGTCCCTGCTTTAAAAGAGAGTGCTCACGCTGTGGTTGTGTGGAATAATAGGGCTCTTTGCTCTGGAGTTACACATCTTGACTACCCCGTGTAGACACTGCTGTATTCTTGCATCAGTTTCCCACCCAGGGGAGGCCTTGTGTTCACAATTGTCTTAAGCACTACAGACTCGCCAAGCTTGTGAAGCATTCATTAGAACATCCTGGACATGTCGTTGCAGAATGAAATTACAAACAGGAAAAGTCGCACCTGCCTTCTTACTGTATGTGACCTCCCATAAGTTATCAAATGTTTCTGTTTCTGATTTGAAATTGGAATTTGAGAAAAGAGGTAATTTTTTAAAATCTATTTGCAAATATATTATTTTGTCCACTCACAGAACGTTCTGTTTTCTCTTTTATTGTAGGCGAGCCTGGCTGAAGAAGAAAGAGGACGTAAAAATATATAGGCATTGAAGCTGTGCACCTCCAATAAAACATGGCATTGATATCAGCTGTGCTTCGTGCTTACTTACTGCTCCTTTAACAACTGGCCCCCAGCTGCACACAGACACTAGGAAGCGTGCGCTTCATTAGTCAGATAGGCAGAGTAAGGAGAGTGTATATCACTGCACTTAAAAAAAAAGAAAAATCGATGTTTCGGCTGTTAACGCAGTCGAAATTGTGTTTTTTTTTCATTCAATTTTTTTTAGCGTAAAATTACTCTCATCTTCCTAATCATTCCTTTGGCTAATATCCCAAATTGTTTATACTAGGAATAAAAATGTGACCGTTACGAAACTTTTAGCCCTGATCGATAGCTTAAATTCAGAACAACGTTTAACAAAAATGCATATATTTACGAAATATGTAATAGTTACCACTATTGCATAGATCATTACATATGGTTTTATTGCTCTACGTTAAAAAGAGGGAAGAAAACAAAATATATTTTATTTAGAAAATGTTAATGGTCAACAGACACCTACTGTAGGTATTTTATCTGGAAAACTGCAGAACGAAAGAGAACCTTAAAGTACCATTATCTAAAATGCTATGAAACTCATTTAAAAACAAAATTTTCTCGTGGCTATTTCCTGTGCATAGATTCATTAATATGTCATTGTTTTGTAGTTTGTTAACTGACTGCTTTGTAATCGAGGGAGTTTGAGGCACACTGAAGAAAAAGGAAGGAAGTGGTGTTTAATTATTAGTCTGTCGCCGGATTTAAGTGAATTTACCAAGTTTTAAAAGTGTTATGTAACACCATTTTAATAATAATAATAATTATTATAATAATTATTAAGATTTTAGTCACATGACAAGTTACTGACAATTTAACACGCGGGATTTTAATATTCCATAAAGCGTCTTAATAGATAAGGGCGTCTCGTTTTCAGATATAATTATTACTGTAAAGAAGGGAATTACCGCATCCTTTCCAACACTTCAACAGCAGGATACCGACGCATCTGCAAGGTCACAGAAGCCGCTCCGCGCCTCTGATTGGTCGAGCAACTTGCATCAGCTGGAACCGGAGAGGGCGCGCGCTATGGGGTGTTGACATACCACGTGACCTCTACGCAAAGGAAGGAGTGCGCGACTGTCTTCCGCAGTACAGTACGAGCAGAGTTGGTCTGGATTAGAGTATGTACGATTAATGTAAAGGAATGTTCGCTTTTATCTTAATCAGTGTTGATATGCATCACATTAAGTAACAAAATAGTTTGCGAAAATGATGTAAGCTCGTTTTTTTTCCTCTCTTTTCTAAGGTCTTAGAATAGTTCAGTCACTATCCTTGCTGTAATGGTGGTATTCAAAGTGTAGCGTATTCTTGGCTGTGGATGGAGTTACCACATGATATTAACTAAATAGATTTGTCAGTGACAGTGTGGAGCACGACGCAAAATTATATTTTTGAATTAGGATTCGTTAAAAATAAAAGATGGCTCGTGTCGTAGTTTCGGTCGTTGAGATTTAAATAAATATACAGATTCTCTATTGACAAGTGATGTAGACAAAATATAATACTGTTTTAGCTCCACGGTATTGTCAGTACAGACTAACTTCGAATAAATCGCTAACATTGAAATATCCACCATCATTGCCGTCATCTAAAGCCATCACTTTGTGATGAATTTTAAATCCACTGGGTGGGTTAAAGTCTTTTCTATACACGGATTCCTGCATCAGTTCTTTGTAGATATAGCCTGGAGATATAGCAGGGCTTTCTTTCAGGAATATGAAACGAATACATTTTGCTTCCTGGCTTGTTGCTAGGTCTCCTTCACTGAAGAAGCAGGCATCTCTGTCCATCTGGTCGCACAAGCATGGCATCAGTGGGCGAGGCACACTGTGCCAGCTGCGCACACACCAGCCTGGCATCTCCCAGTGCCCACCAGACTCTGGACGAGATGGATTTTGAAAGAGGTCAGTTTGGACTTTCATGGACTTTGAAAGAGGTCGAAAAAAAAAGAGACAGAATGTTTTGGCTGCAACACCTGAAAAAGGCTCCACAGCCGAAACACTATGTCTCTTTTCTTTTTCCTTTCAGCGTGGAATAAACCTTCACCTGTTCCTTTGCAGTCTACGCATGCTGAAGGCAGCTACCTACTTCAACATGTTTTTGAGTATATTTGTACAGGTCATGTCAGGTCATTTGCCAAACCGCTTTATACCATACGGTATTTGTACAGGTGTGTTACTAAAATAATATCTTGTAAACATTTACTTTTCTGTTCCTTTAATAGAATGTAGACTCGCAATGCCTGAAACAGGCCTCTCTACACTATGGAAAGTGTGACTTCCATCGCAGTATTTTCTCTTTGGTGTTGTGGTAATGCTGGATGTGTGTGTCCATTCAGGTATCTGGTGGGCAGCTCTTTCGGGGGACTCGGAGAGGGTCCGAGCCTTGCTGCACAAGGGGACAGATCCCAATGTGAGGGACCAGGCTGGTTACACTGCGCTGGTGAGGGACTAACAGCACACTTCTTGTAACACCCTGGCACCATCGGTCCATGAACAGTACTTCAATATAACCTTTAAGATCAATGATTTCATTGTTTAAAAAAAAACATTTGTAGAGTTAAAGAAAAGTTTGTGGAGCTCAGAAGCCTTGGTATTGTTCCTGTTTTCGTTTTGCCCTAATTTCCTAAATTTATAGTAGCAGTCCCAGTTGACTTATACAGTATATAGACAGTAAATGCACCTTGACGGTACTGTGCAAGTGATCTCATGCCTACAGGCAATGCAGTATTGAGAAATGTTACTCGAGTTATGTGTAGTTTGATTTTGCCTAGTCGTATTAGTTGAGGGCAGGATGCATTGGCTATTTGGTAACGAAGGGTACATTGTGTTTACAGCACTATGCCAGTCGCAGCGGGTGCTTGTCCGTGTGCGCCCTCCTGCTGGAGCGTGGAGCGTGCGCCAGTCCTCAGACCAGGGGCGGGGCCACCCCTCTGCACCGCGCCGCCTACTGCGGCCACGTGGGCGTGGTCAGCCTGCTGCTGGCCCGGGGGGCGGACCCTCTGCTCTGTGACGACGAAGGCTCCTCCCCCTTGCACAAGGTAGGAAACAGCTCTGCATCATGTGACACTGCCGTTTAAAGTACAGGCTAAATGGGCACATCCCAGAGATCAAAACTTAATTGCTTTGTATGGATATTTTTGCAGCAGATCATCTTTAAAAGATCTGTTGATTTTTAACAAAACAGTTAAGGATCTACCTTCTCCCTATTTTCTTAACGAAATGAGGGTGAATTAAACAAGGTGTGGTTTGTTAGAGCTTCATTTTTGTTCTCCTTGATTGTACTGAGGCTAATGACAGTGACTGGGCATCTGGCCATGCCTGCATTTTGGATGGCTTTGCCAATGTTTTGCCCTGGCCCAGACAGAGATTAGGCCCGATACTGGCCGAATACATGAGTGCGTTGGGGATGGTTGTGACCCTGTGCTTGATGCTGGCCTGACCCTGTGTTGTGTGCAGGCCGCGGAGCAGGGCCGTGAGGAGGTGTGTGAACTGCTGCTCCAGCGCTGTCCCTCGCTCAAGACCCTGGCAGATAAGAGGTCCCGTACAGCCTACCACCTGGCCCAAGAGGGGAGCAGTCTGAAGCAGCTCTTGAGACCCCCTGAGAGCGTTCACTGACACCCACCGGCTTCTGCAGGGGCTGAGAACTGCACACATCACAGTCAGGTTCTTACAGGGGTGTGCTGGGAGCTGCTGTACACAGTACTGGCACGGACAGAGAATCAAACAGCCCAGTTATGTTGACCAGAGCTGTAATGTAGAGACTTGAGGCTGTAGTTGATACACTTGTACTTCACGTACAGGGACAGTCTAAGGTTTTCTTGGCTGAACGGCGTGTTCTCACCATGTTTTCTTAAGTTCTTATGAGTTGAAGAACCCTAGGCCGAGCTACGACATGCTGTATATCTTTTGACCCTGCATAGACTGTGGCCCCCTTCCTTGTGGGATTTAGCCCTTGGAATCAGAGTCAGATAAATGAAGTATGAGTATGAGACGAGAGACGACCAGCTGCACCCAGGCACAACTTCATCACAGGCTTGACTAGAGCAATGTTCCAGATTCAAATTTGCGTTCACGGGGTCTGGGTTTAACAAAAAATCAAGATCCAAACAGGACTGTAAGTGCAGCGTTCACTCTGGTTGATTCATTTTTTTGGACTACTCAATCCAGGATTGGAAAAGGGCTCAGCTTTGCTCATTCTCTCAGAAGTGGAGTTTGATAAGCTGTGCAGGTATTGTTTTTCAGTATAATAATCATATCACTGTTACGTATAAATGTATGGTACTATCTAGTTTTTGGGTCATCTGTTTTTTGAAGGTTTCGACTTCCTGCCTTGAAGTTTTGAAAGATCAGCAGGGTAGAACCAAGCCTCTGTGTATTTTTGTTTACCTGTTTGAATCAATCAGCAATAAAAAAGTCACAGTCACGTCCTTGTCTGTTCCCTTTATAATGTTACACACCAACCATAAGTAAATACCGAGTTTTTTAAGGTATCACGTGCTACATAAGAGTGCACTTTCCGAATGTGGATTAAAATACTTCAGTGTCCTTGCCCTTAAAGCAAACAACCTGTCTCAGAGACACACACAGTACTTAAGTATTCAGCTGCAACACAGCACTAATCACTGACAGAAAAAAACACATCCCATACCTGTTAGTGCGGCTTTGTGTCTTGTACAGGGCTGTAGTTGAACAGTCGCCTGCTTGGCTCACAGATTTACCAGGGAGAGGGACACACTGTGAGACACTGGGAAGGCTCATGGTAAAACTGATTTCAATATTAAATGAAGAAAGAAATCCATGAATTCTGAAAGCAAAAGCAGTTTTAATACACCAATAGTTGCTACTGTTAATGAGTGAGAAACTGTATGATTGTTTTTTGCTTTTATTTTAAGCTAAAAATATAGAGCAAGAGGAGAACAATGATTTTTATCTTTGTGGAAATGTCAATTTTTTTTTCTCACTGCAGTGCCAACATCTAAAAGGGCTTTGTAGTAGTTTTCACAGGTGGACCAGTGCCTGACGTTTCTCAGAGGGTTCCCAGAGACACTATGGTCCAAATCCTTACTGTTCCTTTCTTATTGCATAGTCACACGGGTGGACAGGTGCAGAGCCTTTACACAGGTCATGACGCTGGGAAACCACAAGGGGGCAGCAGGGCTGTGCTGAATGCAGTTACTGTCCCAGCAGAGAGGGGCAGATTTCTCCATACTGCATGAAGCTCAGTTTGTAGCTTCGGTTCAGAGAACAACATAACAATTTAGCAGGTTGTTTTTATGGATACAATAACAGTGCAGCGGGACAGCATAATTTACGGGTTGTTCAGTTCTGCTTTGAATAACTGTTGTTCCTGCCAGCATGCTCTTCTGAGAAATCCTTTGCTGCTCAGTTGGTTTTTAACAGAGTTAATTCCACTGCATTTTTCCCCCTGATTTGTTTTGTGCATTTAAGCAGGCAATTTCACTTGTAACTTGTAACTGTACTTACACCCTTTGCTGTAATCCTGTTGCTTCCTTCTTGTGCTCTTGCTGTCTTGTGAGCTCACTTCTGCAGAGGAGCGCAGTTTTTCATGTGACTGACACTGCCTGGCACAGGCTGCCTTTGTGAGTAGATGCATCTGATGGCAGTGGTGCAAGTTTTGTATTTACTAAAGTAAAGGAAATGCAGAATTCTGGCTGGCTGTCCTGCTGGTCCTCAGAGGAGGGTTACAGTCAGCAGTGCCATCTTCACGCTGAAGTGTGGAAAAAAGGCAGTGTGATCTTCAAGCCAAACTTGAAGGATTCTACCTCTCAGCAGTCATTACTTGGTATACTTGACAGGAAGCAAAATGCAACAATACATGTAGGATGTTGCCTATTGGAAAACATCTTGAGTACGATTTCATGCTGCATTTGCAAAAGAGTCAGAAAGAACTGGTGTTTACTGCAAACACACTGTAGCTACTAGTCATTTTCTCTGTTTTCATTTGAATAGCTGAAGGCCATGTGAGAAAATGTGCAATCTTGCTGCTTGCTACACTAGTCAAAGGTTTTTGAATCTCCATGAAGTGGTTTTTGCTTGTTATCAGATTCCAGGACTTCGGTGGCCAGGGCAGACCAGGAAAGTGGTTTAAGTGTCCTATACCCAGTCTGTACTGGCTTGTTTTCAGCAGGGCATTGTTTAGAGTGTTCACTCTCCTTGTTCCTTCGGCCTGTGGCACTAGCTGGGCCTCATGCCAGGCTGCTTACATAAAACTGCGTGGTTGTGTTATGATTAACTACTGTCCCTCAGGGCAGCTGTGTTCATGCGACCAATGTAATTCACTTACCCACAATGATGACCCCAGGCACTGAGACGTGAGAGGAACAGGGCCGATATTGATTCAGATGGCTGAGGGGGATCTACAGTGGTACATATAGGGCCACCACGTGCTTTGTTAGTAGGAACATCTTGGGCTGTGGTAAATTTGCAGAGGGAGATTGTGTCCGGCAGAGATGAAGTGTTGCGGTCACTCTCACGGGACAATAGCCCTGTGGTTTCGGTGCACTCAGTCACTTCTTGGACGGACTTTTTGTTTACTTTTTCTCACATCAGCAAGATGCGCTGGAGCTTGGAACCACAAATCCTGAGTCTGAGTGTGCATTAGTGTCCTTGAAGCTGATCAGGTCTATTGACTTGGCATTCGGCACTCACCCTGTGGTCTGTGTGGGTCCTAATGTCCCAGTGTAGCGATTGGGACACTACAAGGTCCTAACTCTCTGTGGTCATTACAAATTGAGGGCATTTCTCAAAAGAAATTAGGGTTGTTAACCCCAGTGTCCTGGCCAAATTTCCCACTGACCTTTACCAATCATGGCCTCCTAATAATCCCATCTATGACTTCATTACTGTGCTCTCTTCCCCACTGATAGCTGGTGTGTGGGGAGCTTACTGGTGCACTTTGGCTGCCATTGCATCATCCAGGGCTACACACTGGTGGTGGTGGAGGGGAGCCCCCATTACCTGTACAGCGCTTTGAGTGGAGTGTCCAGAAAAGCACTTTAAAATTGAAAGGATTATTATTATTTGAGAAGCACAGATGATCTTTAATACCTCATGGTTATACTGGGTCTAGCCTGCCCCCTGTTCAAATGTCCAGCTCGTCAAGCTGGCATGATGGACTGGGTGCACACAGAGTAACAGCTAAGTTTGATTCCTGGCAAGTGCTGAAGCAGAGATCTTTCTGACTAATTGTAATTCAGATTTCTTGTCTTAGTAGGATGCTACAATTAGAATGGTCAATAAGCAACCAATTAAGATCAGAATGTTTGAATTCTGTATACTTAAGTGACTTAACAATAATGCGTACTTATCTGTTTCTTTATGGATGTTCCATTACTTTAATCCACAGGGGGTAACTATGGCCGAGTTTATGTGCAGGGAACTATAAAGTACTATTGTATGGCTTAAATTCCTACAGCATTTATATAATAAATGCAAAGTGCTTTGCAATTATTACTCCATAAAGGAACTTTTTAACCCCCTTCCTGCCCTCTTGTACATCGCCAGTATGAAGCTGAAGGTCTTGTCTTCAGAAGGTTATTGTAGTTCACATATAGCTGCCCTCCTGTCACAACTCCAGATGGAACTTTAGGTTTAATCTGGGGGAAGTGTTGTTCTCCAAATTGATGGTAAGCAAACTGTGACATGGAAACAAAACAAAGCAACAATACGTTGCTGTATGTGCTTAAGTAGGCACAGTTTCCATTACATAACATACTTGAGAGAAACATTGCAGCCTGTCAACTGTTTTATGACATCTCTAAAATCACCAGAAAAGTGGTGCCTGGAAATAACAGCAGAGAGCCAAAGGCTTCCAGAAGACTGAGTGAAAGTGGATTTTTATTTTAAAAAATGTGCCTAAAAATTAAAAGAGCGCTGAAAATTTTCCCGAGCGATACTTTCTCGAGGATCTGCCTATAGGAGAGAAAAACATGATCTTTTCATAAAATAAAAAAATGGCCTTCATTAAAAAGAGCATCACAGTTTATTATACCAGCAAATCTTGCTGGGAGACCCAGCCATGTACGAAGGATTGTACTGTCTGTCTCATACCAGACGATGCCTCCTGAGACCAGTTAGAAAGCCAGGTCAGTGGCAGCCTGCTGGAAGATGTTTCTTTGTTAGCCTGTGCTGTCAGCAGGCCCTCAGATGAGCCCCAGCGCTCAGAGCTGTCAGGCTGTGTCAGTGGGGCTCTCTGCAGACTGTGTTAGCAGCACCCCGTGTGAAGTGTGTACAGTACCGCTGCCCAACCCTTTTCAATCCCTCAGTCGTCTCAGGTGGCTGCAGCCTTCCTGCTCTCTGAAGTGGAGAACAATTTCCACCTCTGTCCATCTCTGTTATTCTAGTTTCTCTGCACTGCTCGGAATTCCACCCTCAAAACCCTCAGTGTCCACCTCTACCTGACATCTTCTGCTCTGGCTTTTTACACCCAGACCCGGGAGCACCCAGCTGCTGAAGATAACAAGAGGCACTGAGCTGTGCCATCCAGCTGTGCCAGGAACCATATGTTGACCCCAAAGATTGACCACAGAATCCCCAATAGCAATTACATTAAATTTTATGCTTTTCTACGCCAGTATTTGTTTCCACCTTCATCATTTGCAGGACATTCAACAGGCTTGAAGTAATAAAGCCATTTGCTATGATTTGCAAACAAACCAAAATGACAGAAACAGATGGCTGTTTTGTGCAGATTTGTTCCCTGCTGTGGAATACAAGATCACAGCAGCACCTGGATGTCATATTCACACTTGTGGATGCTGAGCTCTGCTCTGAGCAGTTACTGCTGTCAGACAGATCCGTGTCTGTCATTCCCACAGTGTGACTGACAGCGCTGTTGTTGGCAAGCCAGAGGTCTGAAGGGTGGAAGCACCGGAAAGCTGGGAGCTGATGCAATGCCTTCAGTCCCAAGTGCATTGTGTGTTTGACTGATGTTGAACATCCTCTGTTTAGTCAGCAATCTGTCAGAGCTCCCTCACCCTTTACCCCTGTTGAAAGACATGGCACACCCATTCAAGATCTTTTTCTTGCTCTTTCACCTCTCCTTCCTTCTTTTGTTTGCTCTCTCTGTCTTTCTTCCCAATGTCTGGGTCTCATCGCCCTCCTCCCTCTCTTTCTTGCGCCCTCATACCTCTTTTTCTCTGCCCTTTATCCTGTTCTCCACCCTTTTTTTGACTGCAGCCCCAGCCTCTGTCTCTGTTTCTTCTCAAATCTGCCTTTTCTCTGCATGTTCTCCCCGTCTCTCTGTCTCCTCTCTCTCCATCCCTGCCTCGTGCTCTCTTTCTGCCCTCCCCTCCCCTCCTTCCTCCTCTCTCTCTCTGATTATGACAGAAACCACACACAGGAGTCTGGGGAACTTTCATTGGGCCCATCTGGTGGGTGGTGTTTCCATTGCAGCACTAAACCACATCCAGTACAGCACTGGAGGGGGGCCAGGCCACATCTGGAGCTCATTGCAGCCTGACTCCACAGAGGGCAAGGGGGAGGTTTGCAGCCTTCAGTGCGTTAACACAGCAGGTACTGTAGTCACCCACCTTTTAACTCTTGATGATAGGAGCCCATTGACTACGTATAGATCATACATAGATTAGATGTCCATGCCAATGAAGAATAGACTACTTAAAACAAGCTGTGATGTGCTCAGTTAACTCTAGTGCAATATATTGGGAAAATGCATTTTGGACAACATGCTATAAAAGAGGCACCGTCCTTCGGATGAGTCGTAACACCGAGGCCCTGACTCTGTGTGGGCTTTAAAAATCTTGGGGTGTTTCTTGAAAAGAATAAGGGTGTCTTGGCCAAAGTTTACCAATCATGACCTCCTGATAATTCCCATCTATGAATTCATCACTCTGTTCTCCTCCCCACTGAAGGCTGGTGTGTGGGGAGTATACTGGCGCACTTTGGCTGCTGTCGCATCATCCAGGTGGGGGCTACACACTGGTGGTGGTGGAGGGGAGCCCCCATTACCTGTACAGTGCTTTGAGTAGAATGTCCAGATTTAGGATAGGATTTATTAGTAGTATTTTTATGTGTTTGGTAGAGCTCTGAAGCATATGCCACACATTAGTTGCTCAGAGCTTTTCAGGTGACATTGCAATTCCTCTAGTGGATTCACTGGGAAGTCTTCCCCTTAAAAACCTCTGAACCATCATCTTAACGTTTTCAATAGTAAAAGACTAGGTGTCATGAAAATGTTTTTATGCATACCCTTTAAAATCAAGAAAGCAATACCCTGATCTGTGCTGAAGAACACGTGAAATTTGTGAACATCTGTAGTCTTCTGAATGAGTTGAGGTGGAATTTCTCTCTCAAACCATAATGAAGAATATCTGCTGAGGGCATATGGAGTAGTTGGATCTGGGGCTCACTCGAGTGTCCGTCCTGCCTGAAAAAGCACGTCACATACTGCGGAGCGAGTGCCAAAACGTGCCACCACCAGCAGAGCCAAGGGAATAATACCCAGCTGATGACATAGATCATTCACCCTCCTCCCCCCCTTACAAAGCAAACCGCAGGAACCTGAGCCTGTTTAAGAAAGCCGATTGCGGTGCTGGTGGAGGGATGTGTTTATCCACAAGTGCTGTTGTGTTTGTTTCTCTGCAGCCCCCTCACAGACCAGACAGTTCCTCCAATGATAAACATGGCTGATTGAGGGTGCTCCCCATCTGCTTCCAGGTGCCTGCTGGTCTGCCTTGTTGCCCATTGAGCGCCACGCCCACTGGTTTGACAGCTGCAGGACAGGAATTTCTTAACTCCAACCAGTCAGCCCCCCTGCAGCTCCTACAGATGCAGACACATGATCCAGGTTTTGCATGCAACCAGAAATGCAATCACTTGAATGCTGTGTGTTGCATGTATGTGGCTGGACTGATGGACTGGCGTCCTGTCCAGGGTGTGTCCTTCCTTGTGCCCATTGCTTACTGGGATAGTCTCCGGCTCCTCCACAACCCTGAATTGGATGAAGCGGTTCGAAATGATGGATGTTCCATGCCTGGAAGGCTAGAGTTAGAAATATAAGATTAGGTACAAATCAAAATTCTACACCGCTGAAAGGGAGTCCCCCAAGGCGTGGAGTGAGAAAGTCCCCAATTTTTCTATTCTTTAGTCAGGTTTAAGTCAGCTACAGTTTCATCTGTAGCTATAGTCAATCTGAAGTCAACTGTTAAAAAAAAAACTTTTAAAACCCTTATCTGTTTTAGTGGCTTTTCTTAATTCCTTTTGAAAGATGGTCCATGTTTTTTTTTTGCCTGTCTTAGAGTAGAAATGATCCATAATTGGAGCCCTGCGTGTATTTGATGCGGATGTGTACTGTTCTGAAGTTAATGTTTATGTTGGTGAGACCGCAGAAGCCCTTGTGAAGCGTGCCTCTTGGGCATGGGGTTCAAGGAGTTCGTCCGGCCTCACTTCCTCCCCCAAGCGCCTGCCAGTCCGAGTAAGAGGGGGTAAAGCTCTCTGCACACATTTCCTTTTCCGCATGCATTTAACGTCCTCCAGAATGACTAAAGTGGTAACCCTCGATTTCTTCCCTACTTTGTCTTTAACCTACTGAAATTGCCAAGTCAGCCCCTCTCCTCCATCAGGTTCAGTGAGTCAGTTGTTAAAATTATTGTAAAAATCCTGAAACTTTGGAATGCCCCGACTCTTTTGAGCTCCCTACTTCTATTTTGGAGGAATGTCTTTAATGAGCATCAGTTATGAAGCATCCATCCAATAGCGCAAAGCTGATTATTCCCGGGAAGGGCTGGAGTCTGTCCTGGAAGCACAGGGCTGAAGGTATAAACCGTGGACTGGACACCTCTTTATCGCCAGAACATAGTGTACGCATGCACCGGGACATAATTCAGAGATGCTAATGAAGATAACAAGCTCGTCCCAAAACATACAAACTCCACACAGAAGGCACCATAGTTTGGAATTGACCCCAGGGCCTGTGAACTATGACACAACAGCACTGACCGCCGTATCTCTGTATCACCCAGTTATGAAGCACCTATAAGTTCATTTCATTAAAAAATCGCTTGTGAAAACTAATGGCCAAGAAGGGCACAAGAAAATCTAATTGATGCCAAAAAAGTCCATCAGTAAAACATTAAGCACTGGACAGTGAACTGCACCCACCTGTCATTTTCTTTTATTATGACCTGAATGGTTTTTAGGCACATACTGAAACCCTGACTCGGCAAATACTGAGCCACATTCCTTGCCACTCCTAGAATAAAGCACGGTACAAGTAAGAATTGAAAGAGGAGAAAAAATGAACGACTCATTTAGCATCAGTGACCCAGCTGAATGTCATGCAGTTAAATCAAGCCAAATGTATCACTCTAACCTCCATCCCATAATATGTAGATGCTTTTCAGATCAGAACAAAATAAAAAACACTCCCAGTTTTAAGAATGGCTTTCACCCATTTACTGTCACCCATAAAAACTGAGAACAGAAAAACAGAGCAATTATATTTTTGTGGTTTCCAATGCTACACAGAAGAAAGTTTTGCCAAACAAAAAAAATATTGATGTTTTTTACAAATACAGATTATAATTAAATCTTTGGATAAGCTGTGTGATACAGCTCTATTGTCAAAAACTCATTTTGCTTTTCTTTGTCTTCTGGAGTGCAGATCGCACCCTATGTGTGAATAAAAAGTGTATTTGTGTTCCTGGTTTAGGGTGCTTTCCAGTCGGCACTGAAAGTAAGCTTTTTAGCCTAGCTAGTAGGGCCCAGGTTTTTCCTGTTCATTTTGAAAAACTGTCCTGGGATGTTCAGGGAAGATGGTTCTGGGGGTCAAGGTGAACCTCCTGCCCTGGGTTCATCACCCACGTTAGTGGCACAGACTGCTGGATGTCAGCTTTCCACTGAAGGTGAACATTGGTAAGTCCAGGCTTCCACCAGATTTTAGCTCGGTGCTTCTTATTTTTAGAATGTGACATTTAGCTGAACATGCTTTTAGGTTAAAGCCGAGTAAAATATGCCAAACTACTGACTGGAAGCTGTAGTTTCAATCAATATTGAATTTGTCCCTCCATCCATCTTGTAACTGCTTTATCCAGTACAGGGTCGCAGGAGTGCTGGAGTCTATCCTGGCAAGCCAAGGGCACCAGGCAGGATACGTCCTAGATGGGACGCCAGTGCATTGTAGAAATTAAACTTGTGAGGTTTAGAAGTATAATTTGGAAGGACATGAATTAAGCACTTTTGTTGCATCAAAACGTAAGTATTGTGCAGTGTCCCGTGATAACGTGGCATCTGGATAATAATCATCGGGAAAGCCAACTAATTCCCTGATCAAAGACATTAAGTGCTTTGTCAGTGCAAAATAAAAAAGAATGAGAAAGTGTTAATAACATAGACAGAGTGCAGCTTGTGGCTGTTCAGAGAGAGACAGGTGTCTCTTATCACTGGGACTGAGCCTTCAGATATTGGGTCATAAATCACCCTGAGCCACTGACTTTACAGTGCAGGCGCCTTGGCTCACGTTACTGAGCTTGAGACAGCATTGCCTGGACAGGCCGTGTAGAGTTTCACAAGACAGATCTGGAGAGGAAACCTGTTTACCAGGAGAGCATCAGGGAGATTTATGGGCCGAGCACGGCGGTCTCCGAAGCAGCAGGCGTTATGAAAATGGAAGCTGTCTGTGAGCTTCTCTGGGAGGTGTTGAAATGCTGTCATTAGAGCTGGGCCAGGGTGAGCCAGTGTATTGGAAGGAGCGCTCACAGACGTAGGGGTGTCAGTCATCGAAAGCAGTTGTGGCAGATCAGCAAATTAAAGTGCTCTTCCAGCTGGAGGCGTTTTAATCCTGCTGAAATTCTGTGCATTCTTTGCAAACTAGCTCCAGACAGCGCTGGACATGGTCTTCGAAGACGCCTTTGAATCAGTAAGAAACATGCAGTAATAATAAGGGAGCGAGACTAATATCTTTCATCAATTGCCTCAGCTTAGAGAGCAAATAGTGCAGTTCCAAAATGTTCCCTTTTATTGCCTTTCTCTAACTACTTATTTTCTCTTGTAGGGTCACTTTTGCCATCCCTTTTAATTCAGTCATGCTCCTTTAATACCAACCTGCTGTTAGGTCTGTCAGTTGTTTCGTTTTTCATTTTGTGTACATTATACGGTGTAAACCCCCTGTAAATAACAGTTATGCTCCTTTTCAGTAAAAACAAGGTTTTCTTTCACGCATTTTGTAGTTGTTCAGTTACAAGCTATGGTTATTTGGGGAGGAAAGTGTTCCCTGTGATCTATTATTATTAGTTTTAGTCCAGGTTTAGGGATGACTTCAACCACCATGTTTGTCCTGGCCAGGTTGAAAAAACACTGTAGAATTCCAGCAGGAGTAGTTGGAAGGAACAGAAACGTAGAATTGTCTGTTGACAGCAGTCCTTTCAGTCTGGTTGTCTATTAATATGCGCTACAAGAACGTTAGCCTCTACAGTGTGCAATGTGTAACAGAGCTGATGGTGTATAAAAGGAACCATAAAGGACAGCCTTGGACAAATAGCTGTATCACCATCCTGCAGAAAATGCAAATATTCCATAAGTAGGAAAACCATTTAGTCCTGTATTTGAGAATGTCAGCAAAAATAAAAAATGTACAGTATCAAATTTAAGTTATTCAATGTTAGGAGTTTCATCTTTGAGCTCCACGGCATTCCCCACCATTTTTATGGTTGCACATGTGGAAAAACCAGGCCCGAGGTGTGTCAGCAGAATAACTGTTTCCACTGAGATTCAGCTGAGGCAGACAAGACTTATATTTAACTTTCTATATTTGAGTTGCCCATACAGAAACACTGCTGTACTCTAATGGCTTGATGTGGTCAGAGTACCAGACTTTTAGTGCCCTGGAAATCAAAGCAGATGTTAAATTAATTTGTTGTTGCCAGCCTGTTTTCCTGGCTTTAAAAAAATGATCCATTCATGGCAATCCAATTGGTATTTGACAGACGCATTAGAATGCAAACTCTTTAGAATTCCTGCTGGTTCGGGCTTGAAAATAACGCATATTTGTTTGGCACAGAATTAGACATAAAGGGTTGCAAACTCACCTGAAACGAACTCAAAACGTAAAACACATCTCCAGGAAAAGGTGATCTTTTTTGTGATATAAAAATTCTACCCAAGTAACGCCTTTCTAAATGGTGTAGTGAACTGGGTTAAGTACTATAGTACTAATTCTGCAGAATGTACAACAGCCCAAGAGTAAAATCAGTCAGCTTCCTGATTTAGCATATACAGTATGTATACATGGTGTGGTCCTTCCTAGGGGAAAGAAAAAGAGACTGCAGTCCTCTGAAAGTCACACCACCACACCAGGAATTTGACTGCTGCTTCTGAGGTTTATTTGGACAGAACGAAAGTTCCTCGTCCCAGAAACCCACTTCCTCAATAATGAAGCCTGGCTACACCAGAGCGGGATGTTTTGTTTTCTTCAAAAATAGATGGTGGTTTTTGGGAGCACTAGGTTTGGAAGACTGAGGACAGGCTGTAGCTGCTACTTCAACAGAATGCTGACTTCCATTGGCAGGATAAGGGCAGGCTTGGTACGGTACATCTGTTTAATATACTGCAGAGTGACAGTCTGTAAGAACACTCGTGCTTCTGTCATTTTGATCTCCTGGATATACAAAAATCAAACAACAGTAAATACAACTTGGTAAATGCTTTAAAAAGATTACATTTGCGCAAACACAACTCCAAGCACAAAATGGAGCAGACACAAACCAGACTGTTTCCAGTAGCGCGGCCTTGTGCGTGCTTGTGGTGTAGGGCCTGACTCAGAAGCTCCTGACCCAGAAGAAGAGCTGTGGGATAGCTGTGTGTTTTAATGCGTCACAGCTCTGCACTGTCCTGATAGAAGACTGTCACTCAGTAGGCGGCTTGTGGTCGTGCAGGCTTAGACGAAAAGGAATCAGAGTTTTAAATCCAGCCTGGCAGCACCAATCAGAAACCTTTTGCTTTCAAGAATTTCACAGCAACCAGACCCCCCTCTCTAGTTAACTCGCACATCAGGACCTGGGCCCCTTTGAGGCTGAAGTAATCAGGTAAGTGGGTGGCAGATGGGAGCACACTTCAAAGGGAATCAGCACAGCCAGCGAGAAGCGCACCGCCCCACATTATCTAATGGGCCACACTGGACCACTGAGAGAGGTAATCTAATCAGGGGATGCAGCACCGGGGAGACTGGACAGTGGAGGCTTTAATTCAATAACGTGCTGTGTGGTTCCAAGCTGGCATGATGTCTGCTGATGACTGAAGCAATGTCAAGCTTCATTGGCCTGAATGGAAAAGGAAAATGACCCTTGCAGTCTGCTAGGGGGAGGGAATCTTTGCAGTTTTAAAGGCGACAGCATGTAGGATGTACAGTATGAATTTTACACAGTACATGTCAAAATCTCACATGTCCCTTTTTTCCCCCATCCATTTTTGTACCGCTTCTTCTAATTCGGGGTCACAGGGGAGCCGGAGCCTATCCCAGCAAGCAATGGGCACAAGGCAGGGTACCCCTGGGAGGGACACCAGTGCACACACTCACACCAGGGCCAAATTTTCCAGAAGCCAGTTAACTACCAGTATGTCTTTGGACTGTGAAGGAAACCAGAGCATCCAGAGGAAACCCACATGAATACAGGGAGAATGAAGGAACTCCACAAAGATAGCACCCCAGGTCCAGAATTGAACCCAGGGCCCAAGGACTGCAAGGCAGCAACACTGACCAATGCACCACCACATCCCTTTTTATTTAACATCAATAAGTTGGACTAATGGCAAAAAAATAGAATGCACATAATATCAATTAAACAACATTTGTAGACAAAATAAAAAATATAGTTATTTGTAGCTGGGTATCACTGATAATGTTTTCATTATTTATCTATCAAATGTGGTTTCATTAATTGCTTCTGCCAAATGCTTAATTGCATTTTTCAACAAAAAATCTCATACTGCAGGTGGAGAATGAGGCTGGACAGGCATGCCCCCCCTTTAAAGACGTTCATCTGTTGACATGCTTAAGCTCTATAGCTCCTCCTAGGACAGTCCCATCCAATCAGAGCAGCCTTGACTTCCCACAGTATTTAACTTACGTTCCAGCCGTGTAAAAATCAACAAAAGAACGACCAAGTGAGATGAACACACCAGTGGCAGAACTTGACGATCGTGGGCCCTGGTGCAGATATGTTTTTGGGGCCCCTCCTTCTCATCCCCTGATGTCACAAACTAGCAGCACCCTAATAAACAGTTATTAGGATAATTCTATTTCAAGACAAACTTTCAAGCAAATAACAAGAGATAATAATATATGAGTCCCTTGATAGAGACAGATACTCCATTTTAGTGTTATACACACGTGAATATTGATCGGTTTCTAAAACCTACATTGTTTAACTCACTTTGTGTCGTGCCATTTAAATCGAATAGTTATTTTTCCTTTTTTGAATCATTTGAATATATTTTAAACTAATGGACAGGTCAATTAATTTACATTTTCTCCCCATCTTTAACTTCTGCTAGGAAACCAATTGAATACTATAGCCGTTCTATGCTGCTCTGCACAAGCTGTTAAAATTAGAACTAGAATAAAGCTGGAATTAGAAGCTTATACCTATTGCTACTTTGTTCTCCGTTCTGGTCACATGTGTTCCCTGCTTGTCCATTTCCCTCTATTCTATCACTCATACCAAGATTTGATTTCTCGCTGCAATACAAACAATTCTCTTTAATAGAATTGTTTTTAATGATTTAATCCCTAGAGGACAGCTATAAAATACAATTTTGTTGTCATCTGCCGCACTTATTTCTCAATGTACCTTAGGCTTTGGGAATCAAACAGTCAGTCGCAATGCTGTATAGCTTTTTTAACTTTGATATATAGCCTATAACACAGTTACCTAATCTGTGAGTAAGCATGCAGGAGTATCATAAAGCTTAATAGGAAGGTGAAACTAGGTTTGCTTATTTGTCATTCTAGTGTATTAGCTATATTAAGGTATATACATTTGAATATACTTCATAATCTCTCAAACAGTTCCAGATATTGTCCCCATTTTTATCTTTTGAGTCCAATTTCTTAAAATATTTCCACTAATATATTTCAAGCAATGCAGTTTTTACAAAACCATAAACCCTGCAGACCAGTACTCTCCAACTTTTTTCATTTGCTGAGTGTTTGACATTAATGGATAGATTAGCAATTAGTCATTTGGAAGGTGCTTTTATGCAAAGAGACTTAGACTAAGGTAGTGGACAATATGAATTTACAGCTGCTGCTGTCACAGTATGATCTAAACAACAAGGTTTAACAATGAGGGCAATCTAACACACAGTGAATTAATAGCAGAGCCAGGCTTTATCTAGGCACCTTTAGGTAACAAGTCCTTTTTTATATTTCTGGACCACCTGAGTGATTAGCAGGATATTTGAAATTTCAGGACCTTCATATTGTTAGACAGTTGTTGGTATTTTAGCTGGTTTGCAGATGCAGATGCAGATATGTACATGACTGACATTTAATCTAATAATTTAATAGTCTTCCTCAGAAATAATTACAAAAAGCACTGACTTTGTGCTAGACATTTTTTCCATAGGGGTATTTCTGTGAGGTAAACCAAACATCTCTCTTTAGTGTCTAAGTCCAGGGTTTCACAGCTATTTTTATAATCATGCTGTATGTACAGCAAGTAGCTCAGATTTGTTTTGATCTGCAATCAGGGCTGAGTAGCTGGAGCGGAGTTGGACAACTGGGGCCAACCTGGAGGGCCACAATCCAGCAGGGTTTGGAGGTCACGATTTAATCATCAGTTTTTGAACAACTGGAACATTGATGACTCAAGCTGCCCATCTGTTCAATTATGTAGTTTCAAAAACAAGTTTTAAAAACCAACACCCTCATGAACTGCAGTAGGCCACTACACGTTTACTCAGCCAATTACTATTACTAATTAGATCAAAATGTGCATGGTCCAAGTTTTAATAAATTGATCATTTAAGGCCCAAGCCAGAGTCTCCACAATCCTCATAAACCCTGCCTTGTACCCTCACATGTTGTGGATGTGGGTTTGGCTAAACTCCAAGCAGAATAATGCAGGTTGCAACCACTCAGTGGATGAATTGTTTTGTCCCAGTGGAATTTACTTCAACACAATAATTAAAATTGTTTGAAGTGACATCACCTTAAACACTGTGGACTTCAGATGCACTGTATACCAGTGTTACTTCATTATCTAGGTAAGTTATGTGAAGTTTGAAAGAGCATTCACTCATATCTGTTTACTTCAAACTACAAACCCCACAATGCCTTGCTTCCCCCCATCCCCCCCACCCCTCCCTTGAGTATGGAGCTAAGCATCCTTTCCCTTGAAAAGGGCAAGACTCAAGACTTGCTTTCCAGTTCTGAATCACCACACTGTGCCCTTCCTGCTGTATCTGAGGGGTTTGTGATGGGTTTATTTGGCTGTCAGAGGAGGTTAAGCTCCACACAGTAATTGGCTTGAGGAACAGCAGAGCCATTCTGGGCTCACTGCAGGGCTCCTGGTAATGAGGGAACATGCAGAATCGATGGTAAACTGAAAACACTGAGACAATCCCCCATAGTGCTTATTGTTTTTCCAGTTTGGACATCTGTTGTTACATGATTATATTCCACGTAGCCTGTTCTGGGCCAGATCCAGTTATTAACCAGAGCACATCCAGGATCTAAGACAAGAAATGGATTATTTATAGGCCGAAATAGCAAGAGATCATGGAGTGAAATAATGAATCACAATCTCCATTCAGTCTCACCTGGATGGATATTCTGAATACAATATTTGAAAATA
This sequence comes from Atractosteus spatula, assembly GCF_055471065.1. Lineage (NCBI taxonomy): Eukaryota > Metazoa > Chordata > Actinopteri > Semionotiformes > Lepisosteidae > Atractosteus > Atractosteus spatula. The sequence goes on from NC_142707.1 coordinate 6,126,985, forward strand.
GTAAACAGGAAGAGCTGCACAGACTGCCAATGCAGTGCACCAGAGATTTATTTTGCCAAGACATGAAGCAATCAGCACACACAGTGGGATGCAGCAAAGCAGCTGAGGAAACGAAACCCCCAGTTTTTCCGGCACGGCTGTCCTTGTGTCTTCTTGAATCCTTGAAGTGCTACATCAGGGTGATGGTTTGAGGTTGTATTAAAAAATACTTCCAGATCTTGAGCTTGTTAAACTCCTTTCATATAGAGATGTTTAGATTTGATTGTTTTCTTGTTCTCCACAACTGATACACACGAGAAGTTGACATATTGACGCTGATTCACAACAGAATCGTGCAGGTGCAGGTGGTGTGAGGCTGGTGCTCTGGTACCTCTGAGCAGGGGTGAGATTTCTCCAGGTTGTTAGGCCAGAGTGGGGTAGTTGTCTCAGAGTCTGTATAGAAAAGTGGCTACAGGCTTTGTTGTGGTCGGAACAGATTTACAAGGCCATCTGAGATTTGCCAAGCTGCCGGGGCTTTGCCAGGGACTGAGTGCCTCCTTCCTTCATGAACCAGACAGCCCCAGCTTGTCTCAATTACTCGCCTGCAAACACTAGCAGGGTGAGGGAGGGTGGGGTGATGGTGAAGTAAGCGGATGGAGCCTGTAGAGATGGAAATCTCTGAAGACATTCCGTGACCTATTCCACAAGATCGGGTCCCATTGGCAAGACACTGCCGTGATTATTACTTCTACTTCTGCTTCCACTACTACTAGAGTAAGAGTAAGAGTAAGAATTGCACTTTTGTGTTTTACAGGCCACCAATATGCAGCACCCACGTGGATCACATGACGGCCGCCATAGTGCGCCAGTACGCTCATCACACGTCAGCTATCAGTGGGGAGGAGAACAGAGTGATGAAGCCAATTCATAGATGGGGATTATTAGGAGGCCATGATTGGTAAAGGCCAATGGGAAATTTGGCCATGACACTACTCTTTTCAACAGTTTTCTTTTTGTCACAACCTCGGTTTAAGGTCTCATCTGAAGGATGGCGCCTTTTTTACAGTATAGTGTCCCCATCACTATACTGGGGCATTAGGACCCACACAGACCGCAGGGTGAGTGCGGTCACCTGGTCCCAAGAAGGATTATTTCCTTGGGGAGGAACTGGACAAATCGAACAATAGTATTAGGGGAGTACTGGTCCCACTAACACCTCTTCCAACAGCAACCTTAGCTTTCCCAGGAGTCTCCCATCCAGGTACTGGGCAGGCTCACTCCTGTCCTGTACTGACTGTCAATGAGGAAGAAAAGAGAAATATGGTATAACATGTAGCATTTCATACATATGGCATTACACAGAAACAGCTTTCTGAAAGTCTCAAGCATTTCACACTTGCGTAATGAGGATTAATTTGAGAAAACATAGGGAAGCAGACAGCTGTGTTGGAAGATGTGTATGTCATGGACAGCACTTAAAAATCCAAGAACATTTCTAATTATTTACCCTTTTAATTGTTAATTGCATCCTCTGTCTCTCCACCTTGTTTGATTTAGAATCACCAGTTCTTTTCATTATACTGTACATCCTCACCTGCTGTGTAGCTACAAGTAACATCACTTTATTAACCCTTTACAGTTTGCAATAGGAATTATCTTTTCACATACCCCAGCTCGCTCTCCATGAGACACACAGACAGGGAGAGGGCCTGGGGTCAGAGTGCAGGGTCTGCCATTGAACAGCACCCCTGGAGCAGTGGGGGTTAAGGGCCTTGCTCAGGAGCTCAACAGAGTAGGATTCCTCTGCCGGTTGCGGGATTTGAACCGGCAACCTTCCAGCCACAGGCACAGATCCTTAGCCACAGAGCCACTAAGTGATGTCACAGGGGCATGCATTTTACTGTCTGTGAGCCTACAGACTCCTAGGATGTCACATTGACAGCCGGGAGAGCTCTTCATTCTTCAGCTCTTTATTAGGGAGCTCATTGCATTTCCTCTAGTTTCTAAAAGTGCACATTTGGTTAGTTATGTTTTTTGTTTAAAAAACAATAACACCCGAGGAAGGTAATCAAAGGTAATCAGAAACAAAAAAAAAAGTTGCCAGTCATCTCAAAACCTCAAGTATTACAAATGTAATTGAGTATAAAGTCTGTTATTTATCATTCTTTTGCATTTTTACAGAGGGTATAGTGCGGAAGAGAAAGGAGGGTGAAGAAAAATGAAACATCCAAAAACATCAAATCATTATCTTTGGGTTATATAAAGAATCCACCTCATCCAATATCTCTCAAAAATCTCCTTCTGGAGTCTTAAATGAAAGGGTAATTTTTCCATTTCATCAATCGTTGAAACTAAAAGTGCACATTCACAAAGAAATTCTGCTGAGCTTGAAAGAAAATGTGGATTATGGTGTGTGTACAAAAAGTGGATTTGTGGAGATGAGCTTCACACATCAATAGCTACCAGATGAAGAATGGCATGCTGGGAAGGGGATTTGTTTGTGGGGGCACAGTTACCATATGAAGAATGGCATGCTGGGAAGGGTGGGGAATTAAACTTGTCTGTTATTTATTGTGTGTTTTATTTAGCTGGGCAGTCCTGAGATGACAGCACCGTGAGCCATTTTGTAAGCACTAAACTAAAAAAAAAAACATGCAAACTACGTCATCTTTTTAAAAAACAATGTTCTGATCAACTCTCTTCCCATGTGCAATAGTGTGGAAAGGACTAAGACTCTGCTCTATTGCAGTGTAGTGTTGGGGTGCTTAAACGCATCGGTGGTTCTGTCAATTTGATTAAAATGACAGCCACCATGTTTCTTGACTAGGTCCCCCATATTTTCAAGTAATTGCACCTGTGGCATTTTTAAACTCATCAATAAAATGAGACAAATCCACAATTTTCCTGTTTTGACAGTTTTGCTCTTTTTTTTCCATTTCCAGTGGTTTGCGTTCCTACGCTCAGTAAATGCCAAACCCCAAAGCAATGAGATGCTCTAGCAAATGTGTGCAGTACTAAAAGCCATGCACAGTGGAGGGAGATGCAAAAGTATTGGCTGATTGGTCTAGCAGAGTGATTAGCACCATGCAGAGCTGTCATTAATTCACCGAAAGCTTATTGAAGGGGTCCATGTGACCTCTGTCATTTGGCTATATGTTAACTTGGTGATGCTGTAATCCCATCAAGACAAACCACTGAAGATCCCAGTGCATCAGCCTCTGGAAGCTGCTATAGTGTAGTTTACCAGACACACAGTCCCTGCTCTATTAAGAAATACTTTCTACCTAAAGGAGAAACACAGCTTAACTCTGATAACAGATGGAACTTTTCCTTTAACTGCCTGCTTGTTCCATGCTTCTCTCTTTGGATCGCTCTAAACACGGACTGCTTTCACTCTCGTAAATGCAGTCATCCATAAAAGTGTTGAAATACTGGAGAGTTTGAAAGGGAGGGGTTCATAAATACTCTGATCAATGTGTGATGCACAGAAACAATGTCGCTTATTCTGCAAAAGATAAATGAAGCGTCATAGATTATGGAAATGTAATCTATAGAAAAGCACATGGAGATGATGCGCGGGTTTGTGAGTAAGCGCTGAAAATAAAAAGAAAAAAATGAGCCTCAGTCATATTTTCTTGTTAAATATAAGCAATCAGAGCCCTGCACAAAGGGGCACACTCAAAATAATCTTTTTATTCCTTTTACTTTCATAAACCTATTACCATCAGGAATTGGCTTTTCATTTGTTTTCATACACCCTCTTCTTCTAGATGTCTGAGTTTTGTTTTTGTTTGGAAATGAGCTGGGTGCTTGTGGGCCATCAGTACAATTGCATGTGACAATAATTTCTCTCGTGGTTTGCTGTATGACTGCACCTGATTCTCAGCCTGTAATATGTATATGGATTTGGCTTGATTTGGCATGGTTGGGAAATTCCCAGAGGGCTCCATAACGTTCCTCAATACGTGCATAAACGACCTTCCCTTCCAGTTCCTTAGCTAAAACCACTATTCCACTCGGCCCCCACGCCCTCTGTTCCAGCATTGCTGCCCATGCCAAACCACTCTCCCTCTGTCCCAGTTTAAACCAGTATCACACCCTCTCTCTTCCAGTTCAGACACTGAGCTCTGTCAGACAGACTTTGCATTTCTATTCATTTCAGATTTCTATTCAATCCCATTTCCCTTCACACACCTATGTATGTAATGTAACTATTGGCCTTTGAAAATAAAATATAGCGACTCAACAGCTCAAATATTTCTGACATGACTGAAGAAAACCACAGTAGAAGAGCACATGTGCAAACAAGATGTTCTTTTTTGACTGCTTGCAGTTCCCTAGTCACAGAACCATATTGTTCTGTAATACCCAGCACAGACCCTCCCAAGTAGATCTGTATGATGGCTTTCATTTGACTGCAGTCTCTCTTCAACTTTTAATTCTACTTATATTGTCTTTTTGTCCTTTTGAGCTTCACACATCAATAGCTACCAGATGAAGAATGGCATGCTGGGAAGGGGATTTGTTTGTGGGGGCACAGTTACCATATGAAGAATGGCATGCTGGGAAGGGGGGGGAATTAAACTTGTCTGTTATTTATTGTGTGTTTTATTTAGCTGGGCAGTCCTGGGATGACAGCACCGTGAGCCATTTTAGGACAATTCCAGACCTGGGAATTTACAGAAAGCATTGTGCCCGAATTAACTCACTACATGTCTAATACTGGTGTGTTTTATCTCACCAGACTGTGGGAACATGTAGCTGTTCAGGAATGAAGTTCCACACTTAAGTGCTAGTTTTCATCTTCTAAGATGAAAGCAGTATGCACATTCCTCATTTTAGAGCTTGCTGGCAGACAAACACATTCATGATTTGATGAAATAAGAGAAAAAACACAAAATTCATTTTCTAAACTTTTTAAACTTTAAATGCTTTATAAATTGTTCTTATGGAAACAAAAACCTGATTTCATTTAGTATCAGAACCTTACCCTTTAGATTTGTGCAGTGAAGACCTCTCTTCAACATTACTGAGGTTATAAACAGGTTACTGTTTGTAAGCTACTTGTCAACTAAGCTTAATAGTACATTCAAGATTGAGAAAGGACGGGCCTTCCTTGCAGAAGGCATTGTGGACGTTTAGGAAAAAAAGAAAGAAATGTAAAGCTATAATAAGCTGTTCTACAATAAGTTGATGTCAGCCAAGGCATGATACAGACACATCAGTTTTGAAGAAAAAAGAATGGTTTCTAGGTTGATCATTTCCTTGCTCACTGAGGCTTGAGTTCATTGTGTATCTATTTTAAGTAACAAATAGTGACTTCCTATGTAGGCAAACCATTTAAGGGTTAATATTAATTATTAATATAGCTTTAATGATTAATATAGCATTATACATTTGCACATTTTTAAGGGCATTATTCTGCAATAAAAATGTCAAAGCACTGCCAGTAGGTGTTAACATTGTTGAGGTGTCCAATGCACAATGTCTTTAATAGTAAGCCAATTGCTTGATGCAATATTTGAGCAACATAATTAGAGCTGAAGGAACTGCTGATAAAAGTTCTGCCACTGCACAAAATACAGCTCTGTACCAGAATAAAAGCAACATCACGAAGTCATACGCAAGTACTCGTCTGCCAGCCAAGAAACACTTTAAGCTGAGAAAGAAGGTGGCTGATTCTGTTTCTCGGCAGCCTGGAGTATAATCTCTCTATTTGTGTCTAGAAGTTTTGGATTTGCTACCTGCAGCAAATTTGGTCACAGCTGTGTGAGTAACTAGTGTTTCTGAGCTCTGGTCATGTCTGGCTGAAAACCAAAGGCCTCAAGTTTTGATAAAACCAAAGTTTGATCAAAGAGTTAGTCACAGTCAAAGAGTTTAAAACTGAGCTCCAATTTTTTTTATATTTTCTGCAAACTGATCTATAACTAAAACAATGATACTCTGGTTAAAGAAGAAACCTGTACTGTTGGAAGCCATTCTAAGGATACTGTCCTATAATGTGGGACAATCACACTTGCTCATGAAAAGTGTTGTCATCGTTTTTCTGTGGTTAGGCTGCTAGGTTTTAATGTACTGTATAGTACTATCCAAACTACTTGTCTCTGGACCTATAGTTGGAGATCTAAGGTTGCCTACGCAATTGAAGACTTAAAATGGCACTATGTTCTCATAAATTAGTTAATACACTTGGACATCCAACTGTACTCCAATTAACGAGTATTCAGTAAAACTAGTGGAAGTAACTTTGACAAATTAGTATACATTAAGAGAAGAAGTAGAAATTCCTGTTCTTTCTTTCTACCTTTTCAGCATGAAATGAACTTATTACATTACAGGTAATGGAGACTCTCCACCACCACCACCAATGTGTAGCCCCCACCTGGATGATACAATGGCAACCAAATTGTACCAGTACACTCACCACACATCAGCTCTCAGTGGGGAGGAGAATAGAGTAATGAAGCCAATTCATAGATGGGAATTATTACATATGTGGACATGTATATACTATATACTATATACTATATACTATATACTATATATACATGGAGCCAGTATTCCAATTCACATTCAAAGAAGGTTTATATGACTGATGAATTACAGGATTGCCAAAGCAAATACAATTAACACAACATTTAACAGTATTTAGTTGTAGAGTGAAATATCCAGACAGAGAGATGTACACACATATAAACACACGCAATCTCTGTCAACAAGCACCTACACACTCAATTCTATTCAGCGAAATAATTTTCTGTCTCTTTTCTCTTATTCAGCTGTGGGCTTGGTGAGGGCACACAGGAGCTGGAGTTGAGACAAAGGGCCTCGAGTTGTCTTCCAGCTGTCTCCCGCGCAGAGCAAGACAGAAGGATGAAAAGATTGTACAGGCACAGCGGTGTGTGGGGAGAGGGCTCGGGGTGGAGAGTAGCCTGTGTTAGGGGTGTCATTGATGGACGCAGTGCTGAGTGATGGGATAGGGGGAGCTTTGTGTTGTGCTTGTTAAAGGATGTTTGTAATTGCTCAGCAGTGTTGGGGGGACAGCAAACAGAGAGCTAGGCGGTTTAACGTCAGGGGACTTCTGTAGTGGAGTGTGAGAGGTCAGTATGAAAATTGCCATGCAAACCAACCTGGGCTACCCATTGTTCTTATTCAGAAAAGCTTCTCCCCCACCTTGGCCGTGTGCATGCCCTTATGCTGATGTGTGGTTTTTCCTTTCTTTACTTTTTAAAAAAAACATCCTGCTTACAACAATATCCAAAGCACTTTTAGATCAATGAAAGACACAGACACATTTAACCATGCAATAGAATTTTCTTTTCGTTTGCATGCTTTCTGTTCAGAAAGAAGTACAAACAACCACAAAAATTGTCATCAAAGAGGGTTTTCAGTAGACATTTTAATTTGAAGTGGAATACAAACAGCTGGAATGAATGTGGAACAATTCAGCCAGCTGTAAGATTGTAAAAGCACATCAAAGTGAATAGATTTTTGCCTTTTTGCAATTGTGTTTGATAAGGATTAATATAATAATAATTCCTTACACTTATATAGCGCATTTTTGGACACTCCTCACAAAGCGCTTCACAGGTAATGAGGACTCCCCTCCGCCACCACCAATGTGTAGCCCCCATTATCCGATTATCCCATTTGCGATTACCCCACCTGGATGATGCGACAGTAACCATAGTGCGCCAGTACCCTCACCACACATCAGCTATCAGTGGGGAGGAGAACAGAGTGATGAAACCATTTCAGAGATGGGGAGTATCAGGAGGCCATGCTTACTGTAGTAAAGGTCAAGGTGAAATTTGGCCAGGGGTAACACCCCTACTCTTTTCGAGAAACCCCCTGGAATTTCTAATAACCATGAAGAGTCAGGACCTCGGTTTTACATCTCATCTGAAGGATGGCACCTTTTCACAGTATAGTGTCCCCACCACTATACTGGAGGCTAAAACCCACACAGACCGCAGGGTGAGCGCTCCTTACTGGTCCCTGTAACACCTCTTCCAGCAACAACCTTAGTTTTTCCCAGGAGGTCTCATATCCAGGTACTGGCCAGGCTCACATCTGCTTAGCTTCAGTGGGCTGCCAGTTGTAAGTTAAGATAATCTTTCATCAAGCAGACCTGGTATAATTAAAACAGTCAGAGTTACCCAAGCTAGCAGAGAAGAGCAAGGAAACATGATAGATCACTATTGTACTCTGCTGTTTTTAACACCAGTGTCCTGTTTTCCCATCTCCCTGAACAAGAGAAATTGACCAGTTCTGTATCTCTGTTACAATCTTCACTGCTTGCTGAAAATAGCAAAAACAGAAAAAACAAAACAAGATAGATGTCTCTCATATGGCATAATTAGTCTTAAGAGTCTTGCACTCAGTGCTAATATAAAGAAACAATACAGAATCTTGAATGGTACTAACAAAGTTTTGAGGTCTGACCTGATCTAGTTACTAGTGTTAAGTATAACTCTCTGGCCTCCTTTTCAAATGGATGTGCAATCCTGGATTTGTGTCTCACCACTATTTTTAAAACCTTGTGTTTTTTTCCATTGGCTTGGATAGTCTTGATGACATTAGACTGAAGATAGGCTTCTTTCCACAGTGAGAGTTTGTTCACAGACTAAGGAGACGTTTAGAAATGACGGAGGTGTAATTGTGCCACAGGCAGGTCAGAGTTACCTCTCAGACAGAGTTCTGAGCACCTAGGTGGCAAAGCCTACATAAGCAACTAGTTTACTCCGCAGTTGAAAGCCCAAAGGGTGCATTACATCTAAGGGAATAGTGTCACCTACTGGTCCACCAGCACAACGTGCAGCAGCAACCTGAGTTTCCTTGGAAGTGTTGACCAGGCCTTGCTGAACTCTGATGAGGTCAGCCCACAAGGTAGCAATGCTACTTCTGTACAACTGTTTCTCTTTAAATGGGCATTACAAAGTCATTAGACATCTGGAGTAAAATCAAGTTTCTTTACAGCCCCCTCCAACCAAAAACAATTTTGTTAGAAGGTGTTTTGTCTCTTGCCTTGAATTGCTGCTGAGCAACCGAGCAAATCAAACAACAGCAAATCAAGGTATTTGTAATAGGTATGAAAATTACAATTAATGGGTAGTACGGGTTGTATACAGCTAATGTTCCTTTAAAGCAGTCCAGTTTACATGCAGTGCCAAACTTAATTTCTAGTTTATGGATTTCAATACGAAAGTCCACTCTCCAGCCATTACCAAACATCCATCTGCTGGAAACTGGAAGCACACAAAATTATTGAATGCAGACGAAAATGGGATATGGAACACGGCCACTTCAGAATGAGTCATGTCTACAATTGGCCCTCCCCTGACTGTAAGAAATCAAAAGGGCAAAAATAAAAAAGGGCTTGAAGTGACGTTGAAGTTGCGCACATTGAAAAAGCCAGAACCTACACGCTCTGACACCAACTGATCAAAGCAAGCATTATAGAGTGAAGTGTTCTGAATGATATAGATTGGTTAGGGCAGCACAGTAGGGCAGTGGTTAGCATTGCTGACTATGCTGGCCCTGGGATTCCTTCTGCGTGGAGTTTGCATGTTCTCCCCATGGGCGCTCCAGTTTCCTCCTGCAGTCCAAAAACATACTGGTGGATTATTTTGCATATGGAAAAACTGGCCCTGGTCTGAGCGTGTGCATGACTGTGTATACAGTATGTGTGTCCTGTGATGGACTGGCATCCCGTCCAGAGTGTATCCTGTCTTGTGCCTGTTGCTTTTTGGGATAGGCTCCTTCTCCCCCTGTGATACTGTATTGAATAATGCGGTTAAAAAAATCAGGGACGGATAAACCTGCTAACTTTGTTTAACGGCTGCATGCATCTGTATGCATCTAACATTGAACCTTTTGCAGCTTGCGTAGGCCATTATGTACATTTTCCTGACGTTTGAATCTGCGCTGTGTTCCATTCTCATAAACAGCTCTGATCACTTACACCAACACGCCCCCAAACGGCATCACAATCTCCTCTGAGAAGAACAGGTGACTGTGTTTGGTTTGGGATTTGGGGAAACCCCTTCCTAATGCCTGCAGTAACAAGGAAATGGCCATTGATACTGCTGATTCGAGACCTGAAAGGCTGCGTTTTGTTTGAGAGTGGATTCCACACGGCCAGCCTCGACCTCAAAATGAAATGCTTGGCAAATAAGCGGACATGAGTTCATCTACACCAATGTATGAACACAGACCAGCTCGGCTGTAATACAGTTGAAAAGAATGCATTTTTGTGGTGAGCTGTACAATGAGTCATGTAAAATAGTGAGCAGTAAAAGTGCAGTTGAGGATTTGCAGGTTATGTACTAGATTAGGGTCTTAGGAGCTGGATGGCATGATGCATGAATTACACGTGCCAGCTTCAAGGAGACACCCTCTAAGGTGAAAGTGTATTAAGGCTGGCGTGGAAGGGGTTAGTTTTGCAGGGGAAGACAGACTAAGAGGCCCAGACACTGTGTGGCACAGTTGCGATTACCTGTCTCCATTAATGCCTACTTTGCCTAGGCTAAATGCAGGGTAACCAGCTGTGCCACAGAGTCAGACTGTAATTAGCAGGGCAGACCTGCTAGGAGGTGCAAATCTTTGGGCCTAAAGAGAGTGACTGAGGTCATGTGCCACTCTCACTGGACCTGGTATTACCTGACCTGCCCACCAGGCCTGCATGGACTATTTTCACACAAGGTACTGTTTAGGAAATGTTGTCATCTGAGCTAAGATAGGGCCCAGCTATCCCACCACCATAGGCCTAAAATGCACCTCATCAGTGTAATTGGTAGGTAGTGTTCTATTTTAGGCTGAAAATGATTTTATTGTTGTTGATTACTGTTATTGTTCTCCATGAAAAAAGCATTACAAATATTTTCCTTTCATAAATGGATTGAAAGAAATTATAATCCCCTGTAATTCATTTAAATACATTCTGAATTAAGGCTGAAAGTACTCAATGGCTTAAAAATTCCTAAGATGCTTGTAGCCTTAAACAGTTCCAAGAACACTGGCTCTTTGACTTGGGATTTAATTGCAATTATGTCCTTCAGGGTGTTGTATGTATCCAAAATAAGGACTCCTTAGGGGCTGGAGACCTTCAACGTTGTCTCTACCCGTTCAGCTCCTAAAACATCACTTTACTGTACAGGAAATATTGTATATGGGCATGCTGTCCGACTGGCACATACTGACTCTGACACTCTGATACCCACTCAAAAACCCTATTGCCTCATATCAATTCAAGAGTTGGCGCTTTAAAATATATACATTATTTTTGTCTTTTTGTATTAGTGTAAACTGTGCTCTTGTGAAACCAAATGTCTTTCTCCCATCAATAGTGAACACACACAGACATCCCTGGGTTGTGTTAGCAGTGAAGCAGGCTAGTATTTATTGAATTTCAAAGTGATCTGTTTCCTTATGCCTAAAACTGTTGAGTTTTGATGGGTGTTGCGTATTGTTATGGAAATGACAGTAATGACCTGCTTGGTTTAAACTAACATTTCTCTGTGGCAATCTTTATTTGACATTATTTCGTTGAACCCAAAACAGAACAACAAGCAGGGGTGATGCCAAGTATGCTAACAGCAAGACATAAACACAACAAAAATACATATAGACCAAAAACAAAATACTGGAATAATGGATAAACAAGTACAGTACCTCATCACAAAACAGAGGCAGTATTTATTGTAACTGAATTTCCCACAAAATAGAATTTGCTTCTCCCACCTCTTCCCAAGTGCAGAAGACTGAACCCCACCCACTCTGCCAGGAGAGAGCCAGGCTGTAACTGCTGCACATGTACCATTAGAATGCCTATGCTATCTGCAGGGCCAGTTTGCTGCAATTAAAGTCTTTTAAGCAATCACAAATACCACCACTGAAAACAGGTGCAAGGTTGTCAGAAAGGCAAAATATTGGGTAGTATTTGTATAAGGCTAATAACACACGACACGACAGGAATGATATCTATTAACATAACACAACAGGAATTATTTACAGCCATTTGTGCAAATAATAATCCAGGCAGGCGATTACTTGGAATGGTTCATAACGACAGCCAAAAGATGAGAGCAGAACTGCAGAACTTGCTCACAAAGACTTGCTGCAGATGTACCTCTTCTTTATACATATTCCTCTATTATATTGTATAGCATTTATGATGGAGTTATAACAGTAGCCTCATGTAAGTGTTACCGATTATTGATCACTTTATTTTGATTGATTACAGTACTTTGACATACAACACACTATTATATTTGAAAGCCTGGGGAAGTGACATGCAGTCTCCAGTAAGAAAGGTGTGGGTCACTTTAGAACTTTGACATTGGTCATGTACCAGTTGATCATGTTTTTTCTTCTGAGAAGAAGTCAGTTAGCCAGAATTGAATAATGTAAGAAGAATCTGTCGCAGTAACAGGTTTCACTGTTTTAAACTTAAGACAAATTGCCATTTAATTCATTTTAATGTGGCAAGTTTACTCACAATGAATAGAACCAGAGGACTCACACCCAATTGTACAAATTCCCAAAGTGTGTTATTAGTTCTGAATTATTTTCACCAGTGTTCGGTTTTCACTTCAAAAGACTGAAATGTTTTCGAATCCTTTCGTTGGGATGTCAAACTCACTCCCAGTTTGCTCATTTTTTTCAGTGACAACCAAAATTAAACCAAAAACTGTTTTTGGGAGGTGTCAATGTGAACAGGGGTTTGTGTGCGAGTTGGGATTTATTTATAAATGCTGTTCTTCAAACCCGTTGCCCTTTAGTCCCTAGACCTTGCAGTCAGAGCAGTCAGGTGCTAACAGGGCACCCAGAATGCTCAGCTCTGGCACCTCTGAACTCGTTAATGACCCAGGTGATCTCAGAGTGGCGAGGAGGGCTGACATCATCGACAGTCCAGGGCAGTGTCCGGTACTCTGCCGGTGTGTCTGTTCCGGTTCTTTGGCACCTTTCCCTGTTCAAAACTGCTCCCCAGCTTGACTCCCTCTCACCCTCTCAGCCTGTGTTTTTTTTTTATGTTGTCACATCCTGTCTAGACCAGGCATACAGTAAATCAAAGCTGACTTGACTATTTTTGGAAAGTGTTCTTCCTCTCCCCAGACCACAGGGGCAGAGAGAGCCAGAACCCAGAACCCAGAGAGTGTGGATCTCCGGAATCATTCATTGGGAAGTTTCAGTAAATAACCTCCAGTTAGAAACTGTGCCGAGGTCCAGTGGCTGTGTGTGTCTGTGTCATGAAAACCAAGGAATGAGCTGCACTAAGGCTCATGAGATAAACAGCAGGGCTTTGCACACAGGAGCTGTACAGCCTGGCGATTCTGGCATTCAGTTTGTCAACTCATCTAATGGCAGATGCTGGAAGTCCCCATGGAAGCATTGCTGGGATTCAATTAAGCATGATGTTCCAATATATGTACACTGTTGCTTCTTTTCAACATTTCAGTTCTGTAAGCTACTCAACTTCCAGATTCTCCAATCCAATCCACTGCAGTTCTTTGATGACAACTGCACCTTAATTGCAACAGTATTCTGATCCCTTTAATTGTCAATTAAATAATTATGATGTTAGCTGTGGCAAAACTCTAAATAGATAAGAGGGGCCACAGATTACATATCCTTGTTATGAGGGTTCTCTGTTAACTTTTGTATTTTACCTGCTTTAGCTGTTAGCATGCAGGTGCAATTTAAAAATATGGTCTACGTTTTTTTTTAAACCAATACCACAGCTGCAGTGTGTTAAGACGTGCTGATTTCCAGAAAATGCAAGAGAAAGATTCCCTCTTATGCACAATTCTTTTTTTTCAAAGGCAAAAAAGACACATCATTCCTGTCATCACTACGCTAAATTGATTATTCTGTCAAAAATGATTTTAATATAAATACAGAAAATAAAGAGCTAATTAATCAACAGTTATTACTGGAAATTAGAAAGTTCTCTGGTCTCTGGGCAGAATAAGAATGCAGTCAGTGTGTATAGTAGCAGAGTCAGGTTAAATAAAACAATTTATTTTAAAAGGTATAAATTATTCTTGTTGTTTGTGTGCAGCAAAAATGTCATCATTAAAAAGCAGTTGTCTGTCATATGCATCAAATATATCGAGTTATAGATACTTTTAAGAAAGGTGAACTCTAGCTTTTAGGATTTACTTTCACTCTAGGTTACAGTGCTCATGCTGTTCAGTATGGTGTTCACAACAAGGAGGTGCATTTAAAGGTGAGAACAGCAATCGCTTCTTTATCCAAAGGGTTGTGGGTGTGTGGAACAAGCCAGTCACGTAGTTCCATCTGACAACCTAGCTTCTGTCAAGAAAGAGCTTAAGATGCTTGGATCAATGGGCTAGGTGAGACAATTTCCTTCCTCTCGTTTGTTCTTATCTTCTTATATATACACTGTGCATACACTGTTCACTAGCTTCTCTTACAGATTTATTATGCTTGCACTGCTCTGTACTACAGCAAACAAATTACTGTACTACGGTTCACTGAAGCATGGCTGTGGCAAATCATGGGAAAGAATTATCATGGTGCTCAGACTGCTTTCAGCTTTAAGAACCAGCAGTCTAAAAGAATTACCAGAACCTAAAAGAATACAAGTCTTGCTGACAAGGGAAAACAAGTTGAAAAGTTGTCCTGTGTGCTTTTAAACTGATTGTCTAGATATGAATGTCCATTAATAACAGCCATACAACGTACACAAGTTGCATTTAACATGAACAATTAGTTGTCACTGTCAGTGAAGCTTGGCTTTGTTCTACATTCTCATCTGAGCAATATGAATGTGTGCTAATAAATAGCTTGTCTTTGTGTTTCTTAGGTGTGCAGAGAGCTTGTAATGGACTTTGGGAACATGTCCAGAATAAACAGTGACATTTTGTGTGATAGTCGTTCACACACAATGAACTGAAATTGACTTCAACAATGATTTTTAAAAAGAATTACAATGAAAGAATGGTTCCTACATCCTGACGTGTTCTCACCATTGTGTGGCTCTGTCCTGCTTCTGGAGTTGCTAAACCCTAGCCTCTTGTCTCCAATACTTAAAAAAAATAAAGTTAGGAACATTTTAAAGCTTACAAAAAAGGGAATGTCATTCAGATCATTTGTTCATCAGTTTGCTACTTGCTTATCCTCTCTGTAAACAAATTAATTTGATTTTCAGTCATAAATATACATCAACTTAGGACCTAATATTCTTGTTTGTTTCACTGACATTCACGTACTGTACTCCTCCTGGGCTAACTTTCTGAATTTTGAATCATAGAAATGAATACTTTCAGTATTTCATTCATTTATCATTCTTAAGACTAAAGATATCCAGTCCCTACAACCTGTTTCAGTGTGATTTACCTTTCAGACTTGGAAATTCTAGTCATTCTTCCTTACAGGGAAGTTCAACTGTGAAAGATAAGTGAATGTCACCTGCAATTGTCAGGGTTCTGGACTTGTAGCCAAGAGGTTGTGAGTTCACATTCCAAGTAAAACACTGATGTTGTACCCTTACTCAAGAGAAATTCAGATTATAACCCTTCTTATAACCTGAAATCCTGCAGTAAAATGCCCAGCTGTATAAACACAAACATGTGTAATTCACTTTAAATAAAAGTGTCAGCCAAATAATAATAATATGAAAAGGAAAAACCAGCGATTAGTTAAAGAATCCAGAGAGCTGGCCCCAAAGTCTGGACCTCATTGCAGGTCTTTATTGCCAGAAGTGTACTAAAGTTTTTTTCAGGACAAATGGTGGAATAGAAATGTAATCCTTTTAAGAGGTTTATTCCAATGGTCTTTGAAATTGCATACTATTAAGGATTGTTGTAATATTTCCATAGAATGATTACTGCATTTATTATGTGGTAATAAAAGTAATTATTTTAAGTATTATAAGAACATAATAACAAAATAAGTTCTGACCCTAGATCTGAGGTACAACCAAAACAGATTAGAAATGATTAATTAATGACACAGAGCAAAATAAAACATTACTTGTGTTACTTTGTCCTTGTTGGTACAGTATCTGGGCCAGTGACTGTGCTTTGTCCTGCTGTAGAGCATCTGCATTTGGCCCAGTAGCCTCACTTGACAGAGCTGTTCCTCCAATTCCATTATCAGGTGACCGTTGTACATGACCGTTAATGTCAGAGAATCAAAGTGAACCCTCTTCATACATTTCCCACCTCAAATTCCCTCAATTAATACTCTGGACAGACAGTTCTTAAAACACAAAACTCTCTAGATTGAGCCTAGCAGTCCTTTGCATGCTGATACTGTTAACCTGTGTGCACACTGGGTTACACATGCATTTTCATAGAGCACCCTCTATTTTTCTAGTCTGAAAAGTTGATCTACAGAGAGCAACTGGCAAACTCTGGTCTCCACTTGGACTCCTTTGCTAAACAGCTGAAAGAAGTCAGTCATCACTGCTCAGACGTAGTGGAAAAAATCCATCTGTATGAATATTTTCAAACTTAAAGTGCTCCTGTTAAGGTGTAGGTTAAGTTCCTCAGGAAACCTAGTTACGAGGTTTCCTGCTGATGTAGTTGAACTACAGGGCTTATCCAGAATAGGTTAATGTTGTGTATGTAGTGCATTTTGAAAACTTTGTTTTTAGGTTCAATATGGAATAATGTATCAGTCATTTTTCATTTTTTATCACCATGATGTTTCATCAGAAATGAGAACATTAGGCTTTGCTTACAATCCACTGATTATCTATACACAAATCACAGCCTCCGAGATGAAAATAAACAGGAAGGGTTTTGTCTGCCAAGGTTTACAAAATCGATGCTGTTATCAACAGCAAATATTTTGTTGCACTTATTTAAACCCTCATGTCCAGTAAGCTGTTTCCTGTGTACACTAGGGGCTCAGAAATCAAAAGCTTCCTGTGGAAATAGAACTTACCTTATACAACCTTGTTGTTTCCAATGACAGGAAGAGTGACGTTTTAAATCTCCTGGCGTACGACAAGCTGAGTGACAGAAGAAGAAGGAATACCTTGTGGGCTGAAGTAGGCAATGCGTTTATCAGTCACTGGCCCCGTTTCAAATATGGAAGCTTGTTTTTATGTGTGCTACCATTGCAGTACTCACTTCTAAATAACTTTCTCTTTTTAGAAAGATGCTGCTTGGGGATGTTAAGATGCTGCCGGGACAGCTAACTTAGCCTTTCCTCTTTCTCCTGAGCCTGAACAGTGTTGCTCTGGCAAGTGTGCACAACTTAATGACCACCGAAGGAAACATTAAAACAGGAGGGCACACATGTGGCTACATCACTAAAGGACTTAAAGTAATACTGTGCTGTATAGTTAAGAGAACACTGGTTCAAACTGTATGCCATTAGCCAGCTGGGACCATATCCCCATGTGCTGGGGTCAAGTTAATCAGGAATTCATAGGCAGACTATGGTTTCCTGTACAAGACATATGGCCTCCTAAAGGACAGGAAAAACTGAGTTTCCAGTCTCCCTATAAGTATGCAGTATTATTAGAGAGAGCTGCATCCAAACTTTACTGTCTGTGAGAGCTTCCAACATGTTAGATGCCCCCTGGCCCCCTGGCCAGCCAGTCCCCTCCTCAGCCTATTAGTAGTGCCCAATGCCCCTCTAAGATCCCTGTTCTGTGTTAACAAATCAAGCAGTTCCAGCATCTAGCCAGGTAAAAACACTTGCTTTGGAGGGTTCACAACAGGCAATAACTCCATTAGAGCTTCACTGACGCACTGCAGAATAAAAAGATGTCATTAAACACTCAGGGCACCAGGCAGGGGTGTGCCCTCTGCAACATTCTTCTGTTACCTCCGGACTGTATACTGAGGAAAGCCTGGATGACCATCACCCCCTTTGCCTTCCCCACCTCTCTCTCTCATGCTGCTCATTAGTCAGCCTTGGGCTGTTTCACACCTCATTGCTACCTCTATTTGATGCAGTATTTGCTGATAAGCCCTCTTTAGTAAGTCAATGGGACCCATTCAGAACATTCGTCTGCTTTCCAGGGCAACAGGACAGATGGCAATGGACAATTAAAGAAATTTATTTCAGCTTTTTTGGCATTTTGGAAAATGGCTGTAAGCAAATACTTCTGTTCTTCGAATGAAATGTATATGTGGCTGGAAATCATTTCTTCTTCAAATGACATGTTCATGTTTTTCAAGATGGTTTACTGGTCCCTGTTGATTTATTTTTGCAGACCTACAAACTACTCATAGTTCTATGGGCTCTGAACAGCTGCCCCCACACCAAAGGAAACTAAATGCAATTTGTGTGTAAATGAAGTGTTAAACGTGCCTTAGAAATGTATTCCATTAGTACTTTATGTGTTATACATTTTCTTTGGAAAGAGTGTTTTCTGGTGTTTTTTAACGATTTTCAATTAATATTTGGAATTTCTGCCTTAAATTACAAAGCAGTGCATGTAGAACTATGAACCAGTCAAAGAGAGCTTTATTACTTATGTTTTTATATTAGTAATATTTATAATGTAACTGTGGTAGATTGCAGAAATGTGTGCTGACATTTGTAAACAGCATTTTCTTTCTTTGCACAGTGACTGCTCCCTGAAGACTCCATATTCTTTTTTTACTTAACTTTTTAAATTGCTAGTTATTTTTTATTATTATTTTATTATTCAATTTTAGAATCTCCAGTTGTGTGTTTTTCCCGTCTGGACTCATGGCTACGACCTCTGACACTGCACGCCGGTAAGAATGAGGGGGTGCAGTCAGACTCCTCCACACAGCTCGCCGTTGAGTCTCCCGTCTTTACCACGTCACAGGCACCCAAAGGTCACTGCTGGTTGGGGGACAGCTGCATCCCTCGTTGGCAGCGCCCGCTAACCTGTCCGTCGTTATGTTTGCCAAGAGCCGGGGGAGCCCAGACTAATTAATCCCACCCTCTCCTGAACTGCGCACAGCCCTCATGTATCTCTTGTCTGGGTGACGTCAAGCTCTGGTTGACATCAAATTCCCTGAAGCTAAATAGTGACAAACCAGAACTTTTACTGGGGGGCACTAAATGCCTCCTGGAGAGCCTCACAGTTATCACGGACAGCTTATCCATTCAGGCATCAACCTTACTCTGGAAACTGGGAGTCACACTTGGGTCTCTCCAGACTTTGGATCCGCACTTGAAAAATTAGACTAATATTTTCACCTTAGCAATATTGCCCGCATTAGATCATTTCTATCAGTGTCCGATTGCTGAGGGCCCGATTCATGCATTTATACCATCAAGGCTTGATTTCTGCCACTGTTTACTCTATGGGCTCCCTAACACTCTTCTCAGTGAGCCCCAATAAGCCCCAATCTCTGCAGCTAGACCTCTAAGTCACACCAGATCTTGGCAGCATATTACTCCTACACTTAAATCTCTACATTGGTCACCTTTAAAATGATGTATTAAATATGAGATCTTCTAACTTTGAAGGTTTTGAACAATCTGTCTCCATCTTACATCTCTGAGCTCCTCCATGTTTATCCTCCTGTAGGCTGCGGTCTGTTGACGCTGGTCCTTTGCTCACTGTACCCAGGACTCACTATTGGTGACTGTGCCTTTTCTGTCGCAGCTCCATCTATATCTATATCTATATCTATATCTATATCTGAAGGCACTTTATAAATAAAAGGAAACATAATGGATGGTTTAAATGCCGCCTTCTTCTTAGGTGAGCAGGATAGTTTATAAGGAAGAAGTAGAGGTTCATACATGCTGAAAAGAGACGAAAAGAAAGACAACCTTTTGGCTGTGGGCTCTATTTTAGGTGTGAATTAATTAAACCACTTAACCCCAGGATAGTTTATAGCTCAGGATAGTTTCTAACTTCTAATAAGCAAAAAAAATGAATTTGCTTTCCTTTCTTATGCAACCTCTTTCCCCTTCACATGTATTTCATCCTGCAGTTTGGTGACATTCCTCTCCTTGACACTCTTTTGTTGATTATTTTATTTAATATATTTTATGCACACTTAATGAGAAATAATTTTACCATGCATAATAAAACTGTAATTTTCCTATTCTTATATAGGTGTGACATTAAAATATGCTATATATAGCATTTCATAAAAAATATTTAAATTATAGAATTACACACATAATATATCCTTCAATATAAAAGATATGTTTAAATATATAAGTGCTCTTGAAGGGTAAAATAACTTGGCTACATCTGGCTGTGATGAAGGTCTGTAAAACGAGTCCTGTCTAGTATCAGTCACTCTAATAAAACATCTGGCAGAGGCGCACATACATCAAAACGTATTGAGAGCACAGGAAGAATGCATTTGGGGTTATTATCTGGATTTAGTCATATTTTAAAAGGCATGTGGTAGTGTCTGGAGTTTCACGTTTCAATTTATAATAAATACTTTAAAGCATGTGGACAGGGCGTGTCACTACCTGTTTCGAAACGGAGAAGAAATTCACGTCAAATACAATGACACCCCCACAGAGGTATGGTGCTTCATAATGGCAATGCTAGTACGATCGAAGGGAACGCGTTAAAAAACTTTGTTGAATACAAGTAAAATTTCACAGCTTAGGGTTCTTATCTAAATGTAAACCTTAGTTTAGGCTTTTTTATCTGTACTTACTTTAGATTTGGTCTGAATTTTCAAAGTGAAAATTATACATAGGCCTGGTATCGCTAAGAGTCACTGTATATTAAATTGAATTTGAATTGTACGTGTGTGTAGACCTACTGCATCATCTCATCTTGATGTACGACTGTTGCAGCCGACCTCTTGTAAACGGTGCAAAACAGCCTTGGACCGTTTAAAAATAATGAACTCGATGAGGCAAGTAATTAATTTAACAGAGCCACTGACACAAACTATTACGGAGCCGTTTAGCGTGGTTAATAACTGAAAAAAAGGTTTACCTCTGTTATTGCAATTATTAAACATCGCCAGGTGGTATTAAAATTATTAAACATCGTCAGGTGGTAGAAGTATAGCATATTTGATGTGTTTATCTTTGTGGTTTATCAAAGATTAGGCACCCGAGATGCCTAACATGATTGTAAGATTCGAATAATACGAAATGAATGTGTTCATTCAACCTTGTTTCATATAATGCTAATTTTATCTGAGTAGCCTGGGTAACTGAACGGAACTGGCTTCCTGTAACGGTTTTTGTTTAGTCAACTTATCAAGTAAATTAAGTTTCGATCAACAAATGCGTTGAACCTGTCGCCCTCAGCCTCAGCTATGTTGTTTGCAAATCCGGCCGATGCTCAGCTGCTTTTTTAAGACGTTTCTGGTTTTAACACAAAAGTATCTTCCACGCGCGTGAATGGCGTTTTATTCTGTTGTCTGCGCCGAAGTAGTTTTTAGTGACAGAACATACCGTATTCAGTGAGAAAGTACATACAATTTTTAGTAAGAGTATATACAGTTTAGGAAGGTCCTTACCCTCTGTATATTTAACACGGTGGGGTTGCCATTCCGTATTTAATCCTTGTGTTGCTTTAACTACATTCATACACATTTTTGAAAAGGGTGGAGCTTCTACAATGCCAAATAGAACAACATTTGCAGAGAGAAAAAATGGTCAATCTTTTATAGAACGTCTTTTTATACAACACTTAAAATGCAGTCTAATTCATCTCAGCGACGTTCCTTTGATGTCAAGATGCACGAGATTATGCGGACTGTATCAGCATTACAGTACTGTATTTCACGAAGAGCAGTTTCATGCAACCACATCCGATAAGTTTCAATAATATTTAAGATTATTAATGACATTTCAAAACCACTCCACGGCGGCGCAGTGGGTTAGCACTGCTGCCTTTCCACGCTGGGGCCCTGGGTTCATTTCCAGACGTGCGGTACTGTCTGCGTGGGGTTTGCGTATTTCCCCCGTGTTCATACACCTAGCTGGACATGTGATCTGAAGAAAACTCAAGAAGATAACTTCAATCTAAATGACAGGGGTCTGTGAGAACACAGGTAACAAAACTCACTACAATTAAGATGTAAACAACATTTGTGAGCCTACTTCTTCATATTATGGACGTGAGAAAAGTATTATAGAAACGAAAAACGTGGAGACTTCGCAATTCGTCGCTGAACGAATAACCATGCGCAGGGTTTGGGTCATATATTGAGTATATATGCCGAATAGTCCGGCAGTATTGACATGTTGGTTTACTTTTCCGCTAAAAACTACATATCCCAGAATGCCGAGCAGAGTGGGTTGAGCCTCACTTGGGCATGGAGGTGTTGGAGGATGGCTCCGAGGCAGGTTAGCTCAGTCGATGTGATTATGTATTCTCCGTATGATGGTAGGGGGCAGGTTTCCATTAGTTCGGCTCTTGTTGTTTCTGGAGCGTTTGAACAGTAGGGGGGAGGTCGCAGACAATCTGCGATGTGAAGGAGAAGTTCGGATGAGCGAACGAAATAAGGAGAGATACAGCGTATTTAGACACGGGGCTGAATCATCAAGCTTTTATGTATCAAAATTCATTTGACTTTCAGCCTGAGTGGGTCAGGAGCTGATAGGAGCCTATCTCAGAAGCTGTCTTAAAAAGTTATCTGGAAGACGGTTATCTTTGTGGGAATCTGGTTTCTTTCAAACAATAAAGAAGTGGAGCGCAGTTTTTTTTTTTCCTTCACGTTATCACCAAAAACAAAAGGTGCAAGGCGTTTCATGCTTCTGCTTCTGCGAAGATTACTTTTCCCTCTCCAAACTTTGCGTATTTACCAGCTGATTTATAGGATTTATAGTTAACAGAAATTCGTAGTTTGGCTGTTCCGCGGCTTTGCTGTGATCTAATCTCAAGAAGTTTTTTTTTAACCTATGATCTGAGCTCTGATTTTCAGGAGAAGAAAGCTACTTGTCGATTCGTCCGGTTCTCCTTCCCCGGTATTTGCTAATTAACTTTGCGAAAGGCATTTGCTTTTTTTTGGTACATACCAAGTCAGTTGTTTGGTACTGGATCTACAATAATGCAAACTTTCTAACGTCTTATAAGGATTCAATTTCTTCTTCGTGAGAATCCCGGCGGCGCATCGTCTTGGAACTACTTGGCAAAAAAGGTAACAATTATTTTGGAACTATAACTGAGTAAGAAAATATCTCATTCTAATTCTGATGTCAAGAACTTTACAAAATCCGTAAGTTTTCCTAATTTTATGAGCAATTTTTAAATACAAACTCAAAATTCAAAGGATAATATTTCTGCGCCGTTCCAACATATGATTTCGATGTAATTCTGCAATTTCACACGTTTTAAGAAATAGTGCGAATATAATGTGTTTCGTAAATATTCCCGTAAGATGCACGGAAATTCTTGAGTCTCAGTGGTTTTCGTATGCTATGTAGCCTGAAGCTAATATTCTTGAAAAAAAATGAGTTCTTGTGTTTTGGCTAATGTCCATCAATGCCAGATGTAGAACGCGTAATGAAACAGAACGTGCAATGCTTATTTAAGTGGTATAGATTGGTTTAGAAAGAAATTCTGGACTCCACAGTACCTATTTAGTTAAACCCGTAAAAGAAATGCAGTCATGACATCCAGCCTAAGAATTAATCTTGGTTAACACAGGAAAAGTGTTAGCGGGTGACCGGACTGATGTATTCCCTGAGGTGGGAGATATTTAACACGTTAAATTCGAAAAACGAATGCCCGTCAATAGCCTTGTTTAAAGTAAATGCAATTTAAAAACCAAACACTGTTACGTTCTAGTGATATGTCGCGATTTGTTGGTATGGAAGACAAAATACTGGGAATTGGAACTCATTTTGATTAAAACGAGTGTCGTCTTACCCATTTATTTTCTATTGCGAGCAGGGGGGTCATTGTGCCGTGTTTAACTTTCATTGAAATGATCTGGCATATCGAGGTATCAACGGCAACGAATGCGTTTTTTCAAAGGTCAATTTAACGGGAAAGTCTTTTCTTTTGGGAGGGAGGGGGGTGCCTAAGACGTTTCAGAGCCAGAAAGAATCATGGAAAATAGCAGTCAGGTTTTTGGCTCGCGGGACGGTTAACTAAAGGGATGGAATTGGAAACTTTTTTTTTTCTAGCTTGATCTCAGAACTGCGTTTCTCTCGATAGCCCCCGTGACGCTGAGTGAAGCCTGGCCTTTTGGCTTTTGTATCCATTTGTTCCAGGCGGATCACAGGCATTTCACACGTTGCCTTGTGGACCAGCGTGGTGTCAATCGCTCGCCTGAGGAGTCCCAACACTTGTTGCGTTTGGTTACCTGAAGTCACAGGGCTGTAGCAGTAGTGGGGGTGGGGGTTATGAAGGCAGAACTGGGCTAGTAAGTCATTTAATTTAATTTTTGTTAGTATGTTAATTCTAACAGCGCCTCAGCCCTCGCGAATGACTATTACAGCGGGCCGTTCCCCCCCACATTTAACGAGTAGTAGGAGATGGATTTTACAGAAGCGCGTTGACGCGTCTACTGTTAAAACTGAAAACTATCGCCGGAGGGTCTGTTTACCTACTAATGTTTTATCTCTTAGTATTTTTTTCTTTCTATCAGGATAAACGAGGAGGAAATGTTGTAAAAAAGGGCTTACTAACGTAACTCAACGGGGGCAATGACCAAAACGTGCCCTGAAGAAAACAGTGAAAAGACGCTTTGACCCGAGTGAGCTGAATATGAGTGACAACGCCGACAGGGCCTGTATTACAAACAGATGACCAAAACACTCCTGATGTACCCTTGTTGTGTAAACACTGCATATCAATTTATTACCTGTTGAAATCGCAAGCAAAGCCTCGTCAATTACACAGATTTCGACCCCTTTTAAAAGTGTAAGAGCAGAATCAAGGTGTAATTTTTAAGCGTTTACTGTTAAAATATTGAAATCCCTAAAACTGTCAATAATGACCTTATTTGTTTTGTTTGGTACGGTATTATAACAACGCGTCGTGAGTCTGACGTGACAAGTAGCACGTCTTTTACCAGGTTTCTGGCGAACTTTCTGGTGGTTTTCAGCAGATTTTGTGGGGGAGGGGACGGGGGTTTGAAACTGAATGACGCACCGAAGGGTCGAACCCAGGCAACGTAATGGGACACCTTTATTATTTTTAAAACTAGACGTTTACAGTGTTGATGATCTGAGCACGTATGTACCTGATACCTTACCAAAAGAGAGCTTATGTTATATTTTAACTTCAAGTCTTGTTCCGTTTGTGTTCATATGTCCATTGGAATCACTAACTGTTATCCGTTTTCAAAATGTTTTCCACTACAGGGTCTTAGTGAGGCACTGAGCATTCACACACAACTTAAATTGAATAATCTGTTGTCATGCTCACAACCAATGATGTAAAGCTTTAAAGGAAACCTTCAAGAAAAGTTACCGCGAAGGGTTTTATAAAAGTCTTCACATGCAGTTTTTCTCCGTTTCCCTTTTTAACTGAAGTCTTTTTGAAGAATAATCATTTCTGTGCAGCGTATAGCGTTTACGCTTTTAGCATATCAGTTCATTTTTACGGTACTGTTCTGTGCAGGAGAGATCTGCCTGGAAAAGTCCTTTGGCTTGGCGGCACTTAATGACCTGGACAGGTTTCTGAGGATTTTTTACCATCATGTTTCTCAGTTTTCCAGTAAGCACAGGACAAGGACTTGTTTTAATGACAGTCGACATAGGCTTTAGCTTGAGATAGAGGCATTTTAACAACTGTCCTGCCTCACATTACTTTTATTTGTAAGGGCACGTCCGCACACGCAGCAGCTCGCCTAAAGCTAGGCTTTTAGGGGAAAAGGTTTATGCAGAGATGACAGATTTTGGTGTTTTAAAACTGAAGTGTCCAAGTTATTGTTCCTCCTTTTATAGATATTGTAGCTGAGCGTTTCTTTTTGGAATGCAGGATACAATTGACGGTAATAACCTCACAAAATTACTTAAAAGTAACAACCACGTGCTTTTGTCTAAGCTGAATTTCAGGTGAAGAGGGCGACGTTTGTAATTATTTCAAGTGAGCAACCTCATGACTAAATAGCCACGGCTGAGCTACATTTTGAGGTATTTTGCCGTGTTTGTCGAGTGGAATTTATTTTTAAGAAGCGCAGTTGACTGAAGTGCAAAATGTGTGCGACGTTCTCCGGGTATTAGAGCTGTGGAAGGGAATGTGTAACACGTTTGCTTTCCTCTTCGGACATCTTTTAGCTCTTTGGATTATTGCGTCCGTTCAGTTTGTTTGGAGAGGGACTTTGTCGTCAACGCTTCCAGCCGATCTGTGAGGCAGATAGCGCAAGACCTCGCACGCAGTACATCACTTACAAATAATTTAGATAAGATCTTACTAGAGAGCAAATACCTGTTGACGACAGACATTTTTTTATGTATGAACAGAATTCAGAATCGCTTTTAAGCGGTTTGTTGCGTTGCGAAAGGCGATAAACCCTTCTTGAAAACCAGCTGCAGGGCGTTTGTTTGGAATTTCCAGGCATCAAAGAAGCCGGTTCACCTGTCCAGAGGGGAAAGAGACTCTTCACACTTAACCTTGCTTGTTTTCGAAGCACGTAAAAACACGATTTCTAGATAGATACTTTATTGATCCCGTGAGGGAAATTAGCTTACTAGATTTACTAATTTACTAAATTAGTAAATTAGTAAATCTAGTAAGCTAAAGTTTTTTTTTGTCTGCTTTAGCCTTATAGGTAAAAGAGATCTATAGATTGTCTCAAAGTTGAAACGTTTCACAAAAATATTCAGCGGTATTCTGGCAAAAGTACGATGTTTTCAAAACTGAATCCTAATTTTCACATTTCTTTTCTCGCATAGGGCTATTGAAATGTAATTTGTTGTTGCCAGTATTGACCTTAGATTGCAGTGATAAGTCTTTAGAAGTTTTTTTCCTATGATTTTACAAGACATAATATATAATGTGTATAATGCACATTATATCTTTGTGTATATCAAAATATCGATCACTCAGTCCTGCTACCATAAATGAGCACCAATGAAGTGCTATGTTCCTGGGATGCTTTGTGTATGGTTATTCTGCAGCTGGCTTTTGACAGTTGGTCAGGGGAATAAGTTCCCACCCCCACTCCCCAGTTGCTCTGTCTTGGCTGTGTGTGAATAGGCCATCCAGGAATTAACAGTAATTTGGCTGCCGCTGTTATCCAAAGTGATTTACATTTGGACCCATTTATACAGTAGGGCATTTTACTGGGGCAATCTGAGTGAAGCACCTTCCTCAAGGGCACAGCAGCAGCAGCAGCAGCAGCAGCAGTGTTCCAACTGGGATTTGAACCCACAACCTGCTACTCCACACTGCTGCTTGTAGCAAGACTTTTCTGTTACTGCAGGTGAGAGTGGTGGTTTGGTTTTGCAGTGTATTTGTGTTTTGTGTATACCTAGGCCTGTTGCAACATATTGCAAGTTTTAACACCTGGTAGTTGACCTTGTGCCTGTAAAACCACAACCCTGAAGCCTTCCTTGGTATCATCCTTGAGGGACGCAAGATCTTGATTTTAGTCCTTCGGAATCCTCACTCAGGTGATTCAGGAAATTAGTCACTTACCTGGCCCGTATTGTTTTCCTAGGTCTAAAGAATTTTGAAGCCATTTGAAAGCAAACCATGGCTGGAAAGCATTTAGATTTAAGTTTAGATCATTAGCTTTGCTAACAGTTTGACCTGGTGAAGTTACTGGGAAGGTTTTTTTTCCCCAAGTGTAGCCAGGAGAAAGTCTGGAGAGGAGAGCAAGTGTTGTTGTGCCATGACAGTTTTGGTGGCACAATATAAGCTGGACTCTGTGCAGCGATGATGTTGGTCCCTACAGGATCGGCTGTTTATATGCTTGTTTGATAAATCAAAAAAAGTTGCTGGAAAAAAATGTGAAAGCTGTAGGTAGTTGATAAAAAAAAAATTCCTTTACCGTCCGACACTGGAGGGGGAGGTGATGTGGTCAGCATCACGCTCTGGCCGGCCTATTACCCCCAGAGGGATTAACCCCTGGTACTCATTTGGAAAGCAGGCTGAGTGGACCTGGGAGCTGTCGGGAAGGAATTAGAGCAAGATCCATCGCTTGCCCCTACCTGGGATTGAAACCGAGATCTTCCGGTCAGGAGCTAGACGCCCTTGCCATCTGAGCTACATGGCTCCGGGTGGGATGCAAAGCCCATATACGTGCTCTACCAGCTTCTGCAGTTCATGGGATGCCGCACTGTCCTTACATGGGGATAGTCAATCATCTTAAGCCCAGTTTGGTGAGGCGGGAAACACTATCTCAAGGGTCCAGGATATTCCAGAAAAGCATGATTTGGTTCAGATCTGGTGACTGAGAAGGCCATGGCATATAGAAAACATCAGTTATGCTTATCTGACCACTGGGGGACCACATGTACGTATACAGGGGGTGGACAAAATAACTGAAACACCTAAAAAATATTAATATCCAATAATAATCCAATAATTTCCAGCTTTGTGAAGCTCAGGGCATAGTTTTTGTTGAGGCTGAGTCACAGAGGTGCTGATTCAATTCTGTGGTCATTTTTGAGGCTGTACTTTTGTGGCATTTAGCAACTATCCTGTGAAGTGTCTGTCTATCCCTGTCGGTGAGCTTCGACTTGAGACCACTGTTGCTCTTTGCCGATGCAGTTTGTCCATGTTTGGCATACACCGTCATTATTTTTGAGACTGTTCCCCTTGACACATTAAATCATTTTGCAGTTTTTGTGACCGATGCACCTGCAATTCGGGCACCAACTATTCGGCCCCTTTGGAACTCTGTTAGTTCCCTCATGTTTGCTTTGAAAACTCACATATCAAAGTGCTGATTGTCAGACCTCTTTTATGGCTGACAGATACTGTTAAATGGCAATCAAAGTAATATGACTCGCCTTTGCAGCTGCATTTGTAATGGTGATTTAGTTACTTCAAAGTTAA
Organism: Atractosteus spatula; assembly: GCF_055471065.1. Lineage (NCBI taxonomy): Eukaryota > Metazoa > Chordata > Actinopteri > Semionotiformes > Lepisosteidae > Atractosteus > Atractosteus spatula. The sequence continues at coordinate 6,155,825 of NC_142707.1, forward strand.
ACTCCTTTTTCACATGGTGTTTCTGTTATTTTTCCACCCCCTGTACGTGCGCACAGGGTTGATTTAATCTTGGACGACATCCCTCCCATTGAGGATGAGATGCTGTAAGATCAGGTGAAGATGATCACTCGTGACCATTAAATAGTGATCATCTCGGACCTTGCTTTCTAAGGGAATGGGAGCACCCCACAACATCGTGGAAGCAACAGAACCCTACACTGCTGGAACCGAGCACTCAGGGCTACAGAGTTCTTTAGGATAGGGTGCCACGTGTGCACTTGTCCCTTGGTTGAGAAAATGGTGCAGGGTAATTCACTTGACCCTATTGCATTTCTCCACTCCAGTGGAATCACTTATCATTAGTACTGTACAATGTGTGTTTTGCTATTTCATGTTATAAACACTTCATACCTTACAGTTCATATTGTATGAAAAATCATTCCTTCATATTCTACTTAAGCACTTAAATTCTCCTTAAATTTCATATTCTACTTAAATACATAGTCTCTTATTCTACTTAAGTGTTTAAAAATGGTAACAATAACTAATACCTTTTACAGCATAAAAAAGGCAATAGAAAGATAACCAGGAACAGTTTGAGAACAGTGAGTTTTACAAACAATTATAAACAATCTATGACCATCCTAATGCACAGTGCTCAAGAATCTCTATCTTATTTTAATTTTATTCTTATTAATGTAATACTTTATTAATCAATTAATCATACTTTGCTTATCTTTGTGTAAAAAGTCCAAAGTACAGTGTGCTGAAACTGTTTAGCAAATGTACATCAATCTATTACTGAATATAGCGCAAATGTTTTATAACTGTTTGCTCAAATATTTTCTTTGTTAAAGTCTCTAAGGTATACCTTTCCAGCAGCCCCAGAGCCTAAGTATTATTAAGTATTATCGTTATGCAGTTAATTACAGTTGTGTAACTGACAGCTTGGGTGGAACAAAAGGGAGAAGGCCTCAAAACCTCCTACATACCTTCCACCCCAACATTATGAAAGTCAACTAATAATTTGAATAGGGAGTAAATTCCCCTATACCAGGTAGGTCGTAATCAGTTTCTAATTGAAAGATGCAACTAAAGCATTCAAGACTGTCCTTGATGGTTGCAGTAGTCCATATCTGCTCTTAGAATGGCAGCCAGACTCTCATCAGGTGTCATGTGATGGTGCCAGTGCCATTTTTCACAATTTCTCCAGTCTTCCTAGGGATGATCTTTCTCCTGTCCCAGAAATTCTTTTGCCACTATTAGATCAAGACTTCTGCTGGAGAAAGTCTTCTGCAAATTTGTTCTCTATTTGAAACTGTCAAGAGCAATAGCAATAGGACAATAGGGTGCCTTTGGAGTTGCATGAAAATATTCTAATGAGTGGGATTTGAAACCGGGGGAGTCCTCACTGGATTTGACACTGTTAGCAGTATTTCCTTGTCTGATGTTGAAATACTCATGCAGATCCCTGACTTGGCATCCGTCCTAAACGTTAGGGGATTCAGAATGATGTGTGAGGTCTGCAGGATGTTGGTGATGTTGAACCCTCTCTGGGACCTATTCCATCGCAGCCTGTTTTACAGGCAGTAGCTGGGGTTAGGAATGTCTTTCAGTGACTCAGCAAGTTTACACTTGACTGCAGCACTTGGATCTCATAGTTCTATAATGAGTGTCTTCGTGGGTCAGTTATAACAAAAGGGAAAATTCCCCATATCCCCAAAGGAGGGGTGGGCAATGTACAGTAGAGCTGGTGAGGGAAGGGTCCGTTTTCTGTAAGTGGGAGCCAGTCCTCAATGACTAATATATTCCCAAAGGGATTGACTGTTCTACTATTTTCGCACTGAAGTGAGTCACAGCACTTCTAAAAATGTATCTCATGTCTAAAAATTTTAATTAGCTGGATTGATGACCTAATACAAGTCCACACACAAAGGTGAAAGTTGCCTTTATTTATGTGGCAGATTGCTGAAATGGCCCCCTCAGTCACTTTATTCCAACAGCAAATGACTTGGAATCATTGGAAGGGAACTTAAAGGTGCAAGTCTGAGACGAAATGTCCTGTAGCTGTTTAAATTGCTTTTAGTGTATTGATTATCAGTCGTGCATTACCATTTCTAACGTTGGCACTAAACAGCAACAGTAAACTAGACATCAGGCATTAGGCAAAACTAGGCTAAAGGACAGCCGAGATGAATTAGTTATTGGCTGTTCCAGTTTTCACATTTTCACTATGAAGCATCAGGGACTGGGACATTCCTGAAATAATTGTTGGATTAAGCCTGAAATATAAAGGTGTGGAATGTTTTGTAAACATTGAAATCTTGTTTAGGGGCAGCAGGAGTCCTTCTTTGCTTTAAACGTCTAGGATGTGTATTGTCTTGAACCTAAAGCTTAAGTAAAAAAAAGGTGCAGACTGGAACTGAGGAGTCATCTGGGATTCTAGTCCTGGTGAGTTGGAGCCACTGCTGATGTAGCAGACGACTCTGTGGAGCTGAGCAATGAGTTTAGGCAGGTTCCCCGTCTCAGGAACAAACAGAGCTGAGGAATTTTATGCATGGGTGCAGGCGAACAGTAATTAGGGGCCAGGCTGGGCTGGAAAGGGTCTTTATGTCTGAGTGCAGAGGAAAAAATAACAAAATGCAACCTTTAATTACAATTCAGAGCTTTTCATATCCTGGGCTGTTGATAATAGGTAGATGCCTGTTCATGGTTGCTTGGAAAAGTAGATTGAATTTTTTTCTGTTTCCATAAATCCATAACCCATTCTGTTGAGAATGTCAAGAGACCACTAGGAACTCAAAACAGCTTCATTATAGTAATTGCTCTTAATCTTTATTTTTTTCTTTACTGCTGTTTTTCTTTATATCATTATCAGCAATTTAGACCAATTTTTTCCCCGAGCAAATTTGATTGTTTCCAGAAGCTGGAGTCTAGTTCTTTGTTTTGTTTGTATGCACACAGTTTTACTCAACAGTGAACTTCTTTGTGTGTCAAGCATGTCGAAATGAGTATATTTGTCACATTTTTAATGCATGTTGCCTTTGATAGGTTCTTCTTAGTACTTAGATGTTCATTCAAGTTCCCTGAAGCTCTGACAGTACAGTACACAAACTTGCTGTCCTGTAGTGACCTTTAGAACATAAATGCTCTGTTTATGATCAATTCAGACTCTTTCAATCACCTCGCTATTTAATTACTGGTATTCTTGTGTGTGTCGCACTCCTGTATGATTAAAATTTGTCACATTCATTTGTAAGGTTAAACAATCGGTCACAAAATCTGTGCAAATCTTGCTGTTACAGGCACATGTTAGCTTCTGTCTCCAGAACACTGACATATGTTACTGATTCACAACCTGTTTCTCTTGAGTTTTCTACACACATTTGGCAGGACTTTAGGAACATGAGGAATCAAGGCCAGTGACAAGTAGCAACTTCTGGTAAACACCTTTATTGGTTAGTTTTTATATCGGGCTTCCCGCAGTATTGTTGTTCTCCTTTTGCAATACCAGCAGCTTTCTTTGCAAACACGTGGCAGTCAGGGTTGTGTGGTCCTTCTCAGGTACATTTTGCCAAAACTAACAAGACTCGAAGCTAGTAGGTCATCTCTTCGAAACATTAGTTCAATGCTGTGTCATTCTTCATTCCCTGCCTTTTTAAGTGCATTGCCAGACCTGTGCTGTGTAAGGAATGGTGAATAATGCTTTATTTTGCTTGTTTTAGAATAAACATGGAACATAGAGGAGGAAATGATTAAGTTCAAGGAAACGGCAACTCTTATTAAGTATTAACCACTTTGACTTTCAGTCAAGTAAAGCTGTTTTTTTTAATGAAGGATTTGTTTGCCAGTATGCGTGCGTGTCTAAAAAAGTCAGTGTTTATTTTATGAAAGGATTTTATAGTTTGCCAGATCCGATGCACAATTATGTGGTTTACGTTTTTTTTTTACAAAGTCCTATAGGTCATTTTCTTTGAAGCATTCAGTCCTTCAACCTGACAGTGTAGAACATTCCCTTAAAGTTAAACCCATTACTGCATCAGGTATCTCTTCTCTGGCCTTAATCCAAAAAGGCAATATCTTTTCTATAACATGATGACCAAAATTGTACATAATATTTTAAATGAGGCCTTACTAGTGCACTATACAGTGCATTAAATGTGAAATGCATAGAATTTTCAATGCATAAAATGCACAGAACTTTCCTAACTTTGTTTACTTTCTTAATTGCTTTCCCCATTGTCCAGATGTGTAATAAATGATGGGTCAACATAAACACCTCAGTTTTTACCATTTTGTATTGTCTGTTCTTGTTACCAGTATGGAAAACCCTGCACTTGTCTACATTTGGGAAGGTCAGGCAAAACATAGTACAAGAACACTGAATTATCATTTTTTTAATGTACTCTAGCAGATGGCAATTTGGCCTGTTAAAGCTATCAAGCAGACTATAATAATGTTCAGATATTGAAACCCAGAAGTACTACGCTGCCATTCAGATGTGCTGATAAACTGAAACGAGGGGTGTTGTCTTTTTCAGTTCAAGGCATTCCAAAAACTTAACGTGCTTAACAGCAGTATCATATGTACGGCATGCTCTGTGGTTATACATTACCGTATGCTTAGGAAGCGGTACTTTTCTTTGCCAAGGGAAGAGATGGGGAGAGAGAGGAAAGGAGTTTCTATCTTTCTATAATAAGAGGCCCGTTTTGGGTAGAAGGGATTAGTTCCGTCTTTAGAGCAAGAATCCATCTCCCTCTCCCTCTATATTGCCCCTGCCTGTAATCTTTCAGATGTGAACGAAGACAGCCCTACCTCTTTACTTTCTTCTTGCTGTTACGAAGAGTGGCTGTTAATTACTCGTCCCGGACGCACTAATGAAAGGCAGCAAGCTCCCCTCAACTGTAGGTTTAATTGCTTTTTGCTGTCTGGCTCCACTGCTCCACAGAAGCCAAGAAAAAAACAGACCTTATTCTTAAGGGGGGAAGAAAAAGGGAAAACTGAAAACCAGCAACTACAGTTTGATCATGTTTGAAGGCACAGTGATAAGTTGCCTGTGCACAGAAGCCAATTTTGTTTTTTATCCCCTTTTTGCAAAAGCATCAATCCACAATAAAAACGAAAAATATGAAGAATCTGCAATTGAATGGAACATGTAAGCAGAGTGATTGAATCTTTGGATTATGCTTGAATAAACTTTGCTTGTTGTTTACAGTGGGGGGGAGGCCTGTGGCACTGCTGTCTTTGTGACCACCGGCTCAGGAAATGGGATTGTCTGTTTTCTTCCGAAAGGCACCAGGGGTTAAACACAGGTCACAGCCGAATTATCTTGGGTGGATAATAAGTGAGTGCTCATAGCATGTTGACTGACGAACTCCATAAAAGGCAGAGATGTGTGAGGTGGAAAGAAGATGTCTACTCCCAGTTCCTAAGTTGGCTGTGCTTTGCTCAGACAGCCTAGTCATGTCATTTTCGGTTCGGAACGGGGGAAGGCGGTCTCAGTCCTGCATGGCTGCCGTGTCTCTCGGTTTAAAAGGTCTCTTTAAAGCAGTGGCAGTGCCTCAAGAGCTTGGCGAAGCTGTTAATTGTCCCAGTTAAGCCAGTAACCAGAGTCGAGTTGAAATGCACACCCACACACAAGACCAGCCCTCCAGGGCCAGGATTATACCCCCCAGCTCTAGAATGTGCAGTTTTCTTCCTTCAGTACTCGAGATTGCTGTTTCGCCGGCCAAGGGTCAGCTCTCAGTCCTGACCCTGGGGGAACCCAAGTCTGTCTGCTGTCTTTTGTTCCAAACTGTGATCTAGATTACCCCACATACTTGAAAATAGGTTTAGTTCCACACAGAATGTCCCTTTGCAATTACCTCACGTTATCGTAACAGTCAAAGGTCATTCTGTTACAGGTCCGGATTAAGTGATTCAAAGCAATGATGGATCCAAAAGCCACTGTGATTTCCAAAGCAGTGGAATCATATTGCAGCTGGGATTTTGAGAAAGCACATAGGTGAGGTGGCCAAGTGCTGCCAAATGGTTACAGATGCTGAAGGAGATCAAACTATTCCACTTGCAGTAAAAGCTGTTGGATTCAGGAACATTGAATCGATCCAAGATGAGTTCACAAAATATAACTGATCACTGCAGTCACACAGTCCGTGTGCATCGTACTTCTACTAAACTGAAACTCTGCACCCTGCTTGCGGAAAAGCAGTCCGAGTCGTGTCTAATGCTGTTCTTGTTACAGTCTTATTGAAGTTTTTGAGGTGCTCTGTTGGCGACGGATTTGGTTTTTAGTCATTCTCAGCCCACCACGGCTGTCTACTGGTCTTCTTTGCTAATATATTGAGGTCAGACAAAGACACTGGCACCCGCAGTATATAAAACGTTAAGCAAGAACTAATCTATAAATCTTTGAAGTATGTTGGGGGGGGGGGTGGGGGCTTTGCTCAGCCATTTATTTACGAGATTTAAAATTTTATCACTCTGAATTACGATGGCCATTACGGATGTAAATGAACTGCATTCATGAGCTCTTAATAAACCTACCACATGCTAGTGCTTAATGCTGTTATTTGTGGTCACAAGAAACTTCAGCATCTCTACTTTGTAGTTGCATGAAGGGGAAAAAATGGAACAGCCTAAAGAACAGTGTTTGAATTAGGTGGATCACTGTCCTTGACCAGAACCTGAAATTCATTAGTGTTCTATAAAGCTGTATTGCATGGCTATAGACACCACTTCCTTGATGACAGTGCTTTCAGTGAAAGTGATTTGGTGCGTTATATTAGTGGCATGCCTGTATACTTCAGTACACTATAAACCAAGACCAATAAAGTGTCGTTTTATCTTTCTAAATTTCAAACTGTGTAGCACTATTGGATTTTGAAAATAGGTTGGTTCATCCAACCTTATTGAATCTTGTTTGAGAGCTGAGCTTTCACATCTTCCGGTCCAACTCGAAGACCAAACCTGGATGGCAGATTTGTTTTTTTGGAAGACCAAAGTGCAGGGGTTGGATCATGGTTGCTCATGGGTTCAATATGCACATGCCATACTTCTCCCCGGACGCCTGCATTCTCTACTGTGCCAGAAGATCAGGTCTTCTTCCTCTGGAGTATTCAACACCATCTGGGTTTCGAGGGGGTGATGTCACTTCTGTAACATGCTTGGTGCACTGAGCCCTATTACACCTGCTACCACAGTTTTTGGACAGCATTTTTGTGAGGTCGAATTGGGTATCTTAGTTATGCATGACCTGAAGATTAGCCTCAGTCCCTGGTGGAGTGGGCTTCTGTTTCTTTGGATGTGGGCTCACATTCTAAGAGTCTGACTCATTGTTATGACTCATCCCTCACATCGCTGTGGACTGCCAGCTGTGATGTGCTGGTGACCTGGCCCACTGTGGGGGTTGACTCATCATCCGAGCACGAGATGATGCCCAGGAAGAGAAACGTGACAAATTCGGATTAAGCATCTGTTTCGAAAGGGAATATGCAGCTGCACAGATGCTGCTCTGTGCCTGTGCAACATGGGTTATGCAGGTATCCCATGATGTGTGTTGGTACAGATCCCCAGTCTTCTGAATTGATTTCCAGAAGGAGGGGGGCTGTTGCTAAGATCTCTGGAGGCTGAGGGAGTGATATTGGTGTGGTCATTGTCCACAACGCTGTGCCATTGTGAAATTCTCTCCCCAGTCCACCACCTCCTGTTGCTCTTAAAGAGAATTCAGAGCAGAGGTTAATCTGTTTACTGGCAAAAGTCAAGCAGAAAAAGCTGGAGCTTTTAGGGTACATTGCAAGCCAATAGTAAGGTGGAGGTATGGCTGCAGTTAAGGGCTGGGAGGGCTTCAAAGACCCTTGAAGCCATTGGTCAGGTCTCTTTCACATGGATTCCAGGGGGGGAAGTGTTAATCCCTTAGCCAGGTGCTGTGGGTAATGGGATTTGCAGATGTGGAGGTGGAGCTCCGGGTAGCACAACAGGAATGTAAATCAGTGCTCCCGAGAAGTGCTCTGATATGTGGGCCATTTCAAACAAACCTGTCCGTGGGGATATCTTATTCCTGTTCTTTGTAGTTTTAACTTGGTGTTTTTCCTTTCTCTTCCCTGCCTAGCTCTGTGGCTCTGCTGGAAGAGCTGGCAAGATGTCTTACTAGAAGTTCTATCTCAGTCGCCCAGGGTGATGGCCACTGTTGAGTGTTGCCGCAGTGGGGATGTGTTGCACATGTGTTTTTAAAAACAGCAGTCTATGCTGTCTGCTTGTGCTTCATTTGAAGCTGTGGCTATTGTGCAGTTGTCTGTAGTAAGCTTGTTTCATGTTTACTGCTTTTTTGAGCGCAATAAGCATTTTCCAGCTCTTTTTGAATAAAAAATTAAATGTTTCTTTTAATTTGTTCAACGTTTCACATTAGTTTTGCACTGTTTGGCTACTATGTAGCCCAGTTTTTGAAGCAATGTGTGTTGATGTGCCCCTTTATTTTCTCATAAACCCCAGACAGCCTATTCAGAAACTGTTTTTACATGTTTCCTTGTTTGTAAGACAAGAAACTTTAAGTGATGTCCATGCCAAGATGTTAGTAGCATTAGTGTTAGAAAAGTACTACATTTTTTAAAATGCTTTGGGAACCTTCAACAATTTTGAAAGAACCTATAAACTTTTTTAATTGCTAGTTATTGTTTAAAGCATTCATTGTTAGTTTTATAGCTGTGTCAAATTCCTTTGCTTGGGGCAGCCCTCTGTAACAGTATCTTGTGAAAACACCCTGACATACACGCCACCATTCAGCAATTTCAGGAATGGATCAAATATCTGCTTGGCAAAAATCTCTTTTGGCCTTTGATTAGAATACAAATGGGAAAAATTAACTGTAACAATCCTCCACTTGCTACATGCAGTTACCTCACATTAGCGAATTTACTATCGCTTGTTTAAAGAATGACAAGTTCTTGACAAGTTCAACATTTTCCGATAGTGAAACTGTTGATGAATTGTGAATAGAAGTTTCATATTTATTGTTGCACCATTCTTGCAAAGTATTTTTTATAGATGACAGGAGCAATATCCTAAACAGATTATCTCCGTTTATGCTGGACAGCATTACCTTTTAAAAATGAAGCAGATGTAAGTTTTAAAAATGATACCTGCAGATGGTGTCATTCTTAAAACAAAAATGAATGGTGTGAGAATTGGTGTGGTGTGCACCTTACATTTCACAGATAGACTTTGAGTGCAGTGTGCACCACTGGTTTTCTCCAGCACCTAATCCCTAACTCTTCACTCTACACTTGAAGTAATTTTAGAAGTAGTTTTATTTTTGGAGTGTTTAGTAAGTAGAAACAGCTTCTGTCAGAAGTGGCCATGTATGCCACCCATTCAAGAGCAATTTGAACCATTTCATGTTTCTGAGCTGCAAGGTTGTAACAGCCCACTGTGGCTGTTGAATGCTACCATTTTTATTTTGCACATGGACAGATGTTGAAATATGTGCTGGTGTACAATGAAAATATGTCAGTCTTAAGCATTGCATTAAAATCTCATTGGGCACATAATATTACTCCCATTTTAAACAGTGGGCAGGCATGTTCACTGATTGCTGCAGTGGTGTTGTTCCTTTGAATGACGATCCTCAGTTCTTTATGAGTTCACGTGTTGATTAAGAATTGGTGTAACTGCCATTTAAACAGAAATAATTTTAATTAACGCAAGAAACGTGATGCCCTACAAACCACCAGGTTGGTGTTACTGGTGATTCAAGGCAGCAGCTGATTTGTGAGGGAAGGTGCTTGAAGAAGGAGGCTTAGTTTTAACAATCGGCAGATTAATGCAGAGGAGCCAGGAAGCTAGCAGTGTGAAGCACAGGCCATGTCCTGCCAGACAGAGGGTCACCATGCTGGCCCTGAACTGTCAGATCTGTTTGACCTGTGTAATCATTTTCAGCCAGCTACAGTGCAACAAACAGTGAAATTTGTATGCGTGACGCCTGCTCAGGGCCAATGCTGAATGCTGAGCAATGAAATCACTGTCATCTGAAATGGCAGCATGGTACTGTAGGTGGAGGAGAATTGTATTCATTGGTGAATGTCCTTTTCCTTGACTAACCTGATGGAAAATGCTGTGTGTAGATATTTCTAGGACAATTGCATTGCTCACGCTAACTTTTGAGGTGCTGGAAGTGTGTTGACATGGAGAAGAATCTCTTTTTAACATAAACATGCCTTTGGCACCAGCCGAAGGCAACGTTGCTCCTTAGCAATACATTGAAGTTCTTGATCCAACACCTTTTCTGTTCCTGGAAGCCAATCAGGAAGTGCTACTCTTCCAGTAGGACAATGCAAGACCACATAATGCTGGGGTTACAATGGCATGACTTAGTTACTGATATTGAGACCTTGCTATGGCCAGCTTTGTCTCCTGATCTTAGTCCAGTAAAACATCTGTGGACACCAACTTGCCAATTTCATTGCGGGGAAATCTGCAGTTTCATAGGACAAGCTGCAGCAGTCTGTCAGGTACTTGATCATGTCTGTGTATCACTGTTGCCAGGATTGTGATAGTTTCTCACCTTACAAGCTGAAGGACTATTATTATTCTTTCAGCATTCTTAACTTCTTGTAAATTTATTTTATAAGAGAATTAAGAAGTATAAAAGACTTGATTAGATTCATTCCACATGAGTGTGCCTCAGCTGGCTGTGCCCATCCTGATGTGTTCGACATGTAGGCTCATGATGAGATTCTGCAACAAGACGCAAGAAAATATAATCACTGCAGATTTCAGATGAGTTAATATTCAATCATGGATTGAATATTGTCAATGAAAAATTCACTTGCTTGGGCCTGATGTCGGCCTACACATTTTATGCATAAAGCCATCCTCCAGCCACAGAACAGTAGTCCTTGCAAGTGGTTTCTGTACCTGAACCAAAGAAATGGCAATAAAATGGAGCCATAAAACCTGCCCCCTCAGGATCGCTTGGCTGGCACCATTTGAGAGAGAGCTAGGAAGTTACTTGAAAGAAGTCCCCTTTCCCAATTCCTCCATCTCTTGCTTCTATAGTTATTAGACAATTTTGGAAATCAAAGCAAAATCTTTTTTTCTGCTGTGTAAACTGCTCACCCCATGTCTGCTCTGTATCGTGAAGAGAAATGTTGATTTTTCTTGAGACCCTTGAAAGTGACCCTAACTATTAATAATAATAATAATTGCTTACACTTATATAGCGCTTTTCTGGACACTCCACTCAAAGCGCTTTACAGGTAATGGGGACTCCCCTCCACCACCACCAATGTGCAGCATCCACCTGGATGATGTGACAGCAGCCATAGTGCGCCAGAACGCTCACCACACATCAGCTATCAGTGGGGAGGAGAGCAGAGTAATGAAGCCAATTCATAGATGGGGATTATTAGGAGGCCATGACTGGTAAGGGTCAATGGGAACTTTGGCCAGGACGCCGGGGTTACACCCTTACTCTTTTCGAGAAACGCCCTGGGATTTTTAATGACCACAGAGAGTCAGGACCTCGGTTTTACGTCTCATCCGAAAGACGGCGCTTGTTTACAGTATAGTGTCCCCCTCACTATACTGGGGCATTAGAACCCACACAGACCGCAGGGTGAGCGCCCCCTGCTGGTCCCACTAACACCTCTTCCAGCAGCAACCTTAGTTTTTCCCAGGAGGTCTCCCATCCAGTTACTGACCAGGCTCACACCTGCCTATTAGAACCTATTAGGATCTAGTCAGTCAGATAATGATCAACCCAGGCTCTGTGCCGAGCCAAACTGGGTGATTCTATTCTGGAGAAAGGATCATGTTTGCCTACAACCTCGGCCTTAACGCCTAAATTGATCTACAGTTGGAAATGGGTTTTGTCTACAGCTGCTTGTAGAAACAAAGTGATTAACTTACACATTGGCAACTGCTGCTGCTGTAGATTTCATTAGTGTTGCATTTCCAAAGGACAGTGCACAGTGAGGAATGAAGAGGCACGCCGTACCACTCTGCCACATGGATAAAACGCATGACGAGCCCATCCAGTATACTTTTCTACAATATTTTAGAAAACAAGTGGACCTGATGGGGGGGGATTAAGATCATTAATGAGGTCCTTCTGATCAAATGCCTGGGAGCTCCTTCCAGATGGAAGTTTATGACCGTATGTATGGGTTTAGCAAATGAGATCAGAAAGCCTCTGTCCTTTATGAGCTTTTATGAGTCTGCTGCGGTGGGCTCTCTGTGCTCAGTAATGAGTCAAGGTGTGCCAGGACAATCTGAGCTGTGCGCTGCTGGGGTCTTGACAGAGGAAATTGTGGGTTTTTTCCCCTCCAGATGATACTGGCACAAAATAGGCGAATAGGCGTTCGGACAATTGCTAACATTCAGAAACACCCTGTGTGACTTAGGTCTTTGGCTTCTGGAAATATTCTTGGTTAGGTTCTTAAACATGCAGGGCCTCTTTTGATGGCTGTTTGAAGTGGAGAGGTTAGAAAAGTGAGGACACTTCAGAATGGGACTCCTCAAGTTTGGTCCTTGATGCTTACAGTCCAGTAGGTGTTGTATGTCTCCTTACAAACAATATCTCAGGAACAGTGATAAATTAGCTCCCATAAGGTTTAAATGGACCAATTTGACCCTGCTGTACAAATGTAAAGTTGCTGATGATGTGAGGAGATGTGCGACATATCCTGGACTGGCCCACAAGGCCCTGGCGATCCCTGCTCTACAGCACAGTTTCTCAGCCGCTTGCTCTGTGATGCAGCTTTGCATCCTCGGGCATTAACAGGTGAAATTGTGTAGAAGTCACTGATGAGAAATCAAAATTGAATGATTTATATACATGTGAGACAGACAAGTTTTTCACATTTGACGGATAAGAAACAAAACACAAAAACTACTGCAGCTGAGGAAGAGCTTCTTGTTTCACTGTCATCATGTACTGCCAGGATGAGGCGATTATGCACTAGGACATTTCAGACTGAAATGTTTAGTTTATTATATTGTAATGGTGTGCGTAGGCCAGTGACGTCTGTGTGTCACAACACGTTTCTGTAAATGTGCTTCAGTATGCAAAAGGTGCAGAAATGCTGATCTAGAGCAGTTACAACTGGTAAAATCACTTATACTCCTTGCGTCTTTCTATGTGTGATTATTCTTTTTGGGATATTTTGTGTGTGAGGGGGGAACAGTAGAAGGACGATAAATCAAAGTTGCTCTACTTTTCCCCCTGAAAAAACAGCTGGAAATATGATTTTTCCTTATGTTTGCAATTCTGCATTGACTTCCATGCAGCAGTCTGGCAATGATTTTATTGTCTGAAAAACATTTGTCTTCTGATAGCTTTGCCTGTCCATAAAGCTGTAATTAGAGCATGGAAATATGTCCTCCTAGATGCAGCAGTCTGAACCACTTCATGGCTTTATAAGATGTATGCTCTTGAATGTAATATTGGGTGCAGGATTTTGTGCTTCTTTGATTTTGAGTACAGTGTTAAACTTTGTGTAGCAGCTCCTAAAATGCAAAATGGCTCCAGACTGTGCTGCAGAAATGAAGTCTTTGTTCCACCTGTGAGCTCCCGTCTTCAATGCGTTTCCATTTTTCATTGAAAGCAAGCGCGCATGATGCACAGTGCTCAATCTTGAGTGGATTTAAGATGATGAAGGTCCTGAACTCTTTCTCTCTGTCTGCCAGACTGGCGATCTCACGTTGGCAGAGTGGACGGCCCAGCGCTGATGACCCGTGGTTGCCATGCTGTGCGCTCCTGACCAGTCGTAGAGGTCTCAGGAGGATGTTGCCCTGGACCCTGGTGTTTCTGTGGGCTGTACTTGCCCAGGTCTCTTTCTCTGAGGGCCGCACCACCATCACTGACCAAGGTAATACATCCATCTGCTTAGTCACGCCAGTTCAAGTGTCTTCATACATAAGGCTGCCAGCTTTCGGTGTTTATTCCTTCCAAAATTGTTCGACCGTACTCATCTCTTGTGCCCACAAAGCAAGCCAATTCACTGTCAAGCTGCCATCTTGGGAAAACCGCAATGAGATTTATGTGTCGCTATAAAATAAGCTTACTCCACTGAGCAACCGAAATTTAATTAAGAAAAAGAGACGGTTCAAGAGTTTTCACTGCATCTTTAAAGACTGATGTGGAGGAGAGGAGTAAACTGTGAATGCTGGCTGTCTTTGTCGCCGGGGGAGTGAGGCTGGAGATATTGGAGTGTACTGTGCAGGCTTTGTGCCTTTGTGTCTGACTTGAATTATTAATTAATTAGGAATTGTTTTGCTTAGAAATTGGCAAACTTTAGAAATCCGTTTTGCTGTCTATTTTTGGGCTTTTCTCAGTGTAAGGATTGTGTCTGGGCAGAGTGATGTGATTCAATCTAAAGGAAAGATCCTTAATTACTCTCCGCCTTGCTGAGGGAACACACCGGAGCCAAGACTATGAATCACTCGTGCATCTCTGGCCTCACTCCTCAGTGTCACTCCCCCTGCTCTTCTTGGTGTAAAACCTATCCTTTACTAACCCATTTCTTTGCTGGAAGGGGTGTAAAGTGGTGAAATTATGTTATACGAAGGAGGTTTTTTGCAAAGTGAACACTGAACTCAGTAATAAAAGGTGGCGGGTGTTTGGCTCAAAGCCGTTTAGCAGGATACGGACACAGATGTAATTTTAGTTCCAGACAAGGTATAGTGAACCTAACAAAACATCTTTAGCTTTAAATACAGTAAAACTACATTTTCAAAGTTATTTTGAAAGGGATTTGAAAGTGGGTTAAAGTCCAGACAATATTTTTGCATGCAACTGTAGCTTCAGTGAGCATCCTCTCCCTTCTATCGTGTATAAGAAGGGTGTGAAACAGTGGCCATTGTTCAAGTTTGGGTTTTAACATTCACTTGTACTTTGCATTTGTTCAGTGTTTTTCCTCCCCCAAAGGTGTTGTGCATATGAAAAGGGCCATGTTTCATCTACCACTGAAGTGCAGCCCCCACCTGGGTGACGTGTAGCAGCCATTATGTACCAGCATCCCCCTGCACAGCAGATCAGGGGATGAAATGGGCAGTGGCTGTATTGGTTGACCTGAAACACTGAGGCAGGCTAGGTTGTGCAGGCCCAGAGTGGAATTAGGCCAGTAATACAGTGCAGGTGAGCTCTGGTCGTTGAAATTTAGGCTCATCAAAAACAAACTCCGATCTACAGAAGTCCTGCATATGTTGAAGGCCACCTCAGTGCAGGTTTTGGTCATGCGGTTGACAAACAGAACAGCTCTGAAGCGTTTTAAATGGGTTGTGTTGGCCAGGTTGCCTTTCTTAAGTACAAAAGGGCATTCAAACATGGTCTAACTAATCCTTTAATATGAGCCTTGTGTTGCTCTAAGCAGAGGTAACATTCAAATGGATCCATACATAAGAAATTCCCTCCCTGTTTCCATTAATGCTTGCTACTGTATCGTTTAGATGGCCTCTTTTCACTTTCACAGTGTGTTGGAGTCTGTTCTCGAGGTACTATGCAGAAGACTGTATAAAAGTAGGGTCTGCACTAATTCTGTAAACATAATCTGCTCATACATAACCAGAGCAGCCCCATCCCACAGCCCCCATATGTATGCACATTCTCCACTGTACCCCTCTTCCCTGTAATGAGAGTTTAATAAGCTTGTGCTGGAACTCATTAAGGCTGTTGCACTGATACTCCAGTAGGCATGAAAAAAAGACCTAGGCTCACATTCTTGCCATCCATAATGTTCAGATTATCCCGTGGTGGAATCTGATGCAGTTAAGACCCTCTCATCCCTTGCAAATCCCCTTCCCCAAAAACCCACTTGTACTGTGAAGCTTGTTTGAAAAGGAAGATGTGTGAACACTTGACTGACTGCCATCTGCCTGAGTCTTTCCAACTTGATACTGTCAACAGATCAGGTTGGATTCCATTTAAACTGTCAGAGGAATTTAAATTTAGTTTTTCATTTAAAATTGTCAGTTTCCTCGTACGTTCAAGTGTTCTGTTTCTTCCTTATTGTGTTTGAGCTGTTTTTTGTATTGTGTGTGCATTATATCCATTTTAATGGTAATACACTGGAGGTTTAGTGTTTCATTAATTTAATACTTAGAAATAACTTAGTTTAACTTTGTGCCTGGCCAGACTACTCTTGTAGCTGTGGTATGTGAGTGTTTTGCATTCTTAGCTTACAAAATGTCAAATCTCTATTTTCTGTAAAAAAGCAACCCACAATTGTTAAGGTAATGATTCCCATTTTCTTATCACTCTTGCACTGAGAAGCTGTCTTTCTTCATTGAGAACATTCCCACACCTTAGCCATTCCACACAAAGGAGCTTCTATCTCACATGGGAAGACAATGGTTTAAGACTAGCGAGGACCATTGTTAAATGATGAGGGCATCAGTGTGGATTGTTCTAGCTATTGGGTTTTTATTTGATTTTGTGAGGTTAAAAGCAAGATGTGTGCAGTCAGTTTCTGGGATTCAGAAGTCACTTTTGCTTTGTCAGAGATCTGGCCTCCACATCTTATAGTACCATTAATACTGTTATAAGGTACTGTAATACTGAAGAGGGACAGTTTTAAAGTTATATTCTGGGTTTTACAATGCTGGTCAAAGAATCAATTAATTTGAGCTATAAAACAAAACAAAAAACAGAATGAAGTGGCCATGTTTTGAATAAAATCTACTGGATGAAAAAAATGTATATTAGTAACAAATATGTCATCTGTTTTTAAAGGGTGTTTTCAGTCTTTTTCACACCCAAAATATTTTAATTTAGAAACAACTCTCCCGACAATGCAGGCAAATGTATTTATGAAATACAAGGTTTAGTGAAAGTTCTAGAGTTTTTCATTTAAAAAAAAATTAAGAACATATTTTTTCACTTGATACAATCCAATTATGCTGCACATTAAATTCCCTTTTTACTGTTTAAAGGGATCACTCAGAAGAGTGGTACAACAGTCCTTTTCTCTTAAAAGAGAAACTCAAATAAAATTGAAACTGAATACCCAAAAATGTACCCATTGGGTGTGCCAAATGTTTATCTCTAGCCACCTCGACCTACTGCCTACTGTGAGCCTGTAGGAGCATCAGTTTAAAATGTTTACACTCTTGAATCGGAAGTGCAGTGTGAGAGCATCGTAAAGCACAGCATTATAATTAAGCTAATTACCACAGAGGGGTCTCCCTTATCAATAAGGCCTATAAATAAACCAGGCAGAGCTTTGTTTATCTGAGGAGCAAGGGGGGGAGATGGACAAAATGGATTCCATCTGCAGCCCCAGGCAGCCTGAATACCCAGCAGCCCCTGCTCCTGCCTACATTTCTTTGTAATGAAAAGGTATTTGGTGTCACTAGGGAAGAGTTAACGGCTGGGGAAGCTATAAATTAGGTGCTTTGAAAAACTGCTAGAACTCCACCCTTGGGCTACGTTACACTTTGGAGATCGGGTTTCTGGGAACGGCTTTGGGGTTTTTTTTACAGAAAAAGAGGTGGGTGAGGGTTGATTTTATATTTTCCCTGCCCTCCTCATCCACCAAATGGTTATTTACAGTATGGGATCTCCCCCACACAAGCTCCGGTTGTAAATTGTCAGAACATCAGTTTTTCTGTTGTCTTTCCATTATAGTGACTGCTAGTTTATATAGTTTGGTGAGGCAGGTCCAAGCTAGAATATAGACTCATTGGGCACAACAGAATGGAAAAGAAATGGCAACATTGAGGAAAACCAGAGTTTTTCCTTATGGATGAAACAATTATTTTGTTTCATTCCTTTGCAAAAAAAAAATAGTCACCGCTTTAAATTCTTTACACCTTCATCAGAGCCTGCACATGTTCCTTAAAATTCATTGTAATAAACATGAATTTATTATGTTAAAAGCAGCACTATAGGACTAAAGAGATCCTCGATTGGCTTCCTGGATAGCCACTGTAGAACTACAAGTAGAACTGAGATGCCTCATTTGTAAAGTATTGTGATGTGTATGATGAATATCCCCTTGAAATCCCCTTGATCATAAGTGTGTGCAGAGGAATTAGAATCTTGGGTGCCTGGTATGCTTAGTCATAGTATCCAACCAATTTTTTATGATATTCGTAGGTCAGGACTGTATGTTTTGAAGACAGTCCCATGGAGCAAGTGTTTTTCTAAACATAGGTCTTAATTTTGCTTATTGGGCTATTACTGAATACTGTATATAAAAACCTATAACCTGTAGAGAGAGGGGTCTTTTAGTTTGAAGTCTCCACACTGGTCTCTCCAAGTGAATGAGCTGCAGGCAGGCAGACTGGCCTCTCGACAGCATTGGGGAAAGAGGGTAAGGACAGGAGGGTAGGCGGCACTTTGGGGAAAATGTCTTCCCAGTAGCTTCCTTTGACTCAAGTGTGCACTTCCTGTCTGTAGCCCTAGGGTGCTGCCACTCAACACAGATGTGTCTGTGGGCATGGGGGGAAAAACAGAGCTGTCAGGTCAGGGGAGGAGGGGCTGAAAGAAAGAGGCAGTGAGACAGGTTGGGAGGCTGAGGGGGTGAGAGGAGAGCAGGTCACAGCTGTGATTTACTGTGCTGTGTCAGTCCTGAAGTCGTCATTCAGGGTTTCTGCTACCTTCTCAAGAAATGGCCCCTCCATCAGGAATGTAGGAGATGGTGGCACTATACTATGAAATGGCGCCATCCTTCAGATGAGATGCAGGTCCAAGGTCCTGTCTCTCTGCGCTCATTATAAATCCCAGGGTGTTTCTTTGAAAAGAGTAGGGATGTTACCCCGGTGTCCTGGCTAAATTTCCCCCTGGCCTTAAGCAGCCATGGCCAACTAATAATCCTAATGTATGAATTGGCTTCATTACTCTTGTCACCGTCACTAAGAGATGATGTGTGGGGAGCCTACTGGTGCAGTTTGGCTGCAGTCGCATCATCCAGATGGGGCTAAACACTGGTGGTGGTGGAGGGGAGTCCCCACTACCTGTAAAGCGCTTTGAGTGGAGCGTCCAGAAAAACGCTAAATAAGTGTATGGAATTATTATCATCAGAATCTCCTCAGCTGGTTTAAATGCTTGTTTTCTTAAAGTAACAGCTGTTTTTTTTAACAAAACACAAGTGTTACTGTGGTGTCTGTGGTTTGGAAACTTTTCTAAAAGATGGTTGTGCTCTTTTTTTCTGCTGCTGTTATTTCATGAAGTCGTGCTGTAAGCTGACTCACTAGTTAAATGCTTTGAGATGAGTATTGCAATGAAGCAGCACTCCGAAAAATAATTACTATTTTTAGGACTGAATGAGTTGTTGTTTTTTAAGCTGAGGAACTGGCCATCCTTAGTCAACAGTGAATTCCTAGTAGTTCTAGGGATATTTTACTAAGGGAAAATTTAATGGAAATGTATCTAGCATTCCCAAGTTAGTCACACTGCATTGTTGAGTAATTAGTTGAAGCAGTCGGGGCCTAGAAATTTCTATTGCTTCTTGATTCATTGCTGTTTGAGATGGACTACAGGTAGTAAGGGCCTCTGCCCTCCTCTGTTCCTGATTAATGAAGATGCTGTGAGGGAGGGAGTAAATTCCTTTGGTTTTCATCTAGACCCGGATTAGTTTATTTCATTACTGGGATTGAGGGTTTTTTGGAGGGGGAGGGGCTCGGGTGATGGTGAAGGGTGCCAATTAATTGTGTCTCCTAGCACTGAGCAGTAGCAGGAAAAGTGTATCGCTTCGCACAGTGTGCGCACATAATGTGAGGCCATGTCAGTTCCTCACTGACATTACCGTGCTGTGGCGAGCTTGGCCCGATGAGGTTGAAGTGGGAGTCTTGTGTGGATCACTTCATTGCTTTTTTTTAAGTACAGGAGCTGCCAGCTTTGGCTTCACATGTCCCTTTCTATGGTTTGAGAGGAGGAGAGAGCCTCAAAGAATCAGGCAGTTATTTAATAAAAAGGATGGGGGGTGATTCTTATTATGCTACTGTGTGAGTGTAGAATTTGTTTTTATGGGGCTGTGCTGGAGCAAGACCCAATCAACTTTGTTGACATTGTTGAGAGTCTTGAATCTAGTACTGGAAGCAGACGGAGATGGCAGAGTTAATTTGAGACATAAGATCCCCTGTTGGACAGTTCAGTGGTCTCTTTTCCATGGCTTGAGATGGGACTTGACGTAGTCAGAGTGTCAGAGCAGTTGAGAGTGGTTGTCATCTATGAAAGAGTAGCACAAGCTAGAGCTGATGATATGTCAATCACCCCCCCCCCCCCCCCCCCCATGCTGTTGCCTCTTTCCCTGGTTCATCTCGGGTTTCAGGGGCTCTGAATTCCTCCTTGGAGGTTGTTGAAAGGTCTCCAGCAGTCTTGGCACTTCCTGGCATTCCTGTCCCTCATCACAGCCTCTTCCTCCGCCGGCCCAAGCCTTCCAGGGGGCTGAGCACTCTGAACAGGGAAAGATCCGTCCCCGCACGCTGTTAGACACCGGGGTTTGTCCTCTGCAATCGCTCCAGGAAATCCCAGCAGCAATCCAGCCAGCCTATTGCTTCCTATGTTGAATCCCAGCCAGGTGAAAGTCTGGTGTGAGAATCTGAAGTTTGCATAGAGAAACAGTGGTTTGTGACTTTATCGGTAGCTACTGTTAGACGGGCAACTCAGAACCTTTCTGAGTTCTATCGTCCTACTCCCCACCTTAAAACCTTCACTTGTCTAATTCTGGTCTCCTGAATGTTCCCCAAGCCTGTCTACACTGCCTTCTCCTGCTATGGCCCAAACTCTGGAATTCTATCCCTAAGGGTATGAGAGAGTCACCTGTCCTGAGCCCTTTCAAATCAAGACTCAAAACCTTCTTCTTTAGAAAGGCTTTGATTTAGCGGGTCCTGTGTCTGCCCTTTTGCTTGTAATTGGCATGCACACAGGTGGGTGATGGGAGAGGAGATCTGAGTCAAGGCTGTGTACAACTTGAACATTTCGCATTGGTGGGTGTGAAAGCCAATATCAGTGATTTAAAAAAAATTAAAACTACATGTAGCATCACGTCTTTTTCATCTAGTGTGTTTTGCAGCCACCTTGGCGTGGTGACCGTTATTGTAAAGGGCTTTCATCCTTTGAGACAAACCCATGCCTTTCACAGAGCACATTCAGGGCTCCCTTTCAAAACATATTACATTTAGAGTGAGTATAAAAAAAGCTATGGAAAAGATGATGTAATATTTGCCTGCAAAATTAGTGCAACGTTTGGGTTACCAAGACTGACTGTAAAATGGCCTGCAAGTTGAAGCAACGATGATAATGTGCCACCTGTGTTAATTGACATCTGAATCTTTCATGTCATTTATTTTGGAGTCCCATAAAGAATTATGAAGTGCCTCTTGGGGAAAATGTCAAGAACAGGTCAGATTGTGGCTTTTGGAGACTTGAAATGTTCATGTCCTTATTATTCAGTCAAAATGCAGAGGGTTGATACCTTTGGGTTGAAGGGTTCAGCAAAAACCAGGCTGTGCTTGATTCCAAGACCAAAATCTGTTTCCCATTTTACATAAGTTTGAGCCATTTATTTTTGTTTTAAGAAGCGGAGCGACTCCTTTTTCCCTTAGTGTGGATCTGCAGTTTCAAAGCAATGCATAATGGTCTGTTTTCAACTGGTTCTAATTTAGCAGAGGGGAAGGTTTGGATTATTCTTCCCATACAGCATCCTCATACTTAAATATCCAGCCTTGCAACCATGTCATTATGGTTCTTATAAAGAGACTGTATTTGCGACTACCCAGGAAAACGAGGACAGCATGACTGCATATAGGTCTAATTATGGTCTTTTGGTTTTTTTCCTCAATGTCTTTAGCGAATGAGAGCGTGTGGTGGTGATTACAATTTAAATTGTGACTAGAGAATATTTGAAAAATGTGGTAAAACATTTCAGTTTATATGTGGTAAAGTTGGGACTCATATCCAAGTATACTCATCTCAGCCTGAAAATGAAGTTTCAGATTGACTCTTCATTACAGGTTCAGATATGATGCTACCCTGTATATAAAATACACTTCCTTCATACAGGGTGGTACTGCAGTGCATGAAGGTAATAGGTTTGGCACCAAGTAGGATGGTCAGTTTAATTATTTAACTTTCACCTCCATTTTTATAGACACCTGGATTCATGGTTAATAATTGTAGAAATGAAAGGTAGAACAGTAGGAACCATGAAATAGGAGGGGAGTTTTCAGTAGTAAATATGGCTATTAATTGGATTACATTAAGGCCTTTCTCTATTTCACTTGGTAAGTAGGCTTACTAAGTAAGCTAAAGTGTATGGTTTGACATGTATCAGTGAAAAGAAACACCTACAAAATAGTTTTTCTGTTATATTAAACCACTTGCTGAAGCAGCATTCTTTTTTTTTAAATCTAAATATTTATATGGGCTTCAAAGTAATTTAAAATAAGAGTGCAGCTGTCTGAGTTTGATAAAATTTCAACTAAAGATTAAATTGAGAAAAACCCATTACTGTTGAGAATTATTTCAGAAGGGAAACCGAGGTCTGGGACATAGACATTGAGACCATGGTTTACTTGACATCAAAGCGACAAGTACTTTTTACAGCTTTTATGGCTTTTTTATGGTGTGTTTGTGCTCTGATTAATAGCTGGAATGTTGACTGAAGCTTATCAGCAATAAAGAGTAACACAAAACAAAACTAGACCTCATACGGGATGCATTAGACTTTACAAAAAAATCACAGCCCAAATTAAAACATGTAGGAGACAGGGACACCCCCCATATCCCCCACTCTCTCTGCCTCTTTTTCATTTTTTTTTAGGAGAAAGTTGATCCTACCCCCTTGGCCCCCTTTCCTGCTGGGATTAGGAGGCCTGTCAGGCATATGTGATCCAGGAAATACCTTTACTAGGCCTAAATGCAGTCACCATGACAACCGGCAGTGGAACCTGCTGCTACAGGCCTCACTCTCCCCTCTCCCCCCTTTCATTGTTGTTGTGAGCCCTTTGTTGGGATAGTTGTACAGCGCAAATTGAAAAAGAAACAGAGCAACAGATAGGGAAGAAGTCAGGGCTGAGTGTGTGCAGGTCTACAAATTTAGATCTAAAGGGTGTGTGTATGTGTGTTGGGTGGGGGGTGTAGGCAGTAGTTAGTGTTGTTGTTGGGCATGGGGCCATGTTTTGTGTGATTTGTAAAGGGAGGGAAGTTAAAAGGGTCATGCTGCCAGGAACCTGCAGTGAATGGCAGGGTCTTAAGGTTAATCTTTAAACCATTCCTCCTTTCTCTGTGGACCCCACCACCACATTGTCCCTCCACTTTTTATTTTAATTGCATCGTTCTTGTTTTCTGCCTAAATCCTTGCCTTTTATTCATCTTTTTCTGAAAACCTGTTGGCGTTCCTTCCATTTCAACAGTTTTGGTCCCCAGCAGTCCTGCAACTTTGTGCACATTCTGTGAGGGCTGTAAAATTGTTCCAACATTTTTTTTGGAGAATTTGCTTAAATGTGTTGATCCATCAAAAACTCTGGTACTCAGCAGAGATCAGAGTCCCAGAATCCACTTGATTTTGGAAATTGACATATTCTACAAACTTTATATCAATAACATTTTTCACCACATTAGTGTTTAGACTTTTTACACAAGGTGAGGTTGTGCATACATTAGACTGTTCTTTCTGGCCAGGGCTTCAAAAAGCAAAAAACTACTCAATTACACACATCTGTCATCTGCGTGATGGGTCATCTTTAGAACATCTGATTAGATTGCATCACACAGTTTTATTTCACCTTCTTTTGTGCAACATATATTACTGTGTTGTCAGGTACAGAAATAAACTAGAATAGCTGTAGCTGACGTGAAATCCATGACCATAGCACTTACAAATATTAATAAAAAGTACAAGGGCAGTTTCATTTTTGTTTTCCAAATGGATGTTTTGGTGCTATCAGTTACCCTCTATTTCAGCTTATATACAAGAAGTTTCCAGAGCTTACATATTTTTTCACTCAAGTATAATTTTAGATGGTAAAATTGATACTTTTAAAATGCTTTGAAAGTGGTCCTGTCAGTGGTAATTTTTTTTTCTTAAAATAGTCCGAGAAAGCTGTTGTGGGCCTGTCACAGTGTAAATGGGCACTTTGGAAATTTACAGAAATCTGCTCAAGGAGCCAGGAAGTCAGAAGGCCAAAATATACTGATCTTCTAATTCCTCCGGTGCCCTACTGCCACCTCACATGAGGTGAAGCTCATCATCGTCAAAGGCAGATTGACAGAAAGCCTTCAGTTTCTATAGAGGGTTAGAAAAAGATGGGATAGAGAATCCAAGCTTTTCGCTTAGTTGGAAAGTATTTGATCTTGAAGGCCTTAAGTCTCACTAGGAGACAAAGCTGTGTGTGTAGGAGGGAATTTATTCAAGTTGCACAAGGCGGGCTCTGTACCTCATTTCTTTTCTTCCGCACTCTTTCTGGGCTTTCGATGTCTTACATACAACAGCATTTATTGATTAAATTGTGTTTTTTAGTTTTTTTTTAAGTACTTTATTTAAGATGCAATACAAACCCAGTGCTGTTTTCTGGTCTACTTTGTTGAAATGCTAGAAGACTGATATCTCATGTGATTACTGAAAGGAGTACACAAGGTTTTGGTCTGTGTTCAAGGGGGTGTCGTTTAATAATGAAATCTTCATACCTTGTTCAGGTGGGTACTAGCTTGGGTTTCAATTCCATGCAAAGCAGGGTGGTTTCCATTACCTCTCACACCCTGTTTAGTCAGCGATCTGACAGACAGCGTATTGAGTGGCATCTTAACCCCAGTGCATTGTCTCATCATATTACCAGCAACCTCATCCTCGGGTAGAAGTGTAGCACATCCAGGAGTTTCCATGGGTTTCAGGGAATTAAAGTGTAGCTGTGATACAAGAGAAACAGGGCATCCTCAGTCTTTGAAGACGTTAAAGATAGGCGATTTGAAAATGCCACTGAACAAATGAGTGTGAGCTTCTTAAAGTACAGGCAGTTCCAAACTCTCAGATTGTTAACTCTGGCAGTCTCAACTGCAGACTGCTTTCTTGTCTCTGGAAAGATTAAGCAAGGGAATAGCTCAAAACAGAATTAGTGAAGGGGGAGAAACAATTAAATGCTTTGCATCTGTTTTCATCACCATCCCAGTTAATTGGGAGGTTCATAGTATCCAAAAGTGTTTGACCTGGCGGCGAAGTGGCAGATGGAGGTTTGAGAGGGATGGACCTTTTCTTTGATTTCTGTGTCAAAACCCTAGCAGGTCTGAAATGTCTGACAACAAGGTGATTTAGTGGAACACTAGGTGATGGATGTAACTAAAACAAACGACTCCTTAGAAGGACTGAATAAGTCCCAAGGGAAGAAGGCAGAAACTTGCTGTGCTGAGCAGAAGAGCACCAGTGCTATGATTGATGAGGTGTCAGGGTAATTGGGTTTCCCAGCCCCTCCCCCCTCTGACTAGGGTTATGGAAGACCAGGGGACTTGGGTGTCTTAGCTGAAAGGCCCCTTTCCCCTGTAAATCCGATTTGTTTTGTCACACACACAGAATTGCCATTATTGCAGCCAAGACTGACAAACAGACCATGACTAAGTTGTAGCAGCAATTTAATTTCCAGAAGACTGGAGAGAAAAGGAAACGATGGCTTTATTGGGCCTGGTAAACAGGGCTGGGATCTTATGAGTCCCCAAAATAAGATGGCTGAAAGGAATGGGGTGAGGAGAGTCTAGTTTGTAAGCATCGCCCAGTCTTTCCAGGCCCTATCAGCTCCAGACTTCCAATCCCATACAAAGTGCAGGCGTTTAGTCAGGCTGGTTTCTGTAGCTTGAAGCGTTTATGACCTCCTACCTCACAACGTTGCAGGATTTCTATGGTAATCTGATTTATTCGCTTCACGTCGACCAGGATCAAAACATTGACATTGTCCAACTTCAGCAAGAACATAGAGAATTACAGCAGCTGTGTATCAACCAATCCTGCCCCATAAAAAAACAAGGAGGACATTTGGAACATATAAATTGTTTGCTAGCAGTAAAATTGAAGCTCTCTTCTTCAATGATAAATATATTCTTGCAACAGTCAGTGCAAATTAGAAGCAAGTGACTGTAGAAATGTAGTATACCAGAGATGTTTTAGGGACATTAAGTCACTAATGTATAAAGCTCATTTTGGTGGTGGTGCAATCTTGTGTGGCAATCGCTTTTTGTCCTTTTCAATATTCTTCATTTGCTGGCAGCTGTTCTTTGGTGTTGGTGTTGGTTCTGGAGGCTTTTTCCCCCTCTTTGGGTGATGGATTCACTTTTTTGTTGCATCTTTTTGATTGAGCCTAAGAGAAAAAAGCAGACCCCCTCCACGCATTGTGTGGCCTTTTTTTTTTGTTTTGTTTTGTGCACCCATAGTCCCTCCCGAAACGCAAGCGGAGCCGTATACATTATACCCCGGGGAGCGCTTAGAGCTGCGCTGCGGAGCCAAGGAGGAGGGCCAGGCACTCGTCTGGACCAAGGACCATGTGACTCTGCAAGACGGGGAGCACACGCGCCTGCGAGAGACCTTGCTCGAGATTGAGGGCGTGGAGCCGGCCGATTCAGGCCTCTATGCCTGTGTGAGCCAAGGTCCTTTCGGCAACCACAGCATCTATTTCTCCGTGAACGTCACAGGTACGTAGGGACCCTTCGAGGATCAGGACCTCCCCAAGATCGGTCAAGAACTACCCCACCTGCTCTCAGGCTTCTCGGGCAATACGTTGATCACGGTCTTCTCAAGGTGACCCTGTCCCTGTCCTGGCTTTCCAACACGGATATCATTTCTCCTCACCATGGCTGGGGAGAAACCGGGCTTGGACTCCATCCTGCAGTCTCAAAGCTACAGGGCTTATGCTAGGCCTTTTAATTGTAAGGACATCGATGTTTATGCAAATGAGAAGGTCATGTGTCTCGCCTGTGCTTGCTTCTTTGCTAGTAAGTTGTTGATACAAGACTCATCTCATCTTTATTTTGAAGGATCAAAGGAACTTTGCTTCAACAGCACATCTGAGATGTTGACTCCACTCAACTTTCTGATTGTAGAAGTGTCCCCTGTTCTCTGACTTAAGTGTACAAGCACTTAATTTCTTGTGTCCAAACCCACACCCAGCTTGTGTCACTGGGTGCACCTGTGATGTCTTGAACATGGAGCTTGCATTTGTTGTTGGATTTTTGATACTTCATCAGTGCCTTTCAGGATTTTCCATATCTTAATTAAATCCTTGCCTAGTGTCTTCTGTTCAAGACTAAAGATCAACATTTCCTTCAAACCGAGTGTGCAACGTACCGTTCAGAGACTGAATTATTCTCAATGAGCCACTTACGTCAAACATAGATTGATGTCTTTGCATTGGTTTCATGTCATTGGGTTAGTGGTGAAAAAGTACCATTTTTATGATTCTTCATGAACATGACTGCACTGTGATGTGGTTTCTTTTCCTTGATTAGTTTGCTGCTAAGCTGTGACATACAGCCCTTTCCTGACTGCCTGCTCTGATGTACTAAGAATATCCCGCAGTGGACAAGCTATGGAGCCATTAGTCCATTTTTTTGAGCAAGTGTTGTGGGTGAAATTGGTTTTGAGATGTTTGATTTACTGTGAAGAGGATGCCTTGTTTATTTCTCAATTTGCGATACACTAAGCAGCTTGTATACCTTTATGTGGATCTGCTTTGGCTTGGAGTTTTGTAATTTGTGGACTAGATATTTCATAATACTTTTCTTTTGCCTTGTCCTCTTCAGATGTGATATCCAGAACCGAAAGAATCTTTAGTATTTCTGATTTGTTTTCTACTTTTTTTTCTTGTTTGGTTTTTGAAAAGTATTTGCTGTGCTTACTATTTCCCGAGGTATGACTTCTTAAGTAGTGACTGTGAGTACGTGTGTTGAGAAATTTACATTGCAGAGCTCTCTGAACCCAGCTATTTGAATGGAAATCACAGTAACAATACCTCCACAGCACCCCCCTGTAAAGAAGACTTTCCAAAGGCAATTTGTTATGTGTGAATTTTTAGGCGTATGTTTTTTTATATATATGGTTTCTTAATTGATTCGGTGGATTCTTTTATCCAAAGAGATTTATAGTTGTTCACATTTATACCCTAAGTTATTCTACTGGAGCTGTCTAAATGAAGTACCTTGCTCAAGGGTACAACAACAGTGTCTCACCAAGGATTTGAATCCACAACCTTCTAGTTGCCAGTCCAGAACTCTAAACAAGCAATCTTCTAAACAGAGACAATAGAGACTCATGTGTAGAGCACACGAATTAGGTAGGCAGTGAAATGAAAAGTGTTAAGTTTTTAGAATTAAAGTACTGAACAAATACTACTTCAGCTTTGTTTTTGACTATTACAGCAGACAATTACCTTTTAATGTCTTTATACTCGCAAACTCTGTCATCTGTACCAGTCAACTCCAGGCTCGTCCAGCTTGAGCAAACCATACCTTTATCTAGTATTTGAGGGTTTCCATATTGAAAAGCTGTGCCTTCTTTTTATGTGGGAACAGGACACATTTCAAGAGTTTGCAACCAGCATTTGCGTCCAAGTTGTGTAGATCTGTCTTTCATTCTCATGAAAGTCTTGTTGGAATCTCTGTAACGTTGCCTCGTGCTGGTTCCTTGGGTCACAGGTATTGAGGGGCTGACTGTTTGTTTTCCAGCTGATACCCTGGCATCCTCTGAAGATGAAGATGACGACGAGTCTTCCTCGGAGGAGACCAAGCTGTCCAGCAGTCAGAAACTCCTGCGTAAGTTGAGACTGTAGTAACCACTCTGGAGGCAATTTGGAGTGAGGACTGGAGCAAGGAGTTCAATTCTCATGTCTTCATTCCCCTCAGAGCTCCTGTGAGCTGGTTTTTATTTATAACTTAGAACTTGATTCTCCATATTTCTCCAAGCAGGGTCAGTTGGTGCTTTCTCTGATACCATTTCTAAGCAGTAAACCCGTTTGTTACAGAATGGTGTGCCCTGTGTATATGATTACTGGTTTCTTCATTTGTCTTCTGCTCTTAATGGGAGCCACAGGTCTAGAATCATCCTTTTTTTATTCTGGGTAGGGAAATGCGTTGTTTTAATTGTCTTTTCTGAGGAATTTGAATATATTTATCACCCCATGTGAAAGAGACATGGATGTTTTTTTCATGTAGATTTAACAGTACATGGAGAGTTGTGTGAGATACAAGATTATATATTCTTGTTTAAAGACCTTGATTTTCTTTATTTTTAAGCCTCATTGGATATTCCTGTCTGGCAAGGTGTTGGGGCATGGTTGTTATCACTATGACTGTGTTACTGCTCAAAATGGAAATAGAAGAAGCTAAGTGCCGGGTGTCTAAGTAAGACAGAATTAGGCTTATGTGCTAGGTGGAATATTAAGAAAACGGCACATTGATATTTCCTTAAGATAGGAGTAGGAGGGGGTAGGGGATCAGCCACCTTTACACTTCAGTGGCTGAGCAAGGCAGTTCCTGACAGACCTACCCCAGGCCAGTGTGATTTGCTGTCTTGGGAACAGCTTCTGCACACTGTCACGAGGAGGGAGATATTAATCAGAGCGTTAAGATGTTTTTTTTTAAGTAGTCATTCAGAATTCCAACATGGCTCTTATTAGTTTTTCAGCCTGCAGGGCATCCTGAAACCATCCAGGTGTGGAGATGTGCTTGGTCAGCCTGTTCCACGTGCTGATATCTTGTGGTTTTCTGGGCAGGGGAGCATAGCGGGCATTCCTCGACCCTGACGGGCACCCACAACAAACCAGAGGCCTGCCCTGCTCTCACACACTACAGTTTTACTCAGTTTTACAATTTCTTTTTCAAAGATTCCCAAATATTGTTCAACTCCTATGCATTTTAACCAAAAAAAGGTCTGAGATTGTAAAGGCAAAACGATGACACAACAGTGCCTGTGAGTACTACTGATGGCGTGCAAGTTTTTTTAATTGACACCCAGTGTTTTGTGAGAAAGGTTGCGATTGTAAAGCTCATCTCTGCTTGAAGAAGAGTTTCTTGTTTTTTCTTCCTTTATACTCGAGCTTATTTGGAAACTCCCAGCTCCCACCGTACCCTGGTGAATGACTCATCCATGCAGGGACGCCAACAAGAATCCCACCATGTGGAAAGCTGAGGGAATATTTTAGGGTTTTTAAGGGTTCCTTCCCTATCCCGGTGGGAGAGGGGTAGCTTGTTTTCCCTGTTCGTGTCACTACAGTGGCAACTCATCTAGCTCTTGTGGACAGTCCATGACTGCACATGACCTCACCCTCTCCTTCCCTCACAGCCATGGCTCCACAGTGGGCTCAGCCGGAGAAGATGGAGAAGAAGCTCCATGCCGTGCCGGCCAGCAAGACTGTCAAGTTCCGCTGCCAGGCCAGTGGCAACCCTGTCCCCACGCTGAAGTGGTACAAAAACGGCAAGGAGTTCAAGAGGGAGCAGCGCATCGGGGGCTTCAAGGTACCTGCCTCAGTCCTGATCCCCCCTCACAGCTGTCACATCTGCTCAATCCCAGCACCCCCAGCACCAGTCTCAGACCAATACATGGGCTCTACTGCACATGTGCTGTCCATACACTCCAGTATCTAATTAATCCCAAACCATTATTTGTTCAGCTAATTGACATTTGCAGTGGTAACCTAGCCAGGAGGCACATGGCACTCGACAAGATCTAGAACAGAATCAAAGGAAATCTTCCATCAAACCTGTTGTAACAACATGTTTGTCATGTGGAGTGGTGGTTAGGACCTCTGAGCTCTAAGCTGCAAAGTTGTGGGTTATACAATACAGGCGTTACACTGTGAGGACATCAGTTGTGTTCCTATTAAGTCAGGCACTTTTAATACCATTAAATATATTTCATGAATCTGTGAACTTTAAACTGTAGAAAAAATGTATATCTTTAAGACTAGTGGTTTTGGAATTAGAGCCTGAAGCTTGGTTAGTTCACTCATAAACACATGTCTAAATGAAAATCACCAGACAAACAACAAACATTTTATTAAGAGGAGTAAAACCAGAAAAATAAGTGGAAAAGAGAGAGAATGCTGCAAAACCAAGCCTAATAGGAGAGGGGGAGTGAATAAGGAGTGCAGGTGCCTTCCCCCTGGCCTCACTGCCTAACTCCTGCGTACCTGAGAGAGCAGCACTTGAAAAAGTTGGACGGAGAGAGTGAGTGAGTAAGGAAAACGAATAGAACTGGCAGCCCAGCGTGTGATCTCCGGTCACAGCCCGAGCAGCAGAGTGAGCCTCTCAAAAACCTTTTCTATAAATGTCAGTAAATGTTTTTTTGCTAATTGAATTGCAGTGCTGCCAAAGCAGTAGCATCAGCCGAGCCAGTAAAGCTGTTTGTATGTGAACTGGAGAAGAGGGACAAGAAGGGAGTGGGAGAGAGTAAGTGCTTGGCAGCAGCAGAGTCCGAGTTGGGCCTGGGAGCAGCCCTGTTTTCACACCTGAGCTGGGAGAGCTGTACGTCACTGTAGGTGAAAGAATGCAAGGTGAAACCTGATCCTTCAAAGAGCTGATTATATGATCCCACAATAGGAGAGCCTGCAGCAGAGCCACTGCATCCCTCAACTCTTCACACTGGCTTCACGGGCCTCTCGTGGGGGGGAGGCGGGGGCTGTTGTCATTTGAGATTTCACTGCATGTGAAGGATGAGAAAACTGTCCCTTCAGCAACAGTGCTTTCCAGCTGCTTTGCTGAGAATCTCTTTAAAAATGTCCAGGGTTACAAATCCACCCTACAGGTTACTTTACAAATAAAAGGCTTCCTTTTCAAATAAGGCCAGGAGTTGGCAAAATTCCGAGCAGCATAGGGTATTTTTTTAAGGCTACTTAAAGACAAAGAATTCCCCAGGGGTATCTTCCCTCCAGACCATTTTCACTTTCTGGCGATGGGCGAATGAGATTCCTTCAGGTGTAAACTGCTGCAGCTGACTGAAAATCAGCTGTTGTCCAGTGTTTGTTTTCTCCTGGGAACCAGCAGTTCCACAGAAAATAGTTTCCCTTATTCAGAGGCTTCTTTCACCCTGGACATCGATCATTCCTGCCCCAGAAAGGCTTCTCACCCCTGAACAAGGCTTTTGTGTAGACATTGTAGAGAAGCAGATTGAATACAAAAAAAACAACACTTAATTTTTTTTTGCATGCTGTTATGATTGGCCACTAGGATTTGGAACAGGTTAGCAAAGGGCTTCAGTTTCAGTTGTCATCTCCGCCAGCATGACTCTCTCCTCTTCATGATGCTCTGTCCTCCTCTTGAATACTCTAGAGGTTCGATTTGGCCATTTCTTAACCAGTGATGTATGAGTCAGGGATGCTCTTAGGTTTTGACCTGCTGTGGTCCTGGCTGACTGCAGGCAGGTGCTGGACTGAGGGGAGACATCTTGGCCTTCTCTCCAGGAGGCTCACAGGCTTGCTCCTGGCCTGACTTGCACATGTCCCGTTGATGGATGAGGTCCTGGTGCGCACTTGTTCATCATGAATCAGGCTAGTCTGGCCACCGCGGTTTGGGATGGCGGCCAGGATCTCATCTGCAGCAGAGCACAAAACTGCTGCTCCAGCAGAAAGCCCCTGGGGGGGGCCTGGCTCGACGTGACCGCGAGGAATTGCTGGGCAGTCCGTCCCAGACAGCATTCCCCGCAGCCCTGACACTTTCCAAAAGTGGGGAGATGAAAGGGAAAACCGGCAGCAGAAAAGACAGGCTTGATGTTTGTGCTGCGGCGTTAAGAGACAACCGGCCATGGCAAACACACTTGGGAAGAAACTAGTGTTTTTTTTTCCCCCAATTTTAAAATTAAAATTGCAAAATGTGTCCTTTGGCTTCAAAAAAGGAGGCCAAGCTTCTTTGATTTGGGTATTTTTAACTTTGTGTGACTTTGTGCAATTCCCCCAAATCGCCATATGTGTACCACATACATCAATCAGCAGTTCCTGTCATATGTGTGTGGCGTTGCGTGTGCATTGCGAGGACTTTTAATGAGGCAGGGCACACTGGTAAAGACAAGGTGCCACTGTAGATTGACTAGCAATAGTAGTCTGTGAGCCAGATGCAGAGTATTGAGGTGGTGGGTTCACTCTGTATGGCAAAAGCCATGCCTCACACAAAAACCACTTGAGCAAACACACGGAACAAGCTGGCGTCTGTTTTTCCTATCCAGGCCTGTCTGTTGTAAGCGGCTCAGCTGGGAGACATTAAGATGTTTCCTCTCTACTGGCAGAATCTCTCTGTGCAGTGTGCTTTACCATCTGGACCTATTCTTTACAGGCAAGGTGGACATGTCTGCAGCGGTGGCTAGGGAGTGCTGTGAAGGGAGTTTTTTCATCAGGGTCGCTGATCTGCTGCTTGTGTTTTCCTAACAGGCAAAAAAAGCAAAGTTGGGATGTATACAATTTAGAAAAATCTCAAAGCCTGCTTCCTTTACTGCAGCACAATATTATCTGTTATTGAACATCTTTCCCTTTCATTACTTTGGAAAAGAACTTGAGACTTTTAAAAATGTGTGGTTCAGCCTTGAGGAAACAGAACTGTTCAGATGTCTGCTGTGTTATCCAATCATGATCACTTTGTGGGAATTTTAGTTTGTGTATGTGTTGCTTTGCTGTCTGCTTCTGTTCCAAATTCTTGCGCTTTGTCAGCTGAACCTTTGGATTAGTTAAAGGTAAGCCCAATCTCCTCTTACCTTCCACTTGCTTCTGCCAGGACCTGTGTGAGTGAAAATGTTTTAATGCTGTTTTCTATATATATGGTGCTAGTTTCCCCCCTCTGTGAGAAGTAGAACACTGTTTGCAGCTGGCTTGAGATTTTTCTGGAGTTCCCCGTTTCAACATGTTTTTGCATTAGTAGAACAGGCTGTCTGGCATTTAGATACAGGGGCCACTAAACGGAATGAAATATAGTGGGATGAGCAGCTCTGCCAGATAGCCATGTTAAATGGTGCAGTGAAAAGAGAAGGAAATGTTTTACCAGACTTGAAGACGGTTTTATGTTCTGTACACGAGTTTCGGCACAGAACAAAGAACAGTATCTTGACAAGGGAAGATCCATGAGACAGCAACAGGCAGCAGCTTGAGGGAGAGTTTGCCTTCATGATCTGTGGGCGACTTAGCATTTGCTTATATTACATTGTTTTTAAAAGGATGTCCTCTGAGGAATTGCAGTTTAACCTGTGTGTAGCAATTTTAGTCCAGTATTAACTCAGTTCAGATATTGAAGAAGATATCCATGAGATATTTCCATAGCAGTTTTATCTTTTTGTAGGTGTTAATGAACTAGAGGCTCTTCTATACATTGTTTATATGTGGCCATTTTGAAATAGCTTTGTAACCCTCACCTGCTTGTTCAGGTGAAGCTGGTGGAAGCTGGCAGTAACCATGATGTTGGATGTGTCCTACAGCACTGTGGTGTGTCAAGTGTGTGCTGTGCCATGCTGACCTACGCCCCCCCTCTCTGCCAGGTCCGGGAGCACATGTGGACCATCATCATGGAATCGGTGGTGCCCTCAGACAAGGGCAATTACACCTGTGTGGTGGAAAACAAATACGGCAGCATCAACCACACTTACCAGCTCGATGTCGTTGGTGAGTTTGTCTCCATCCACTGATACTCACTCCTAGTTCAGGGTGCAGTTCAACAGTTTTTTTAGGTCATTAATACTTGTCACTGAGTGAAGACCTGGAACCGGTGGAAATAAAGACCAATTAAATTAAATCAAGTCATTAAGAGTCCAGGATGGAGGGAAAACCAGAGGAAATGGCGATCCTCCCAAACCAGGACTGAATGTCATTGGGTTAGCCTCTTTTTTGTTGTTTTTCCAACTGCTTTCCATTTGTTTTTTCAGCCGAGCCTCTTCCTCCAAAAGAATTGTGGGATCTAAAGTTATTGGCGAGCTTTTTGAGGATTCCTTCTGGCTGGCCCTGGAAATACTTTTACCAGATCTCCAAAAATGAAGCCCTCTTTTGCATGAGACATGTCTTATTCCCCGATCTAAAAATGAAATAGGTGTGGCTCTGGTCCTTAACAATGGACGAGAGACTCTCATAAGGTGACTCTGAGGCAGTGTGGCCCTAACGGTTCTCGATACTCAAAATGAGATGTTCACTGAATCTGAGGGGCCAGCACAAAAAAGTTGAGGTCAGCAAGGAGTGGAGACTAGAACAGGAAACTCGGCATAAAGTAATGGGGACACAGTATCCCCCTTTCTGTACTTTCTTCCAGTCACACCTCTGACCTGGCTCATACTCTGGGGGTTTGCATGGGCAATGTGGTTTAGAATTGCTCAAGCCTGGGAATGACTTCATCCCCAAACCATTATTGGCCTTCTTAATGAGGTCATTCTTGATTTGAAGCCCAGTTTGACAAGTGTGCACAGAAGCTTGGGGATTCTCTGGATTCACCAACTGATCTGAACAGATGGTTTGAACTTATTGGAGCCTCTAATAGCACAAAACAAGGCTACTGTAAATGCAGTTATTCTTGCAAAATCAGAATGTCAAAAGATTGGCTGATCATAATGAGAATTTTTGCAACCCTACACCCCATTGTTGTACGTTTATACAATCCCAAGTACTCTGAATTATATTTTAAATGTTTTTCTTAATTGAGAAAGTTGAGATCCAGTCTTTTAACAAAATTCTCTGCCACTGCTTCATGTTGTAGAGGATGTTCTAGTAGGGAACAAACAGGTTGCTATTGTTCTATGTGTTGGTAGTGTCAGTTCTCTTGAAGCCTCAAAGGTTTTATCACCAACAGTAAGAGTATTCTGTGCTGTCTGCCACAAGCTTGTTTTCTAGTAGGTTAGACAACACAGCAGCAATTAGGGAGACTGCATAGCTCCTCTGGAAAATAGCTATTACCCTGCCTGATTACGCCCTTTCTGTGTGCCCAGACTGAGACCAGGAGTGAAATGAACCAGGCTCAGCAAGACTACAGGCCATGATCTCATCCAGGCCTGAACAGAGGCCCAGCCCCCATTTTCATTCCCTCACCACCTCCTCATCCCTCCTTCACTCTCCTCGGCTCTTTCCTTCTTGACTTTTTTCCACTCACATCTTTTCCCGTTTTCTTCCTGACTCTCGCTTTTCTTTACCCTCGTCCTCTCCCTCGGGTTTTTGCATCTTCAAGAGGAATGCTAATCTACTGTAGTAGTGTTCTGCCTACAGCTGCGCAGGCTGTGTTTTTCATGTTCATGAACAGCTTCCCTAAATTATTTCCTACCACCAAATAAGAGAAGATCACTTTATTGGCCATATACAATTTCTTGTATTAGGATTTTTTTTTTCACACACCCCAACTTGCTCTCCATGAGACACACAGACACGGAGAGAAGCTTGGGGTCAGAGCGCAGGGTCAGCCATTTATACAGCACCCCTGGAGCAGTTTTCAGGTTTAAACTTTGCACTCAAATTTAGTGCGCACAAGTTTTTGTCACGGGGGGGAAAAATTTCACAACACAGGCCATTAAAAATCAAAGGGAACATTGGACCCTGAGCTTCCTCTCACAGTCTCCTTCTCTCTCCGTCTGGGGTCCAGAGCGCTCCCCCCACAGGCCCATCCTGCAGGCGGGGCTCCCAGCCAATCGCACGGTGGTGGTGGGCAGCGACGTGGAGTTCGTCTGCAAGGTGTTCAGCGATCCCCAGCCCCACATCCAGTGGCTGAAGCACATCGAGGTGAACGGCAGCCGCGTGGGGCTGGATGGCCTGCCCTACGTGAGAGTGCTCAAGGTAACAACCGGGCCAGGGCCCATGCCCAGCTGATTTTCTCTCATGCCCATGACCAAAACAACACGTACGCGCCTCGGGATTATAATTTGCCTAACGCAAACCTGCAAATGCAGCCCGGCATTTCCGGCAAGTGTGTTTGGAGTCTGTTACTTTCACAGAGTCAAGTTGTATTGTAGCAGCATGGGCTGTGATACTGTAGTGTTACCAATATTACAAGCCCCCTTGTATTTAATTTAAACACTCCAATCAAACCCAAGATTCCACAGCTGTAATACAGCAGGATCAATTGCTAAACCATCTAATTTTATTATGAACAAATTATTCCTTAAATACACTGTAAATTGTCTCTTCATTTATGTATGCATATGGCTACCTGCCATCCATTCAACAAGCTGATCTATAGCATTATAATTGTTAGGATTAAAAATGTCCCAGGTCAGCAGTTTGCGGACTACTCAATTTGGTATTTGACTAACCTTGTTTAATATTGATGTCCAAATTGCTTAATTTTCCATGGTTATACCAAACATAGGAATGAAAGTCCTTTCTTTGTAATACCTATAGATGTCTAATTCCTCCTAAATCCTGTTATATAAAATAGACCCTTGGAACTGCCAAGTTAAATCTGAAAGCATAGATTACATTCAGGTTGAGGCTAAAGAACCATTTCCCATCAGTCTGGAACCCTCAGATTATCAAGAGATTGTGGTGCCAATTTATCGTTAAACATGAATTCTTAATTATTCAAATTTAGTAAATTTGATATCTAAGAGTGTTTTGTTTAATACTGAATGATGCATTACAATTCAAAGAATGCAACAAAATCACATGTCATAGTATGAGGCGAAATACACAACACCATCAGGATTTAACGTTTGGTTTTTGGCAAATGTGGCCAAAACTGGAATGCCTACATTAAGCTGGTATTCTGAATTAAGATAGCGTTGCCTTTATTTGTGATGATAATATCAAATGCGGGTTTACCTTAGTTATTTTAATCCACCCTTATCGTTTATTCCAGCCTTTAAAGGAGAAGTTAGATCGTCTTCACTTTTGATATCTTTTGGGTCTTTTGAC
Source organism: Atractosteus spatula (assembly GCF_055471065.1). NCBI lineage: Eukaryota > Metazoa > Chordata > Actinopteri > Semionotiformes > Lepisosteidae > Atractosteus > Atractosteus spatula. The sequence goes on from NC_142707.1 coordinate 6,193,589, forward strand.
GTACTGATTTGCCAGTCCTGCTAAAACATGTCCAGAGGAGGCTGTTCTGAGCTGCTGGGGTTGACGTGTGCAGGCATAAAATACTATATCACCCTACCAGGGACACCTTAACATATAGATTTGGAATGACTAGATGGGAACAAAGTCATGCTGATGAGTGACTGCTCATCCACTTTGCAGAGTACCTCTGTACCTTTGGGTAGTAAGGTTCCCAAGGATGTGTGCCAATGTAGTCTGTCTGTGTATCTAGAAGCTGTATGTAAATGAGGCAGCCATATTGCCTAGGCAGTGCAAGTGCAAGAAAATGTCATTCCCTTCTGGTCCTTGCTTGTCTGTGATGTTCACAAATCAAAAGTGTTTCCTCAAAGATATACTTCCACAAGTTTGTCCTCTTCCTTTGGCACTTTTTTTACAATTAGGCGTCATTACCGCTTTGGCATGAAAAAATGTAGCAATCTTTAGGGGGAAGCAACAAGAAAATCACTAAGGAATATTAATGGTTAAAATAGCAGTAGGCGATAGCTAAAATAACACGACCAATCAAATCAAACTGCTCCTTTAAACAGGTCATATAGTGCTAGCAGCCTGTTTCATGTTTGTTTCTCTCCTTGGTTTTTTTTTTGTTATTGTTGTTTCCAGTCCTCGGGGGTCAATAGCTCGGACACTCAGGTGCTGACTCTCTACAATGTGACGGAGGAGGAGAGCGGAGAGTATATTTGTAAAGTGTCCAATTATATAGGAGAGGCCAGTCAGTCGGCCTGGCTGACAGTCATCAGACATGAGGCACAAGGTAACACCCCAGGAAGCATCTTGGCCCAGTCCTCCCCATATTGCAGGCTTAAATAGTCAGGCAGGCAGGCAGAGACAGCCCGGACAGCCAGGCTGAAACTCAATCCAGAAACAGCCTGTGTGTTTCTCTCCTCCCTCATTCCCTTCTGCCTTGGTGTTTCTTGCTGTACCATGGAAAATCCCCTGCAGAACAACAAACGCACATGTGGGTTTGAAGCCTTTAATTCCTGCTGTTTTTTTTCCTTCTCTTTCTAGAAGGGCTTTGTCCTTTTCTCCTTTGTACTTCATCTCTCTCGCTCACAAACCTGTTTTATTTTTCCGGTGAAAGCTTTTATTGATTTATGTTGCACAGGTCTCTTTCTTTTTCATTTGGGTTCAATTTTCTGATCCGGAATTCCACCAGAGGTCTCCAAGGCTAGAGTTTGCATTGAAGGGGACTTAAAACATCCATTGACATCTAATGAGCTTTACTGGTATTTGGAAAATGTTTAGCTAAACTTCCGCTCTTGTCCCATAGGCTCAGTACCCTTAAACATTAGCTGTCAGTGGCATCTCTCTCATAGAGAAGTGTCCATAGTCCCTTGTTGGTCTTGTCACTTCAGATTCTTGCAGTCTTTTCATCGTTTAGACTTTGTAGATGTTTTAATTATTCCTTTCTTTAGACAGATAAATAAATAGAGAACAAATTTTAACAGAGAATTTGGTGACCTGGGATTTGAACCCTCACTGTTGCAGTTTCAAGTCTGTAGCCCCAACATGTTAATCATTTGTGTAATCTACTATAGTTTTTCACCTTGAATGACCAGCTGCATACTATTGTCAGCATAATCTCTATACCTATACCATGTAGAGCAAACCTATGAATGTGTGTAGCCCCAGTGATGACTTTTTTTTTTGTTTAGGGACTCAGTATAATCTGTGTTCCGTTTGTCTTGTAGATTAGATTTCTTGGCAATGGATTTTATAAGCCCATCCAAATATATAAAGACAAAACACGGCATGACCAGAGTGCATGTGTAAGACATCAGTATGATAAACACACCAAATACCTGTGATCTTTGAAGTTGCCAAGACCTCATGCCTCTAAATCCATCTAACAGTGTTCCCAGTCCTGCCTTGAAAACCGCTTATGTTAAGACCATGATGGATGAGCATATTCTTTCAGAGGTGAAGCCAGTGGCGTCCCCCATGCCTTTAACTTGTCTTTCTTACTGCCTTCGCTCTGTCCTCAAACCCTGGTTTTCCGTGCGGGCCTGTGTACCTACCCAGCAGTTCTGCGGGTGGATTTTCCATGTAGCCCATCTTGTGCATGTCAAGATGGGACTGGGACCGGGGGCGAGTGGTCCCTTCAGTGGTGACGGGTGTCAGCGTAGGGCAAACTGTCCGTTCTCCTCCTCCTGATCCTCTGTCCCGCTCCTCTTCTGGCAGGGTGCGGAAGGGTGCTACTGGAGGTCCCATCTCCGGGGTGGGTGTGGGGGGGGGGGGGGGAATACTGCCCCCTCCCCCCAGCCCGGAAACCTCTGAACTTTCAGCGCCTGCTCTTGTGGTGTTTTTTTTTTTTTTGTCGGTCTGCTGCCATTGTTTTCTTTGTAGACGGCCGGCCTTAACACAACGGACAAGGAAATGGAAGTCCTCCAACTGAAAAATGTCTCTTTTGATGACGCTGGGGAGTATACCTGCTTGGCGGGCAATTCTATCGGGTACTCTCATCATACTGCATGGTTGACCGTTCTTAAAGGTATAAATGGTTCTTTTCCCTGTGCCCCCTTCTCCTCTACAGCTTTTCCCTCTTTCCTGGTCTCTTCCACTTTGCTTCCTTCTGCAGAGGAGTGGGCTGCCCATTGCTTTAAGACTGAGAAGATATGGGAGGTTGAGTTGATTAAAAGATATTACATCATTCTAAATTAACTGTTATTTTCAGTTCAACTTCATAGACATCCATTGACTTTAAGACAAGCTTCATTGCCTCTCAGCATTGCAAAGAGCAGCGGTTGTATGCTACAGCAAATCCACAGACAGCATACTGGGATACTAGGATGTACCTCTCACTGCTCTCTAACAAGCAGGTAGATTGTTGAACTCAGTTGCAATTCTCAGCATTGCAAGGCTGAGTGTAGAAAAAGGGGAAACATTTTTTAAGCATTAAGAGAACAGTGAATATAAGTCATTTTAGGAACCTGACCTCCTCTATGTTCAGTAGTGATGGGCAAGGAAGGCAGGCCAGATTAGCTGGCATTAACAGGCCTTCCCCTCTCCCTTTGCTTTCCTGCCATGCTGTTCCCAGCCCATCTGTCCTGGATGGGTCTCCGTGGATGGGAACCATGCAGAGAAAATGCTCTTTTTCCCTCTGGGTATGGTTTAATGAAAACACTGCAAAATCAAACACTCATCATGCAGTAGTCCTTGAATCTGGAGGATGCTAAGGCCTACCGGCAAGATTTTGCATCTTTTAGAGCAAGGTTTCCCAATTCCAGCCCTTGGGATCCCACACGCCTGCTGCTTTTCATTTCAGTCAAGATCTCGTGGACTTAATTGACTCTAACTGAAAGTATCGGCGGCTTAATTGGAACAATATCCAGGCTTTTAGCTGCCAGAAAGTTGGGAGATTTCAAGTCGATCCACTAAAATGTAATGTTAAAAGGAAACCTCTCAGCACATTTAAGAGTTTGATATAATTCAACAATTCAAATTAATCATATTAGTTCAGATAATCTTTCACTTTCCACTTGTTGATGTGGAGCAAAGCCCAGCAGGTGTGGGCATAGCAGGGAGCAGAATGGGGAATAACTGCCTAAGAACATGATCTCTGATGCATGGCACTAAAGTTTACTTTTATCGTTTTGTAGGAATTTACTTTCAGTTATGAGAACTGAAATCTCCAATGAAATTTGTTACAAACCTGGAAATGGATCTTTGTTTCCAGAAGGAGAACTGCATACCAGAGATGTTATCTTTTACAACTGATTGTTTGATATTTTATGTGCTGGTTTCATTAAAAATGAAAGATTTGTTCAAAGTGTTGATCTGGTTTTAAAAAGTTCATTTGGGTGGCTATTTTTGACGAACCCTGAAGAACCCATACAGTCTCTTTCTTTCCTGTTCTTTCTGTATGCTGGCATCTCTGCCCAGCTGATGCCACTTCACTGTTTTGAAGAGGCACTCAGTTACTCTTCAGGTTTGGTGCTGATAATTGGCAGTCAGGAAATGAACTCTAACTTCTTGGTGGGAAATACCATTTCCTCATTTCCTAAATTATCAGATGCTTGTCATTGAGCCTCCAGACACAAGAGGGTGCTATCTTGTGTTAATGGGTGTTATTGAGGGTCTCTTCTGGTTCTCTCTGCAAAGGAGGAAGGCTGAAATTGGACATTTTTGGTTAATTGCTACTCCTCATTTGGGAATGATGTCCAGTTATTTACATGTGAAAACCAAGACAACATGAAAAGTTCATGTTTAATGGCTTATTTGTTGGTTATGACACAATTTATGAGAGTTCTGCTTAAAGATCTCTTTACCATAATCAGTACTAACATTGCTGCAGAATCTGAGGGCATTTTCAGTACTCTGGGAGCTCTCTTGAAATGTAGCTAGAAAATGGTTTGACAGGAAATAACTGGATACAGTGTTCCATTTTTGGAGAGCTGGGAGATCATGGGAAGGAAGTGGAAGGGTGTGGTTTAGGAAGTGGGGTTACCACTCGTCAGTATTTGGAGTTTAGTCTTGTATAAACTGACACACAATTTGACACATGTGGTTTATTTTTAATCCACAATCCAGATCTAATGATCACTGATCACTAAGGTAAAAGGGCTTCTCTTTAACTAAAAAAAAATCGTGGACAGTCTAGAATAAGATATTAAGGTGAATGTCTGTGAGCTTATCAACTTTAAAAACTTTAAAATACTTAAAGAAAGTTGTGTAGGGAAATTATGTGTAGGATTAAGAAACTGTTTAATTGTGAATGAAATGACTTTTAGAAGTGCCTATTCCAAGTTAAAATAGTCTTATCTTTGTGTGTGTGTGTGCATGAGGTCTTTCTTTTGTCTGATTTGTCACGTCTTCCCTTCAATGCACCTAAGTTTGTGGATGAGTTAATTGTGTGCTTGTCTCTGTGAGAGGCTGACAGTGTGAATCTACAGTCCTGGCTCCTCATGTCAAATCATGTTTTAGAGTTAGTAGTTGAATTGATTTAACTTGGAAATATGGAAAAAAAGGATGCCTGTGTTTTCGTTCACTTATGTAATGATCCCAAGCATCTGAAATACTGTTTGCAAGGGCTTCTCCACTGCATTTGTCAGAATGGCCAGGCGTGTTGGCATGTGTGATTGAGAACTTGTAGTTCAGCCGAGTGCTCATGAGTGCGCTCCTCATGTGCCATTGCTGTGATCACTGACCCTTGCCCCTGTGCCCAGCCATGCCCCCCTCTCCGGTGCCCAGCCAGACCTACCTGGAGGTGCTCATCTACTGCGTGGGCTTCTTCCTCATCTGCATCATGGTGGTCATCGCCATCATCTTCAAGATGAAGAGCACAGCCAAGAAGAGCGACTTCAATAGCCAGCTGGCTGTGCACAAGCTGGCTAAGAGCATCCCACTGCGCAGACAGGTAACAGAAAGTAGATAGGGGGTTTGGCACAATTACGTCTCTCCCCTCATACCTTTCCTCTCTCCCCTCAGTGCCTCCCTGCCTTTTGCCACCTGGCTCTTCTCCAATTCACGGTATACTGCAACTCACCAAAATGATGTGCTACTACTACTCTCTTCTGCATTTTCTGCTTTCAAATTGGTTTCCCTTTCATAAGTGATGGGAATTTATTGCTGGTTTCCCTCAAAGCACAAACCAAAAGCAAGCAGGGATTGCCTAACTAGGTAGATCTAGTGTTCCTGGCATTTAGACCTATTGATATCTAAACTTAAATTTCCAATTAATCAGAAGTGAACACCTCAGAAAAAGGTGCAGTTTGTGCTTTATGTATAGGTGGTGAACAAAATAATGTACACGTCAATGAAAAGTTGCTTATATAGGGCTATCACATGCAGCCAATACAGTCTGTAGGCACTGTGGCGTCGAGTCGACCAGTGTCTAAAATTCCAAAGGAGAGATGCAGCACCATTCTTCATGAGGAAGTCAGTTAATTAATTCCTAGTTGATAGGGTGCAACATGCTGTCTCTGGCATTGTTTCAGAATGTTCTGTTAGTGCTCAGCCGGCACTTGAGGTGGTGACATGGTGGTGGTGACAAGGCCATGACATATGGATAACAGTGTCATGTTCTTCATACCTTTGGGTAACCCCATGTGTTCTGTGTGGGGACGTAGTCATCCTGAAGACACCCATCTCAGCAGGAAAGAAATGCTGCTACATCGGTTGAAAATGATCACTCAGTACCTTTTAGTAGCAATTAACATTGACTTTCCCTTGTAAGGGAGTAAGTGCACCTATTTAATACCTGGAAAATCAGCCCCACATCATTTCAGATCCACCAGACCCCTTCACTGTTGCAACCAAGCATTCAGGGCTGTTGAGTTCTTTAGGTTGGTTTGACTTGTCAAGAACATGGTATTGGATGATTTATCTGAAATATCACATTTCTACTATGCTCTTTGAACCACTGGATTCACAAATGTACATTGCCAAAAGTAATGAGCAGTTTGTGTACTGCAGCTTGACTATGGTATCCCGCTCTGTGGCATTCTCAACTGAAGATGAAAATGGATGTTTACACCTCAGATTGAAATTTGCTGTTGTCATTTTTACGCTTAAAATCAATGCACTGATGCCCTGATCCTGGCAGATGGACTTCCACACACTCTTGCCCTTAGCGGATAATGTCAGTCAGGCAGGGTATCCCTTTCTCTGTGCATTTTGTCAAGATCGCTAATGTATCCCAGTGTCCCAACAGTCGCTTATCACTCATTGATGTTCCCCATGCGTTTCATGGGTGTGACCCCAACAGTACACTAACCTGCACTTAACCCAGCCCATTGAGGTAAATTGGAGGTGCCACCAACCTTTAAACCCTCAGTAACCGAAAAGCAGTCTTCAAACCATGACTGAAAAATAATACAGAGTTATGCTCCCTTTTTGTTGTGGTGAAAGAGCCGTCTATAATCAAAAGGTACCTACTCATCCCTCAATTGGTCCTTTTCCTCTCCTTAGTAAGAAGAACAGAAGATGGCTGTTTCATCTATCAGATTTACTTAGTTCTGTCTTTCACTTCCAGTCCTTTTGTCACCCGTTCTCTCACTCTCGCTCGTCCCCCTCTGTCAGACAGTAACCGTGCTCTCTCTCTGCAGGTGTCAGTGGACTCCAGCTCCTCCTTCCACTCAGGGGTGATGTTGGTGCGCCCCTCTCGCTTGTCCTCGAGTGGGACGCCCATGCTGTCGGGGGTTTCGGAGTACGAACTGCCCCAGGACCCTCGCTGGGAGCTGTCTCGTGACAGGTACTCCCGACCAACCTGGGTTTGCACACCACAGCTGCACACTTAGAAGTGTCTTAGGAGTGACATACAAAGAGGCAGAGTGAATGGTGGCACGTGGACATATAGATATGGAGATTGATAAAACACTCAAATGTTCTGCAGTGCAAAGTGACCACATCAATACAAATAAGAATGGTTGGACGTGCTTCCAGTGCGAGGAATGTACAGGAATCCTCTTTTGTAATGTGAAATATGCTAGATGGTTGGATGCAGACTCCCATCCCATGCAAGCAAAAAGCATTAGGGTCTGTGAAAGAATGACTCTCTCATGCTACATCTCCAACTTCTGGTGATTTCCCTTCGTACTTTCTGACCTTTCTGTCCTGCAGGCTGGTCCTGGGCAAGCCCTTAGGCGAGGGCTGTTTTGGCCAGGTGGTGATGGGCGAGGCACTGGGCTTGGACAAGGAGAAGCCCAACAGAGTGACCAAAGTGGCTGTGAAGATGTTAAAGCGTGAGTGAGGGGCTGGGACTGGGGGGTGTGCCCTTCTCTTAAGTATATGAACTCAGACCTATGCTTTTGAGGATTGTGAATTACAGTGATTTCTATCCAGTTGGCTTGACATTTTCATCATCATTTCAATACATTGAAAATGGTCAATTGCAAAAGTAAAGCCATGGGGATTAAAATGCATTGCATTTTTTGAAAGGTTGTTGGCATTGGTCTTTACAGAGCTCATTGATTGTATTGGCATATGTAACTGCAGTATTTCATATGAGATATGTACTGCATATGAGAGGTTGATGGGGTAAAGTTTCCAATTTCTAGGGGAATAAGTATCCCAAACACTTTCTTCCAAGAAATTCTAAGTTTAGAATAGCCTTCTAGGAATGCATCTAATTTTGCATAGTATAGCCCCATCTTGCAAAAGGAAAACTACGATGTATCTGAATGCTTGAATCAGATCCCATCCCAGGCATTGACAAGGTCAACCCTATGGACCTTCAGAATGAACAGTAAAATGTGAGTTACCGGACACACGTCAAGGGGAAATGGATTTAAACCTGACAACAGAAGGCTTCTGGATGAGATCCTTGGATAAATTAGCTGCTAAAAACAAAATTGACTAGATATGCTGAAGTGGCCTCCTCTGATTAATGACCTTTCTTCTTCTGTTCTAACACTGAAAATTATAATTTCTGTAATAAAGGGCTTTTGTCTGCATTGTATTTTCGTTTAAGTCCCAGAAATGGTAGCTCATGTTGGCCATCTCTTTCCTTCCAGCCGATGCAACCGAGAAGGATCTGTCAGACCTGATCTCAGAGATGGAGATGATGAAGATAATTGGCAAGCACAAGAACATCATCAACCTGCTGGGAGCCTGCACACAAGATGGTGAGAGGGTGTGGAAGGGAAATAGAAATGGAGAAATAGACCAGTTTGCAGGAAGGTGCAATGATATGATCATTCTGGATCAGAAGTCCCAAACTCAGTTCCTGATCTTTTGCTTTTTATTCTAAAACAAGTTAAATATTTGTGCCAACTATTTAACTGGGATCTCAGGTGGAAAGACCATCAGCCCTCCTGGAATCGTGTTCCAGATTCCTGCTACAGAGGGATGAAACCATATCTAAGAGAGCGACTGTGAAATTGAGACGCATGAGCAGAAATGGGCTAGAGGTACAGGTAGGAGAGAAGATAGGAGGAGGAAATGGAAAGAGGGATGTGACAGAAACCAAAGAGTTGGGAAGGGAAATGAAGATAGAGAGGATAAAGCAGACGTTCAAGGAGGTAGCTGCGTTAGCAGGTGTAGGTTGCAAAGGAACAAGTAAAGATTTATTCCATGCTGAAAAGAAAAGATCGGCTGTGGAGCCTACCTGAAGGCTCCATAGCTAAAACATTCTTTTTCTGTACCTGTTCCTTTAAAGCAGAAGTAGAGCTTGAGTTGTAAATAGCTGACAAGCAGATTAGAAGCGGTGTGTGGAGAAGTTATTGTGGGGGTTAGGGGGGTTCCCCTGTGAAGGAACAGCAAGGCTTTTGGACAGCACCTCTAGATGTTATTTGCCAGTCTAAGTGCCACCAATAAAGCACTCTCATTCTATTCAATGTAATTTTTTAATTGGGAGTAATAGCTTGCTAGACATTTGAAAACGGGAACATCAGTTTTCAGCAAGCCCTCTCAGTTCCATACAAAGACACCAAGAAGAAGTGACAGGAGGCAGAAAAGGGGCACCATGAAAGATAAAGTGGTCTAGAACAGGAGTTGAAAACAAGCAAATGGAGCTTTAGAAAACAGTGAAATATTTTATCTGAATGGGTGTGCTAATATGGGTCTTGGAACTCGTAGTCTGAGATGGCTGCAGCTGTTAAAAAAGTTGCACTATCTTTCAAACATTCATTGACAGTCATTGGCAGTGCTGTATGTCTTGTAAAAACATTAGCTTCTGGCAGTGCCGCTCTCCCTTGGTTGTGTGTATTAGATCTGCTGAAAGACGTGAAAGCTGGGCTATTGCTTCAGCTGTTTCCTAATGGTTATGCACCTTACTGCCTGTTGAACTCATCGAGTTCCTCAGAAAGGGCCCTTTTGTTTTAAACATTTAATTTAAAGCACTGGTTTCTCTAGTCTGAACCTGCTGATCGCACTTCTGCCTGGTACAAGGCTTCAGTAATTGGATTTAACGATTGACTGCCTCAAAAGGTGAAATAAGAAATCGCCCTGGGGTACTGTTGGAGAGAGGGGGAGGTGTTTTTGTCCTCAGCGCAAAGTTAAAAAATTTCCTGGTAACTTTTATGTTAACTGTGTCACCTGCTTTTAGAATAACAAATTCCTATTCATTTATTACTGGTGCTGCAATTCCCACTAATCTAGCAGAGCCGAGGATTCACAAAAGCACCGTGTCCCTTTGAGACCGATTTTCATAAAGCTGGGCCCTTTTTCTCCTCTGTAAACCGTTCACCTCCATGCTGTCCGTGGATGATGTTATACAATCCTTTTACAGTCTTTAACTTAAGAGGCCGGTTTTCCTCTTGTAAAGAACTGTAGAATGATGAAAGTGCAGGACAATGCAGCCCTGAGAATTGAAATGGCAGTGGAAAACCAATGTAAAGCTATCTTTGCCACGTTGTAACATTGGTACTCTGCATCTCTTTCCGCCTTCATGTCCAGGTCCTCTGTACGTCATCGTGGAGTACGCCTCCAAGGGCAATCTGCGCGAGTACCTGCGGGCACGACGCCCCCCTGGCATGGAGTATTGCTATAACCCAGACCAGGTACCTGTGGAGCACATGTCCATCAAGGATCTGGTCTCATGTGCCTACCAGGTGGCCCGGGGCATGGAGTACCTTGCTTCCAAGAAGGTGAGACCTTTTAACCCTACCCACGCTCCTGCTTCTGTTACAACTGGTTTTCCCCTCTTGTATATCTTATCAGCAAATGATGATCCTAAAGTCATGGAGCGGCTGAACCTCTAATTTTGCCCTTAAGCTGTGTTGCATACCACACCTACTGTTCATGGTGGGTCAACACATTCAGTTCAACATCTAGTGTCCAGGTTCATCTTTATGTTTCAGGAGTTTAAAACATACAGGGTTTCATGCAAACAGGCCCTGGAGACCAGCACAGGGCATTCTTAAACGTGTGCTTCTTAAAGGGGTAAGGAGTGTCACAGAGTGGCTCCCTACTAAGATCATGACTCAGCTTAAACTTCCTAGAGTTAAGAGTGGCAGAGAACTTAGAAATATAGTAAATATTAATTAAGTGTTTGAGTCCTGTTAGAGTGACTTAACAGAAGTGTGAAGTGACCTTGCAGATCATGTAGATGTACTGTAGTACTCTGCAGGCATGCCCTGTGCGAGCAGTAGAACTGATCCAGGTGGTGTCTTCCAGTGTATTCACAGGGACCTGGCAGCCCGAAACGTCCTGGTCACAGAAGACAACGTAATGAAGATTGCGGACTTTGGCCTGGCACGAGATATCCACCACATTGACTACTACAAGAAGACCACTAATGTGAGTACTGCTAGACCATGCCAATTGCTCTGAAAGCTTCTGTTAAAGAAAGGAATCCTCCACATCATAACTCCTCGGCTCTGGATTTCAAGGGTAACTAGGTGGATGGAGTCATCTTGTGTTCTTTGCAAATGAGCTCTTTATTATATGATTGGCATCCTTTAACAACTTAATGGAAACACCTAAACCCTTTATTTTCCCAGGTTCTATGCTATTAAACATTTAAAAATTCTTATTAATTATGCTGGGTCATGTCCTTCAAGGGTAAGACTTCATTCTCCTGTTACCTCTTTGCTCAGTTGTCCTGTATAAGACATCTGCCAAACTCATCCCATTGTTGATAAAGGTCTAATCAAACAGTTATTTCGAGAAGCTTTAGTGTGACCCAAGCTAACCCGTGCTTTGGATGGGTGCGATTTCAAAGCAGGCTTTCTCCATCTTCACATCCTGGCAGACAGAATGCTTAACTGTTAGCTGGATAAGAGCCCAGCGGATGCAGAGGACAGGAGATGACAAACCCTGTTCGAATGTTAAACACTTTTTAAAATATAAAACAATAGATTTGGCTGCTTCACTGAGTAATGGACGAGCTCTCTTTCCCTGTAGGGTCGCTTGCCAGTGAAGTGGATGGCTCCAGAAGCCTTATTTGACAGGATATACACACACCAGAGTGACGTGTGAGTATGGTACCAATGGTCTGTTTCATTTCTCGTTCGCAATTTAGCAACTCCCCTCACCACCAACACCAAAGGGGGTTGTTCACCTCTCAGAGAAGTTGACTTGAGATTTGGGCTGGTTGTGGACAATGTAACTATGCAGCTGTGCATACAGGTTAATGATCTGGGTAATTAAAAGGAATCGTGTACCAGATTGCAGATGGTGTGGCTTAGTCCAATAGTGAGTGGGTCTATTTTGCAGGTGGTCCTTTGGCGTACTTCTCTGGGAGATCTTCACCTTGGGAGGCTCACCGTACCCTGGGGTTCCAGTGGAGGAGCTCTTTAAGCTGTTAAAGGAGGGGCACCGCATGGATAAACCATCCACCTGTACCCATGAATTGTAAGCTCCGGCTAGGCGACTGTTTATTACAATTATCTTCCCCTCTAAAAATTAGAAGGATAGTATTATGTAGCTGACAACATTTTCTGCATTATGATCATAATCAGACAGTGAAAGTATTCCTGCACATAGATCTGGTGTAAAAATGGATAAGAGCCCTGCCTGTCAATGCTATGTGCACAGGTACATGATGATGAGGGACTGCTGGCATGCTGTGCCCTCCCAGAGGCCCACCTTCAAACAGCTGGTTGAGGACCTGGATCGCACCCTAGCCATGACTTCCAACCAGGTGAGTGAAGACCTTGCCCCAGCCACCAACCATGTGCCAGAACCCAGCTCCCCATGCACAGAAGGCTGGTGCACAATAATGAGATGTTGGATAACAATGAGCAAACTAGTCAGAAATTGTTCATTTAGCAATAATAAGGAAGATTAGCTGAAAGGTCTCCACTGGATTGTAATTAAATTCTGAAAGTGACAACACACAACGCATAGTACCATACTGTACAAGCCTGTAACAAAACAATCTACACTAGGGGCTGTCAACTCCTGGTTCTGCAGGGCCTATAGCTTATGTCTTACCTGTCCAATTCCACTGATTTAAATTAATGGATCCCTTTAACAGATTTCCCCAGTTTTGGTTGTGGGGTTGGCTTGCTATGTTGCACAATTGAATACCACCGGCCCGTGTTTTTACAGGAACCCGTTGCAAACCAATCTCATGTTTTAGCACAGTGCTATAATTTGTGCAATGTAAAGACATGTGGGATGTAAAGATGGAGATGCACTGTCTCACCTGTCTGCCCCTCCTCTCTGACAGGAGTACCTGGATCTCTCGGTGCCTCTGGACCAGTACTCCCCCAGCTACCCAGACACCCGCAGCTCCACCTGCTCCTCCGGTGAGGATTCAGTCTTCTCCCACGAGGGTGGGGCTGAGGAGCCCTGCCTGCCCAAATTCCCCCCCCACCCCAATGGAGTGGCCTTCAAGAAACGCTGACCTTCCTACAATCTCCCTCTCCTTCCCATCTCCTGTCCGGCTGTGCTGTCTGACAGACTGAGAGACAAAAAGAGCTCAGCTTTTATCTTGCCCTGTTCTGGGCTTCCTCTTGTAGGTACTGAAGTGGGAGGGACATGATTTTTGGATTTTAACGTTTTACATGTTTGAACACAGAGGTACAGGATCGTGAACTGTTTCTAAATCTGCAGTTGGGGTCGGCGCGTCTCTGGGGCTTGGTGCGGACTGTTCAGAGCTGAAGGACTGCCCTGGTGGATTTGAAAGGCTCATTCACACCACTGTCCCTCAGCTGTGCGCTTTCTTTTTCTGGGAGATTTGAGGGAGAAGGGGGAGCACCTTTTGGACTGAAAATAAAATGCAAGATACTTGCGGATCTCAGCAAGGTGCGGAGAAAAGATTGATTTTTTTTCCAATGCTGTGTTTTTCTAATAAAGAGATAAGTTTGGCTTTGCAAACCAAATCTGTAATGTAATCTATCTGCAAGGAAATGGCCAAACTTTTTTTTTGCTTTTGCAGATGATCAGTGCATTCCAGAGACATGCCATTTTGTAAATATAGTTAGAAATGTATAAATATGAATATATATTTACACTGTACTCTGTTTATTATTCATTTTGTACAAGGTTGGTAATGCTTTTAACCTGTTTTGGAATATTGTCTGGGTGGGAGAGGGGAGCTGGGAGGAATGGTGACTGAGTTGTCATGTGATGAAACTGCTAATCTTATATTGATGAATTATAATGATGAACTGGCCAGTTGTTTGGGGCTCTGCTTTTGCCCTGCACGAACCACAGCTCAAATACAAATGTCTTAAATTTCTTTTTGCCTCTCTTTGTTTGCTGACTGGTAACCAAAGGACATTTTGTACTGTTGTTTGCATTAGGTTTCCTGGGGTCATGTCTTCTCACATAGTGCACAGAACAGTCCACTGGAGACTAAATGGAGGTAGTTTTCAGCCCATTGTATTGTGGCTGGCTGGGATCTGGGCAAGTGGTTATTCTCTGGTTAAGGTGAAAAGATTTCTCAGCTGGTAGAATTGAAGTTTTGAAGCTCAGTACTGCTGTGGACTTTGAGGGAATTCCCCCCCCACACACACACACACATATACAAGGTACAAGGAGGAACAGCAGGAAAACCCATGATCTAAAAAATAGGTGTTTTATTCTGCTCTTCTTTTGTCACGATAAAATATTTAAAGGCAGGTTGGGTGGCTGGAAGGGTCAGCTGAAATGGGAATAGTAATGGGACCATTGATATGGGACTGTGTGTCGTTCCTTTAAACCAGTGATGCGCATTCCTGGGCCTGGAGAGCAATTGTGTCTTCTGCAGGTTTTCACTCCTGCTTAAAACTGGCTTACTGTGCCCATCTTCACTTCTCCCAGATCTTCAGGTGCTCTGAAGGGATCTCCTAAACCTGCAGTTGCACCAACTCTCCAGGACCAGGATTAGACAGCCCTGCTTTGAAACGTTGTGATCAGGAGAACTTGAAAAGAAAACGCTTTTCCATGTAGAAATGACCAGCTGTAGCAGCCACTTCCTAGACCCCCAGAGTATATAATTACCCCCCCCCCCAACACTCCTCCTTCCTACTGGAATTGGGTGTTGCCTTTGCCATGGAAGACCATGTGAAGGAAGGTGTGAGCTGAACAAGAAGAAACTGTTAAATAAGACCAAGCTTACTGAATAAGTGTTATTTGTTCATTTCAAATTAAAACTGAAAAATGCTCATGTTGGAGAAGCATCGATTTTAAGTGTCTATATATATGAATGGCCAGGTTTATTTTTAACCATATTTTTTGAGGTCTTAAACTTTTAGGTTAATGTCAAAATTAATTTACATCCTAGCATAAATGCAAATGACCAAAGACAGTTTGTCATCAAGATATACCTCTTACTCACACAACCCATATGCACACACCTGGCATCTTTACGGATTACAATAAATAACGTTTTATTTAATAAAACAAAAGCCTGCACTATGTAAGCACTTAATAAACAGGGCCATCAATTCCTGCCTTGCCACTTGTTTGCAGTGTAAATCATGGTTTACAGAGAACAACTAGTGGCAGTTTCAATCCCTTCTCCATTTAGCGCAGGTTACAGGGGGCGATTAAATATGATAATGTGGGGCTGACATCAGAAGAAATATCTGTGCCTGCAAACAGGCAGGTAATTTATAGTTGGGGGGGTGTGGCTTTGCACTGGCATCAGCCAATCAATCTGCTCCCCATACCTGATTGCCTTCCTGCTGTCAAGTGCTTCATCACTCAGAATATAGGACAACATTCCTTAGGAATACAGAAGAACTGGTACTATGGTTGACAGTGCTTGGATGAAGCTTTACCCGAGATGAGTTTTTGTATGCATTTCTGTAAATCCATAAGAGAAAAGCAACCACAAATGGTTTAGTGCAGTGGATCTCTTAAGTTCTATGGTCCGCTTACACCAAGTCACAGATGTGGTGGACCGCCTATGCCTACGTCCACTTCTTACCCTGTAAAAAGCATCACCTGTTAATGTACTAAAATTAATAATGAATTAAATTTATGAAAGTACTGATATTTTTACAAACAAAATTGCATGTTTTGCAAATGTTTTTATTACTTAAAAAGTTAATGTGAAGAATGGAGCTGCTTAGACTTGCTTTATGAAAGATGACTAGGTCAGCCCGCGGACCACCTGGCGCATGCTCTCGGACCACCAGTGGTCCATGGACAACACTTTGAGAACCACTGGTTTAGTGTATTTTTTTTCCCCTTCATTGAGTAGATGAAAACTGTGATCAATCTGACAGTTTCAAGATTTCAGTATATTGCATTTGGACAGACGTTCGCTGGACAGAATTTATTATTCCAAAATCACGATGGTGCTCCAGAAAACAAAATTATGGACTGTTTGTTTTGCTTTAGTTTCATTAAGGCAATTTGTTACTAATGTCATGTAAACTAAAGTTTGTGTACACTAACGGATTAGTTTTCATCAGCTCCTAAGCATTAAGTGTTGCTTCTGTTATTGAATGTCTGTTGTTTTAGTTAGACCAGAAAATGAACAGAATATGTTTCCATGATTTCACAAAGACAAAAGTTGGAAAAAGTGAAGGTTCATACACCAAAAGGAAACAAGCTAAGTAAACTGGTTAACATTTATGTTAATGTAAAATAGCATTTGATCATCCAGGAGCATGACCTAGTCTTCCATAAGAAGACTTTCTGCAAAGGAATACAACCAAGTACAACCTAGGGGAATCTGTAATATAGGGCATTGTGAATAAAGGGCTTAATGTTAGATGCAGAAAGACAGTCAAAGGGTTTACAGAGAGAAAATACACCCTTCCCCCAAAAAAAATGACAAAAAATGTCAAAAGGTGTTTTATAGAGAGGCACTTGAACAAAAAGTACAATACTTAGGATATCAATCAATGAACTGGAAAGTGGGAGTTTAATCAGTGATTTGTTTTGGGCCGTTTCGATGAGCATGTTTTGCTTCTGTTTTTTTTTTACAGTAAAATGTTATTTATACGACAAACAAATTGATCGATGTGACATCTGCCTGATTCCCCCTGCCATTAATGGGCCCATATAATCAATCAATGAACCAGAGAGACCCCATTTTATTACCAGTTAATGGTGTGTGTTGTGAACTGGGTGGCACAATTAAGCAGTCCGTATTATTACCCTCGACAGATGGCCAGGCTGGAATTGCGAGAGGCAGGGAGCTTTGGATAGCGGTCTGTGCTAAAAGAAATATGCTTGTATATTTAGTGACCAGGCAGAGGGTTCAAACTATAAGATGAAATCGAGATTCACTGGGTCTTAGTTCTGTAAGGACTGAATTGGTAAAAAACAAAGGCTGTGGAAGCAGGAGCCTTTTTAGCTTGTCTTACTTGGTTACTTAAGCAGTACCTAACTTATCCAAGGATCTGTTTTTTGAGAGACCAAATAGCTATATTTTTGTTAGTATTGCTGGTCAATGTACCTTTCATTAAGCGGTGCTTAAACTTTTTTACCTTGGTTTTAACATCCAAAGCCTGAGGTCATGATGTGGGGATTTCCACATGCTTTTGGGTGATGAGTGAGTGAAGTCTGGGGTTCCCACACCTTCTCCTGGAGAGCCACACAGCTGATGGTTTGTGTTGCAGCTGAGCTCTCAAGTTCTACAATTGAAACCGTAATTGGCTTCAGTTAGGTAATCTGGAATGAAAACCAGCAATTGTGTGCTCCTCCAGGATTAGACATAGGAACCCTTGAATAAGAGCACACACCTTACTTCCATTTTAATACTATTGCACAAGACGCCTCCATTGAGCCAATTGAATCCTCAGGCCCGATGGAGATGTGTACAGTACCCTCAGTCCCGATATTTCCAATCACTCTTCTTCAAATCTGGCTTCTAGCCAGGGATACAATTTCCTGATAAGCATTAGATTGCCCGGATGTTTCAAAGAGTGGAAATTGTCCATAAAATAATGGACCTTATCATGGTAAATCTGTATCTGAAATTAATATTCTGGAAACAAACAAACATCTTGCAGGCTAAGTGGTAGATAGAGAGCAATTTCCTAAAAGGAGCAGGCAAACATTAATTCCACACTGAAAGGTAAAGAAAAGTAAGTTTCAGCTGTGCAGCCTTCTTCAGGTATGATTGAAGAAGAAACAACAGCTGAAATGTAGTGTTTCTTTTCTTTGCCTTTTGCCTTTGCGTGGCCTGAACCCTTACTTGTTCCTTGGATGCTTAATCATGCTGCTGCAGCTCCCTACTCCCACATCTTCAGAAAAGTTTCGACATTTATTCCAGCGCCTTCAAGGACAACTTGCTTGTTTTACGTTTGGTTTCTTGGCTTCACCGTGAGACAAAAAAACAGGGACCTGAGAGCTACAAACAAAAACAGTTGCTCAAATTTTAATACAGTTGTATCTGGACGGTTGCATGGAAAATAATTCCCAACATATTTGACAGTGTGTGACCATATTCTTAAGCACTTTTCAAGTCAGTCATTTTGCATCTCTTCATTTAACCAGACAATACTAGATTATACATACCTAGAGCCTAAAATCTACAGTTTATATTGGGACTTATTAGTCACTAGAATGTGAATTTAATAAGTTTAAAAAATATTTGTAGTAAATACATTTTACAGTAATCTCCATCAAAACTACTGATCCTCGATCAGATGCCTTCCTTTCTTTTAAAGCCTTTACATTTGTCCCCACTAAAATTCAATGCTGGTTTGGTCTCTACAAACCTATGCCATTACTTCCTTCAGTAGCTGGTTGTTTTCGTTGTCAATTGGGCATTTTGCTTGTCAAGTTTGGTGAGGTCTGTGGCAAACCAGGCCTTTATTTTGAAAAAAGAAACACAATTGCTGGGAGCAAAGACTTGTATTAATTCACCTTTAAACAAAACAGCTTTTTGAGTTTCTGACAGTAGGATCTTCACTGTGCCTTGCTCTTTTAAGTGAAAATGATTAAATAAATCTCTGGACTTTCTTTAAGAGAGTGTGGTCACCTTTCTTGGAGTGAGTTGTAAGCTACTCCAACATGAAGGACAGAAAGGGGCTTCCGCTGTCTCGGTCAGCTCTCGCACACCACGCTGTATTTTGGCTGTCGTCAGCGCTGACAGATGACCTGCCCTTCACATGGCTTCTTACTTTGGAAAAAGGTGACGCATTGTCACTCCGATATTCCTGAATTATTATTCCACACCAGGGAAAGGGGGGACGCCTGCTGATTAAAGCGACGAAGAAAAGAGCACTGACATCAGCCTGTTTGTTGTGCGTCCTGTCTGTCATTTAGCAATTGAATAGGTTATTTATGGGAATGAATGAGGGAACAGTGCCCCAGCCTTGAGTATGAAAAAGGCTGCCAAGGCACTCAGGGAGTACATGGGAACAAAGAAGCAGGAGGATGAATGAACTCATGAATAACGATCAATTGAGTTCCCATCTGGTGGGGAACTGCCTAGTCTTAAAAGCTTGAAATTTGCCACAACCTTTATAGCAGGAATGGTCAGGCTTTCTAGTCGGCCACTTGCTTTAAATTAGTTTTTTGCCCTTCCTGTCTTCTCCTGCTATAGTATTCAGGTATAACCAGCACCTTAATTGTTACGTCAATCCTGTTGGTTATCAATTAAAGAAATAGGGAGCTGGCTGATGCAAAATGTTGCAATGGAGTGTATTGGAAAGGCTGTAGTTTGAGTGTCTCTGCCCCATGAGTAGAATCGGTCTAGAGGTGTGAGATGGTTGTGTCGACCACTTTGAATTAGGTTAAATGCATCAATTTAAGGAGAACAATTATGGATCAATTCACACTACAGGAAATAATGGAGCAAAAACATATTTAAACTCTCCTGGCGTGAATAGGAAAAAAGTCTCCAACTCATGCGTTCAGGTTTTATTATTTCATTATCATTCTGATTAAAACAGGATTTTGTTTTTATTTTTGGTTTT
The DNA here is from genome assembly GCF_055471065.1 of Atractosteus spatula. Taxonomy (NCBI): domain Eukaryota; kingdom Metazoa; phylum Chordata; class Actinopteri; order Semionotiformes; family Lepisosteidae; genus Atractosteus; species Atractosteus spatula. The sequence goes on from NC_142707.1 coordinate 6,213,319, forward strand.
ATTACCAAAACTAAATCTTTGCCTGTGACAAAAAAAGACAAATCGTCTAGACATGAGATTAAAATGTACAAGAAGCAGTTAAAATAGAGAGTATGGCAAGAGTACCTGTGCTTTTAATTGTATTTTTACAGTGTTCAAATGTATCTTGGCAACACAATAGCTTGGCTACTGGCGAAGCCTCACAGCCACTGGGTTTCGTTCTGATCCTCTGAGCCGGCCCGTTTGGAGTTTTCATGCTGTCCTTGTGGTTGTATAGGATTCTGCCATGTGCTCGAGTTTCCTCCTACCTTTTAAAGACTTGGAAAGCAAGACTGGTTGGCTACTTTAAATTGTCCATCCATTATCTGATCCCAGGTTCTCATCCTTACCCTACCCTATAAACCATGTCTCTGATGTCTCTCTCCCCTATTTTCAGGATCGAGTGGAGGTGAATATACAGTATATTTTAATCTGTGCTGTTATTTTGCTAGCCCTCAACAGCTGACTTGCTGAAACAACATATGTTGCCCCTTTAAATTTTATTGAAATCTTATTGAAATCAACCCTTCTTCTCCCAGGTGCCCATGTCTAAGATATGGAAGCCATGCAGACACGCAGCTCTGACAGATGCCCACATTGGGAATGTGCTCAGTGAGGTGTGACTGACAGGGGGTGTCATTGTGGGGTGTCAGTGTGGGGCGGGGGCCATCAGTCAGAGAGGAACTCTCCCCCCCAGCCCCCTCTCTTCTGTCTGGCTGTGCATCTTTCTGGCTCGACACACTGCCTGCCGCTATGGAAACGTAGGTGCTGGACTGGGTTGTATTTACCCACAGTCCCCTGCTTCCTTCTTGAAAGGCCACAGTCCTCAGGTGTATTGGCTTTTAAACCAACACAGAACAGAAAAAAGGGGTCAAATTTGATTAAGTAATTAATACCTTTAGCTTATTAAGAGTGTAGGTGAAAATGCAAACCATTACATATTTACGTCCTGTCACAGGTTCCAAAACATTGTTGTAAATACTGTAGAAAACTACAGAACAATCAGATCCTTGGCTTCAGTATACCATTCAATCATGTATTGAAATTTCTGCTAGGTACATTGATTACTTAAAATGTATACTTCATTCATGTAAAAGAAAAACATTCTGTACATTACATCTGTGTATAATAGACAGTAGGCCAAGACCCCCCTAAGTGTTAACACAGTCCTCAAAAATATATTGGAAGCACATTAGAGGATAAAAAAATTAGCTAACAGTAAAGACATCCTCTCCTTTTAATTTTTCTCATTTGGCTTTTTTGAGTATAAATTTAAATGCGATACAGATTTTAGAGCCATCACAAATGATCTCTTTCACCTCATGTGCTTTGAATTGTGCTAATGCTGCACTATTGTAGTTATCCTATGGGCACAGTAGCTCGTATACCATAAATCAAGGTTTCATAAAGACAAACTGAATCAGATACACGATAATGCAATAATCTGGCCAGGAGGGCTCATAAAAAAGATTTTTTGTTTGTCTTTTATAGGCCATCAATAAATGAAAGCAGTAATTGATTAGAAAGCAGAGAGGGGGATATCGTAGGTGGCTCTGATTTATAAAAGGCAAAGGGAAAACTGCACAGTAAATACTGTACTTATATACGTTCATAGAACAGCTTTCTTCTGGCTTTTCATTTAGTTAACTCATTCTATTCTTCATTCGTGTCTCTTCATGTCTTTAGCTTCACATCTTTAACTCGCGAAAGATTAACATTTCAGCAGTTGTTTGAACACGAAAACAAAATGAGGGGCTTGATCTTAGTTTCTCTCTGTCGAATGAGTTTCTTGCCTGTGGTAGGTCAAGTCTGCATAGAAATGTTGTAATTAACAGTTTAGAAAGAGTTTTTTCATGTCTAGCCTGTGATTTGTCTGAGGGTATACTTTTTTAAAAAAAATGGCTGTTATATGAATTGTACCGAAGGTTTGATTAAAAAAATGTTTGCGATAAATGTGTGACTATTGAAAAATCACCCCACACAAATCGCAACTTCATTCTTTAGATATTTCTAAAAAAGTGTACATAAAGAAATTAAAACAAGCTGCGTTCTATTTTATTTTCAAAGCCGTTTTTTTTTCTTTTTAGAGTAATTCTATGCATTTATAAAAGGGAACAGAGATTCCCTTCCCTTCCCACAGTCCTTCATACAGCGTGTCTTGTATGTACCACATTTCCTGGTGTTTTGTACTAGTGTATTAATGTATAACATAGTATTTTATTTGCTAATCAAGCTGATAAGATAAGATCTAAGAGCTTTAATATGGGTTTTGTGTATGGCTTGTCTACATTACTGTTATGCTGTTACAAGGGTTGTCATGGGAAGCCAAACTGCTTCAAAATTGACAATTCCAGACCTAAGAAACAAGTCTGAAACTGTGTTGGGCTTGTCCGGAATGACAGTATTATTTGGTTGTATCTCACACCTTGTCATGACACATTGCCTGCAGATTCCTCACATGAGCTCCTCAGTGGATACTGTGTGTGAGTGACTCTTATAATGCTTCCCTGCTTTTAATTGGGCTTTTAGAAGGTGCCATGATTAGAAAAAAAGGTATCTTGTTTTGTGACGTTTGTAGAATTGATGCTTTTTGACTTTCTCTTGAGAAAATGATTGGTTTGTGTGGATTGGAGTTCCAATACTACACTTTTATGTACCAAACTCCCACTTAAAATACCAAATATTTTTCTTCTTTTCCAAAACCACTCCAGAGCTCCAGTACCAGGACAGCCCTCGGAATGAACTCTCAGCTATAAATCACAGCAGATCTGCTGCGCTGATGGTGACCAACATGTTGACTTCTCTCTGCCTTCTGCAGGTGTTTCATTCCCCCGTGAGAATAATCATCAATCAGATGGAACCATCAGGAAACCCCTAGGCATCAGAGTCTGGGCTAGGCCCTGTCTGTTTGTTAAGACACAAGGCTCATTAGCAGAGTGAGGTGTGTCTGTGATGTGTGTGTATGTGGGGGAAATTCTACAGAGCTATCTTTCAAGAGTTCAGAAGAAAGGTTTTAGTGCACTAACATCTAGCCTGCTGTTGTGCATTAAGGTTGCAATCAATAAACAAGATAAGCATATACCATTAGATACCCACCACTGAGTACATTAGTATACCTAATGGATTGAGTCAGCTGGGGCCTTAATGTTGGTCAAATTACAGCAGCTGCATGACAGATTACATGAACAAAATTTGTACACATTTGACAAGCCTAATTAACTATCTGACAAGAAATTAGCCACAGACAAATTAAGACAGCTAGTTCCATCTCTCTATTTTACAAACAGTGTAACTAATTGACGCAGGTCTCAACCTAATAGAACATGTTCAACAGTCCAGCATCACACTCCATGACATCAACAGGGAAAATAAAATAACAGATTTTGATTTCCTTTTTGTTTTGTATGTCAGCATAGTAAGTTTGAAACTAACCTTTTTATCATGAATATGGTGATAATTTAATCGTTTTTCAGCATTAATGTAAAAGGAAACAAATGAATGGTGTTTTCACCTCCTTACAACCTGTGTTGAGCATACCAAAGCAGTTAAATTCCAATTCTCCAGATTGCTCTTCAGTTTTTGTAGGCCTCATTGTGCACCAAAAATGAAAAAATAAAACCAAACATAAATTTAAACTTTGAATAGAAATTGTGATTTCGAAGGACATTGTCAAAATGCTTTCATTTTTCTTCAGTTCAGTTTTCTCCAATTCAGCATAAAAAAATCACGTGAGGGCATAAGTGCTTTCATGTACAGGATTGTTAGATACAGCCTACCAGTTGGAGATATCATGATAAGAAGACAAGTCTAACATGTATGAAGGTTACTGATTTTTATTACAGATACTTGCAGAACTGCATTTTGGCATTTTATTAGATTATTAGGATTGAGGTGGATTTGGGAATGGGGTAGCTCTGCAGACGAAGAACAATTGTCATGAGATTGTACTCTCTAGCCTGCATGGAACTCCTCCATAATTCTGTCTTTTGCAAATTAACTGATATGAAGGGAAAAAGTATATTTTATTTTTTCTATAACGATGAGAATTTATCTTGTTTCATGGGGAAAGTTACCTTAAACTTGATCAAGGGACCAATAGCATTTGGAATTAGTCTCAAAATGCTTTTTTGAAAAAAATATTTGTGGGTTTCAAGGCAGGTAAGCAGGCTTCTTTTTTCTTCTTTCTTTTTTCCAGAAGGTAATACAAACACAAACATCTGTTCTACATTTTTTCAGATGTAGATCTTCTGTCTCATAACTACACTGACTCATCCCTACAGTCCTAATCCAAACCATTGAAACATGGACCTATATAGCTCTGGTTTTTGTCATTGTTTGATACTTTACGATTTAGCCTATAAAATGATATATTGTTGCCCAAGATCAGTCACTCAGTTTTTCTGACATTTTTATATATTTCTTCCTTTATTCAGTAGCAGAGTATAACCTTGCTAAAAATTCAATTCAAAATGTATTTAATCTTGATTTATTTTATGATGGGAATCTAATATGCTTGGTGATCCATCTGTCTATTTTCTAACCGCTTTGTCCACTACAGAGTTGCAGGGGACATTGGAATTGCAGCAAGCAATGGGCGCAAGGTGGAATACACACCTTTGCTAAACAGGATCCCAGTCCATTACAGGGCACACAGAAAGACAAACCAGCATCACATCCGGGCCAATTTTTCCCAGAAGCCAATGAACCTACCAATCTGTTTTTGGACTGTAAGGGAAACCCATACAAACATACAAACGTCACCCAGATAACACCCAACGAATTGAACCCAGGGCCCCAGTGCTGAGAAGCAGCAATGGTAACTGCTGTGCTGCCCTCTACATGCTGATATAGAGAATGCATCTTAAATCTCACTTTTCTCTAGGTTTGTTTTGTAAAGTCTTTGTATGCAGTTAAAGAATGCATAGCTTAGATTTTATCTCCTATTTGTCTGGAAATCCTCAGCCCTGTTAATGCCTCATTAATGACATTACACAGATGCTAATATAATGCCAAAAAAAAGCGTTTTCCTGCCGTTAATTGGTGTTGCACTTTTATGAAAGTTTGCTGCTGCTTTCATGACTGCATGTGAATCTCGGATGAATCCCACTCTGCTAGCCAAATGTTAAATCACAGTATTGTGTTCTGTGATGACACGCCAGATTCTGTTGCAGATCTCTCCTTGAAAAGGGCTGTCCAGTCCTGGTCCCAGGGTACCGGTGTATCAGTTGGTTTTTGTTACAATTTAGCTCTGAATATAAATCAGCTTGTTGGTGGACCTTCAGGTGCCTTAAATAGGCCTAGAAACTCTACAGACACCCCCACCCTCCAGGACCATGGTAGGATACCACTATCCTTGACCTTGGAGCGGCCACTGGTTGAAATATTGTTTGCATTAAATGATATTTAGAGATGGCCCTTATCAGAAGACTATTCCAAAGTACCATTAAAATTAAATCTGAGTGATTCTTAGCTGTTCCAGCTGCACATAATGGGTCCCCAAAAGTCACGGGGAGCTCTTAATTTATTGAATGAACTTTTCACTCCACCCCATTAGTCCAATTTAATTTCATTTCTGGATCTTAAGATGTTGGGATCCCTATATTAAAATGTAGACTGTTGTCATTAAAAAATCACGTCTGCTTTGTCCTGCCTTGTCTGTTTGTGAATGGCTGAGAAGAGATGACATTTCTAAAGCACTTGGAGGCAACTTGGGTGTGACCCAGTGGTGATGCTTTTCATAATATGAATCTTACGGTAGATGCAACTGCAAAATTTAGAAATCAGGTAACATGTACCTCCACAATTTTGGAAGAGTAATGTCAGATGTAATCAGCACAAAACTAGGAAACGGGCAAAAGCAACACATAGAATTGTATTTTTTGTGGTTAGGTGACTGGTCCTTTTAAGTGTCTGTAGGATTCCAGTGACAGGGTTGCATTACATGATCACTTTACTGGCCATATACAATTTCTTGTATTACGAAGTTTGTCTTTTCACATACCCCAGCTTGCTCTCCATGAGACACACAGACAGGGAGAGAAGCTTGGGATCAGAGCGCAGGGTCTGCCATTTATACGGCACCCCTGGAGCAGTTGGGGTTAAGGGCCTTGCTCAGGGGCCCAACGGAGTAGGATTTCTCTGCCGGCCACAGGATAAAAAACTGGGAACCTTTTAACCACAGGCACAGATCCTTAGCCACAGAGCCACTGCACTGCACTAAATTGTATTCCCTGACCAGGAATCGAACCCGGGCCACAGCAGTGAGAGTACTGAACCCTAAACACTAAACCACCAGGGAAGAGGAATGACATGTAACTATCAACCAACCAAAAGTTTTAAGAGAAGTCTAATCACAGACAGCAGATGGATTTGAACCTGACTGTCTCATTTATCCTGAGGGTACGGTGGATGCCCCTTGCCTTTCATATTCTTTGCCCCAGTAAGAGAAAGCTGAGAGTGCTCCTATACCTGTGGACAGCCTCAGCGCATTACATTACTGTGTATCTTCACAAGGTGGTTCAAAGGTAACGAAATATGCTCAGTATGTCAGAAAAGGAGCTAATTAAAGGTGGAGGAGTAATGTATACCTTTAAAGGGAAGGTCAAAATTAAGTGTGTGGAAGTGAAGAGGGAAGAGTTTTTGTTCTGGGTGTAAAGTGATAGTGAAGCAGCAGTTTCCTGTAATGTCTGAGGGCTGTGATTCCACAATGCAGCCAGCCCCTGTGGGCAACCCACCTCCCTTTTCCCTCTCGGATCCCCTTTCTGCTGCAGGTGGATCAGACACAGACACGTCTCTAGTCCCTTGCCAGGCAGGGCCACCTAATCCAGGCTGTCAGCCCTTTCATCACACAGCGCTCACAGCCCAGCCAGGCCTTGCTTTCACCCCTGCGGGGCGCGAGGAAATGAAAAAAAGATCCCCCCCTTTCATATTTCAAGAAAGTACATTCACTTCCTCTTGGAGTCCTTTTTTGTTGTGCTGTTTTGCTGGAGGGGAACCTTTTTGCTTTTTTCTAGAAAAAAAAAACATCTGGGGTTTTAGTGGCAGAGAAAGCCTTAACTTAAAGGTGTCTTTGTTCAAAATAAAAAAAAACAAACTGCATGCCCATAAAATAACTATACATGCTAAACGAATATAGGCATCTACACTGACTGACATAGGAGCAGAAGATAGATTTATGAGTGTTTTATGAGAAGCTATTGTGCTCAAGGGAGAGAGAAAGTATTGATATAAAGCCATATCTGTGTGCATGTTCTTTTTAACATAGACTATTTTTTAAAAGAACCATGTCTTTCAAAGTATATGCTGTGGTGCCCAGGGATCATTGACTGGCAGATTTTATATTTTTTGGACCAATATCAGGTTCTTTGGAATTCTGTTGATAATAAGATCATTATTCCAGTCGAGCTGGATGCTGGTGCTGATGCCCATGTTGTTCACATGTTGAGTAGCCCTGTGTAATAAGGTGTTTGTTTTTTACAAAATAAGCTGATTAGGAGAATTAATTGTGATTGTTTTTCCTCATTGTCTGTTTTTTCACTTGTTTAGCATTTAATTTAATTTGATGAGTTTACAATGGAAACTTTCAGAGCATTCAGAGCAAAGCTCTTGCTCTTGATTGGTAAAAGCAAGACCATCGCCGAAAAGAGCTTGTAAATGTGTCCCTTTGAAGCTGTGCCATGGTAGACCTATCAGAAGAATTCCCTTTATGCAGCATACTGTATATTATAGATTTTGTTTTTATACAGAATCTGTCTGAAAAGTTGTTGTTTTTGTTAAGTTAAGAACCAGTTCGGTTTTCAATTTGAAACAATTTTGAGTGCTTATTATAAAAATCTTTTGATTTATCACTTTATGGACATAGAAAGACCATTTTATAAAATACAGAAATGCACTCAGTACAGTATCATTTTACAATGCAAAGTCTCTTAATCTCTCCTCTCAAGAGTACTTGGTATATGATAGCATACAAAGCCTCAGGCTGTTTGTAAAGAGACAGCGCTGTATTCTCAAGAGGGGGTTTAAGAAGCCCATCTCTGGATTGACATGCTGTTCCTACTCAGAGTCTAATTACTATAATCACTGTAATGCAAATGGAAAGATCTGAGCCATTTTTTTCAATATAAATGTTCATATGGGGAGTTATCGATCACACGCAGTTTGTGTGCTCGGTGTCGCTGTGCAGTTCAATAGTAATGGAATCTCTGTGGGTCCCCCAGGCCAGCGCAGGCATCCCAGCGAGCTGGTTCATTCATTTCCCTGAAAGCCACTGTAAACAACCAGCCATGTCCTTCAGCAGGCTGAGCTGGAGGTGCGAAGCAAGCCAGGGAACAGAGAGGTAACAATATAGAACCTGCGCTTGAGGCTGTGTACAGAAGAGCCAAATTAGTCTGTGTGTGAGCAATGCTTATGACTCAGAAAATCTTTGTCAATCGCTAAAACCCACTGTTTTCACCTTTACTCCCTTAGGGCTTCACTCCAATAATTGAACAACTTAGTTAAGGTTATGACTTTCACTGATCAAACAGTCTTACACTTCTCTGAACAGCACTATTTGATGTACAGTATTTGTGTATACAGATTGACCCAAGTCAAGATTTTTTATGGAGGCTTGAATAGGCCTGTGTGTGTTGCCTGTGATACATGCTACATTTAGATGATACATATTTCTATCAACAACAACTTTGGATGTAAGAGGTCTTTGGTCTTTTCATCAAATTCTCCCCCAATCTTGTACCCTGAACTCAAGCCCAGAGCCAGGCCTGTACTGTCTAGACTTTCCAGGATAAGCTACGTAAGGGCACATCTGTCCCAGAGCTAAATGGTCTCTGGAGGGCTGGGGCATTACAAATCACCTGAATTTAACAAAATGCTAATCCTCAATTTCTATAATAATTACCGACACTGATTTAGTGGTTCAGAAAAACAATACATGAAATTACTCAAATGGCCAGGCATTATGGTGGCGAAGCTGGAGAATGCAGATTTGCAGCCATTTTCTGCCATCTCAGTATTGTTTGCCAGAGCTTAATGTTGCTTTTGGCACAGCAGCCCTGCTCTGTTTTTCTTATCTTCATCTTAGATCCCCCATAAGTGTCTATAACTGTTCCTAAGCCCCTGATCAAAACTTTGTTTGCTAAAGACTTCTAGTCTTTCCTTTTCTCACCAAACAAAGAAACCCTTGACTGTAGCGAGCGTGCGTTTTTACTGGAAGACTGATGTACTTGACCTCCCACACCCTTAGTAGGTACAACCGGACCATTTACACCACCACCGTGAAAGCTGACATTGAGCCTGATCGCTGCCCGGTGGGAGGGGGCCAAGTTTCGAACACCCATGCGGGGGAAAGCAATCCAGTTCTGGTCTGGAAAGAGAAACAGCCAGCTGTGCCTGTGTGGTGACCTGCATCCGTCCCTGCACGACTGAGCACAGTGTTCCTGTTTATCCCCAGGTTTGTTTTGGAAGAAACATCATTTGGGAAAACTAGTGACTCAGAAAATTTAATTCTACCCCAAACGCCTCATGTGATGACTGCAGGAGCCAAGTGGGCACGCAGGGGTGAAGTGGTTTCAGGGCATGCCAGCTTGGCTCATGCTACACTCACGCTAGTTCGAGCTGGCCTGTACTATTACTCGTTTTACAACTGGAGCTCCGGTGCTCTGCTTTTCAGACAGTAGAAGATGGTTTCGACCAACTCATCCACAGGGCTGCTGATGCGTCAACTCAATACAACTCCTCTGATGTGCCCACAGTTCATGGATCTTAAGATCTTTTCACATTTCTTCATGTTTAATTTTGAACTTCTTGGTTTCGCCAAACCACAAGGATGACTCCGGATAAAAGAAATGTGATGTATTGGGGGATGTTGTATTAGTCATATAAAAGATTTGGATCGAATTCAAAACTGGGCAAACACCTGTAGACAAGTGCTCTCTAATAGAAAATGGAAAACAGTGGTCTGACAGAAGACACCTATGTACCAGACTGAGTCATGTATGTTGACACAATTCTCCTCCTCTTGGGAATGTCTGCAAGCAAGAATAATAGCAAACGAGAATAAGATAGTACAGTATAAAGTATAGAATTTGAGTCAAGGTATGTAATGTTAAAGTTGTATGATGTACTAATAAGACCTCATTTAGAATATTGTGTACAATGTTGGTCATCAGGTGATGAAAGAAAATGCTGCTCTGGAATCAGTTCAAAGAAGAGCAAGCCGGTACATTCCCAGGCCTACAGGAATGTCATACACTGACAGGCTAAAGAAAGCAAAGAAAGTCTTTTTAACCCTGAACACAAGACCTGATTGAAAATCCACATAGACGTTGACAATGTCAGTCCAAATAACGTCTGCTGGTAAAAGAAACCTGAAACAGAGAATACAAGTGGAAACTACACGGACGTGTTAAGCAGTGTAAAACAGAGCAGTGGGGACTTTTTTTACATAAATTGTTATGGGAGTCTGGAACAAGCTACCGAGCCTTGTTGTTGAGGCTGACTCCCTGACTTCTTTCAAGAAATAGGTGGGTGAGATCCTTAGATTAATCAGCTACAAGGAACTTAACAAGGTAGATGAGCAGAAACGTCTCTTCTCATTTGTACACTTTCTTATGTGGCCATAGCTTGAGGGAAAGTGTGTCAGACGTCGACAAGGATGAAAAGTTATCACAGGTCTCCTCCTGGTGGTGCGCTTGTGCATTACAGATCGAAAGTACAGGCCTTGAAATCCTTCCAGAAGAAACACTTGTGTTCGCAGTGGGTGTGGAGCCTCACTTGCATATTCTGAACAGATCTGTTTACAACAGCGAGGCGCTAAAATGAAACATCTTTAGTGACTTTCTTGCAAAATTGCTGTAAATGATTTTACCTTTTCTGTGTTCGCTTATCGTTTATTAAATGTACCATCTTGTAGTGTTTAAAGTGTCAGCACACACACCGAAGTGAGTAAGATGATGCATGAAAAGGCTGAGAATACAGAGACCATGAAACTGTAGCCTTTTTTTTAGTTTAGCTGTCAGTGTGTCGAGCAGCGAGTTCCCATGGAGAATCATCAGTGCCTGGCACCGCGGTGCCCACTCAGCCAGCCACACAGGTAGCCTGAACTGGGCAAGACTACAAATGGGCATAAGTTTCCCTTTTACCATCTGCCATAGGACTGGAAACAAATGAAGATATTTATTTAAAATAACAGAAGATCTGTTGTTTTTTTACATACACAAAACATTGATTCACCCACAAAAGAAATGGGTTATTTTGTGAGAACTCAACAACTTGACACTAATTCTAGATTAATATACGGTCAGAATTTTTGTTTAAGTGTGTTTCAGGATATTATTGCATTAGAAGAAGGAGCTCTGCTCACCTTCTTGTCCACAAGCCATAAGGTGATTACTTTAAGGAAAAAGCCCAGAAGGGCTGGAACAGGAAGATCAATCAAGTTCTTCATTTATAATGCCCTTTATAGCAGGTTAGAAGGGGTTCTATATCTTAGGTGCTTGAACTGGTAACACAATGTCCTCTGCAGTTCATTGAGATAACAGCCTCCAGCTGGCCAGTTGGCTGTTTATTGCTTTATGTAAAATTTAAAAATAATTGTAGGTTATTACTGCATAATATAACATGTGTGGGCTCACTGTCTCATGTAGTGCTTGTCTTGGCTCAGTCATTGCGCTGGGATCAGATAATGATTGAAAATCTCTGTTGTAGTTCCTTTTATAATCTTCAGGTCACTACATAAATGGCTAAGTTTTCTAAAAACTCAACAGTACCTTACAAACCTTTTCAGAGGATAAGGCTGATTCGTTAGCAATGTCAATGCATGCAGGGGGTTTCTCTTAGGTCACACACAGGCCTGTGTGCCTTGTTCTGTGTATTTCCAATGTTCCTTATGTGTTTTTTAGAAAATATCCTAAATCTGAGAGACTATATCCAACCTAGTTTAAACTTCAAACTCATTAAAGTATCCACGACTTCAGCTACACCCTTGTGCTATACATTATGATATAGATATTAGTATACTGTAGTTCATGCAAAGAGCACTCAACACCTATTCAAGGAACCTAACCAGAAATAATTTTCAAGCCTAAATCCTGGATTTCAAAGGAAAACTTGTCAATGCCTGGATGATATCCTGTGATCATTTAACTACTAACTACCAAGTGGGCTACTGTAGGTGAGCTTAATTGCTTCCTGTCGTTTGCAATATTTCTTCTTTTCCTTTATGTAAAGAGAACCGAAAGAACAGGACAAATGTTCACATATCTTTCAATTGCGAGCTTTTTGCCCAATGTTATTATTGAGCGGTTTAGTAGGAGTAATTTAATTGAGATACTGAATTGGCTTTAAACTATGTGGACAAGGCCAAACATAACATACAAGGACAAGACCATTGGAAACTGCAACTAGGAGGAATGAATCAAGACGATGCAGCAAGAGTGCAGAATAGGTGGAAGTGGGGGTGCTGGGAAGGAGGTGTTTGTTACCTGTATTTAAGCTTAGCTGAGCATGGTGGAGAGTCAGCTATTTACCCAAATTTACGTTATGAGCGATAAGAAGATAGTCATTTATTAATGTGAGGATTCAAAGAAAGATTTGTCTGTCTTCAGGATGGCTTTCAATGCTTGTTTGTTCCAAAGCTGAATTTGCTTCCACTTCCGTTTTTTTAAAAGGACTTGTAAAACTTGGTGCCAAACCTGTGCCAAACCTGTCAAGAGAACACAAAACATGGAAGTAAATAAAGGATTTTTCAACAAATTAGAGCTTGGAGTTTTTAGCTGAATTTGTGAAGAAATAAATAGAAGGAGCACAGTTTTGCATCAGAGCAAATCTGTGCTGCTGGCAGGCAGAGCTCACTAGAGACGCCTTGCGAGTATCCCTGTTTAGATATTTTCTTCAAACCTAATTTCAGGTCATAATGTCCAGCAGCTTCAGTGTCTGCGATGCGGCAGCATCAGGCATCCCTGTGCATTGCATTGTGAATGCAGAGAGCACAGCCCAGCTGGAGCTCTGCCAATATCACCCGTGTTTCCCCCAGGCTTCCCCTCTGCAGATTTCTCTTCCCGGCAGAGCTGTGATTACCTGGGGACCCTGAGAAAATAGGTCTGGGAGATTTCAGAGTAGCTTCCACCAACACACACACACACACTGCAACCCCACAACCTCCTCCCTCTAGCAGCATCGCGGTTCAGCTGAGCTGTCTCTGCAAAGCTTCTCCAAGAGGTGATTAATAATTCAGTGTCAGTAGCGTTGCATAAAATCTCCTTGTTGAGCGCAGAGTGCAGTCGCACTGTGCTCTGACAGCTGCACTGTTACTGGGAGCTCGCGAGGCTGCATACTAAACACTGTACAGGCCACCTGGGACTGCCCTCACTCTCTCTCTCTCTCACTGTCTCTTTATCTGTCTCCGTCTTACTCTCATCTCTTGCTCAGGAGCACAGCAGCAACACGCAAGTAGTCCTTTCCAGGGAAGAACTGGGATCTCCTTCTCCTCGCAGGAAGCGCGAAACAGCAAGATCAAGCTCTTCGGTCTCTCTCTGCGAGCGCCTCCGCACTCCAGCCCCCCCCCCCCCTCCTCCCCCAGTTCCACGGCGGCCAGAATGTCAAGAGCTGAGTCGCGGCTGCCCCTCTGGGCCACCTTACTTTGCCTGCTCTACCTGACGGGCTGCAGCGGAGCCAGAAGAGCCCCCAAAGTCCCCCGCTGTCCCGCAACCTGCTCTTGCACCAAAGACAGCGCCTTCTGCGTGGACACAAAGGCTATTCCCAAGAGCTTCCCTCCGGGCATCATCTCCTTGTAAGTACCCCGACGCGCAACCTCCCTCTGTCAGCAGACTGGCTCAAGCCCTGCACACTCCTCTTAACGCTGTGGATAAACTTTGCACTTGTTTGTTTTTTTTACTATATTTTCCCCTCGTTTTAAGAAAAGCACTTTTAATTAAACCAATTTGCTTTTGTTTTGAGAAAGGTTCCATTTCTGTCTGTTGCAGGAGGTTGGGTTCAGTCTTTTTTTTTTGGAATAATGATTTTCAGACTAGAGGGCAGTGCGGTCTGGGAACTGAAATGTGAAATGTGTGTGCTCTTTACTGGTGATAGAGTGCAATCCAGCTCCACAGACTATGTTTGGAAAGATTCCTTCACAGCAGAATTAATTGAAGGATTTATGTATTTGATCTGTTCATTTCAGAACTTAAACATTCAGTGCAAATGCTTAGAATAAAGCATCTCTGCTCACACTGTCTTAAGAAAATAATAATACAGAAAAACCTTACCTCTCTGATTACAGGATAAATTAGTTCAGTGCTGCAGGGGCAAAACAATCCGTTTACGGATTTGCTGAGATATTCTATTTCCGTCTCAAAGAAAGTAGCATTCTGTTTCAGATGACACTGATCGGTGAGTTCTGAGCTGCCAAAGATATTGATTAATAACAGTGGTAGAGAACAGCAGAGGTTCAGATTAGTTGGACTGTGGAGGTGGAGGAAGACATTGATTTTCCTGTTGCAGTGTGGTGGGGGTTTAATCCCCATATTTCACTGACTGAATCAAAAGACCTCAGTGGCCTGTTATGGTACCACAGACGTACTTCAAACCTGTGTGTTTTGTGGGTGTGTGAGAGATTGTACGAACTTGCATTGACAACACATGCAGTAGATGTATATGAGTATGTTTAAGTACAAAGATTTCCTTATATTGACAAGTGATCAATACCATCTGTGAAAGCTAGATTTGTTTTGAAACGGAAAAGAAAGTTAAGACAGGCTTCGGTTGCTTAGCTCTGTACTGCAGCCTCCCCAGACTGTGAATTGAATTCTGCAAGGCAGTGATGCCATGACGGAGATGAAAGAAGAGCCCTGGGACTCTGTGGTCAAGTAGTTTATGGAGTTGAGGCCCGGGCGACAGTGAGGACGAGTGATCAGAGCTAAGGGACTCGGCCTCCATGCTTAATGTTCAGAGACTTGTGGTTAAATTGCTTCCCGTGGTTAGAGCTTGCCAATAAAGGCACGAGTGGAGCTGTGGAGGTGGGAGGAGGCTAAGGGCTGAGCTGGCTGGCCTAGTTTTACTGCTGAAAAACTGGAGAAATTGTCCTAGTGAATAATAATAACTCAGGAACTTAATATGAGGGGAACGATCATAGGAAACTAGCATATTGGTCTTTCAGGTTCTGTTTTAGATTGCTCACAGTCAACACAAAGTAGACCGTATTGTTCCTTGTGCCCGAAGTTCTGATATCCTCTGTACTTCTCCCTGTGCAGGACAATAGTGAACGCAGCCTTCACAGAGATTCCTGAGGGTGCATTCTCCCATCTCCACCTGCTGCAGTTCCTGTGAGTACGACCCCTGCAGTCTTCCTCACCCCCTCCTCCACCTGCACAGCTTCCTGGCCTGGCCTGCTGGAGGGCACGGGCTTCACTGGTCCCACTTTCAGAAGGGTGGAGTAGAGAACATCACCCACACTCGCCCTGTTTCTTACTAGACACGTTCGAAACACTGTCTGTGTGAGGACAGTAATGAAAGATCTGATTGCGTTAACTGGAATCAGTCTATAAACATGCAATTCATTGTACGTTTTTGTATATTATAATAACATAGCAGGGTTACAAATGGCAGGAAGACATCTGGCCTATCTAGCCTGTTTGATATTTAGCTACGAAAGTCTCCTCAATGAAGCCAAGGAATCGGCTTCAACAACATGTTTTGGGCAGCTTGCTCAGATCTCTCACAACTCGTTGGGTAAAGATGTTCCTTCTGTTCTCAGTTGTAAATACATGTTCATATACAGTAGCTTCTGCTTGTGTTCCCTGGTTCATCGATTCTGTTCAATCTGAAGAAATCCGTTGGGTCTTTCTCATTGCCCTTGATGCGTTTGAATACTTGTATCAAGCCTCTCATAATTTTTTTTAAGATTAAAAAGGTTCAGTTCCTTCAGTCTGCCAGGACATTCCATTAAGTGCTGGAATGAATAACATGGTGACAAAATTTGACCTAATATTCCAAATTAGGCTTAACTTGTGCATTTTACAATTTTTAACATAACAATTCTTGATTTAAATTCTGCTCTTTTAATTACATACTGTATATATCCCAATATTTATTTTGACAACAAAATGCTAGCAATTTAATTTATTAATTGATATAAACCTTGTACCAGTTTCTGAGTTTCAGAACTACCAGGTTTGTGCAATATTAACACAAGATTGCTTTGTTATAATGATGCAAAGGAACAAGTAATATGTTTATTCCATGATGAAAAGAGAATAAAAGAAACAACGTTTCGGCTGTGGAGCCTTTTTCGGGTGTCAAGAAGAAGACTCCACATCCGAAACGTTGTGTTTCCTTTCTTCTCAGCTGCTGCTGGAAATTCTGGATGTTGACGTTGATAGAAACAGTACTCCTGAAGTGGTGTATTTTGGAAACTCAGGACTGAATCCAGAAACATTTTCAACAAAACGAACGGAACAATTAAAGTAATCGATTAGAACTAAAGATGTAGAGGTCAGCTGGAACAGAAACCACAGACACAGTGTTCCTCCTGGACTGGAAAACCACTGGTTTATAAGCACACTGTGCATAGTTTTGATCAGGAAGTTGAGAGTGTTTGGGGTGAGTCAAAACATTTTAGACAAGGTTTAAAGAATGTTAGTAGAAAGCATCCTTATTTTTGGTATCACAGTGTGGTATGGTAGCCTGTGTATTAAGAGTAAAGGGAAGTTGGCCAAAATTGTGGTAAAAAATTGGTTGCCCACAGAAACAATATAAGAGCTGTATTATATTGTAGTTCAAAGGAAAGCTCAGCTTATCGTTGATGACCCCTTCCACCCTCTTCATTCCGATTTTCAACTGCTACCTTCAGGGGGGAGTTTCAGAATACATGTGGCAAAGAAAAATGAATACAAGAATTATTTTGTTCCCTCTGCAACCAGTATGTTAAATGTAGCTTAGTGACTATTTCCCGTGGGAAGCTATCAGATTAACTTAATGATAGTGTGGGCAGGGCGAGATGTGTGTATGTGCATATGTATGGTTGCATGGTTCGTACTATTGTTTCTTTTTATTTTCAAAAAATATTTTTGTGGTTTTTATGGTGAGGCTAAAGCCAAATGTCTACCCTTCTGGGTGGCCAGTACAGTCATGTAAATGTTGCAGAAGAGAAAAAGGGACAGATGCTTTATTGCTTTAGTGCTTTATTAATGATGGAGGGACACAGACTGGCTGACATTAACATGGCTTGGTGTTTGGTTTTGGGATGTTGTTTTCTGAAGCTATGTGGTATGAAACAAGGACTGATCAATGGATTAGACTAGTGGGTATCTGATCAAGGGGCAACAATGGCAAACCAGCCATTAAAGCATCTGTGTTTTTTCGATTCAATGCACAGATACTCCCTTTAATGAACCTGCTGTGCTGTGCTTAGGAGCAGAATTGTCACGTCTATGTGAAGATAAAATATTACATTCCTGCGCATGCTTTTAATGAGAACCCACCACATCTTTTGTCTCTGATTTCCAGCTGAATTACTGTCTGTCTCAGCACAAAGCATGGCATTTAAAGAGGATGTCTTAGTTCATGCTGATTTCAGGGATCGTTTTCGTGCTGTGTGTGTTTTCATGACACAATACCTCCATGTGACTTTTCTGTAACTGGTTCTGTACTTGCATTGTATTGTGAGTGGCTGTTCTAGGGACAAAAGGACATCTTAAAGCAGAATGAGGGTGAAATGGCTAGCAGGGGCCGATCTTGTGTGACTGTGTTAACAGTGTGCCACAAGGTGGAGTATGAAGCTCAATCACTTCCCTTACCATGCCCTTCCTCTCAATTAGGTCAGAGACATCTTTTTGCACCTACTGTTGCTGTTGCTGGAATAGTTTTAAACTGGTAAAACAAAAACATAAGCAAAAAAAAAATACTAGGCATTCACGCAGAGGGAATATTGTGTAAGACGTTATGCCTCTGATCTCAAATGAAATGTCACACAAATAGAAATATTAGCTACTCCGTGTCCTTTGTCTTCAGGTATCTTTCCTTCCTCAAGTACATGTTTAGTTTTTAGCCCCCTTCTATGATTTACCATTTCCATGAGTCGGGATTCAGGGTTTAGTTCAACTAAAACATTGTGTTCACTCTGGGAAATGCACTGGCTAATGCAGCATTTCCTTCCAATAAGCACTGATCGTCCTTTCATGGACAGCCTTTGATATCTTCCATTCCTTGGTGTGACTTCTGTCTAGCAGCAACACTCTGTCTGAGTGAAGAGGGACAGCTGTGCACTCGGTCCCCCAGATGTGTGCATTTTCCAATCTATTTTGCATGGCCACAACTTATTATTCTCATGCTGTCTGCTTTATCTGATTATCTATGCAGTGCGCGGCTTGTGGTCTCTACAAGCTTCTGTATGCTAGAAGAATATCTAATAAATGAATGAACTGACAGGCCTCCTCTGTTGCATATTGCATATTACTCAGCGTCCATAGAAGGTCAGGTTACAAGACGTACCTCACAGCTTCACATTGGACATGACCTTCAGATGTACTGTAGCTGAAAAATAAAAAGAAATTAATTAAAGGCAAAAAATATTCAGAATCACAACATTCAAAGGTATCTACAAATTATACACAGGCTACAGCTTTGATCACCCAGAAAACAATCCAATATTGTTTTTCAAAGGGATTGTCTTTGTCCTGTGTTTTCTGCTTTCTTGTCTTACCATGGTCTGATGCTTTTATTCTGAAATGGATTTATCAGCTCATGAAAGTGCCTCATATTGTCAGACATCCCTGGAGGCTTGGAAAAGAAAAGTCTAAAGGCTGCCTGACCCACAGGGAGCATGAAGAAAAATCTAATTATAACAGAGAGGTCTTGATTCCTGTCTGAAAAAGAAGCACACAATATAGCAGATGTGTATTCATGAAAAATAGTTTTTGACATTGAATGAGTTTCAAAATCATTCTGAGTGGCCTGTGTGAAAAACGATCTGAAGAATCTAAATGGTACATCTTATGAGACCACAAAAATAGCTTTAACTATTTATGTGCTGTATATTGCGCAGTGCACAGGCAGAATAGAATGAGCACCTATGTCTTATGGTCATATTTGTGCTAGTGTGATTCGGCTCACTCATTAATCTCTCATGAGTGTGATGGAGGAAAATTGGTAATTAAAAACATATACATCCACCTTGCACTTCGACCATTCTCTATTATTCTTATTGGCATGACTTGCTCACTAAGTTCTGCACACGATCACTGCCTTCAACAAACCCATGTGAGTTATGTAATGAGCATGACATACTGTACCAGCACTGCAGCAACAGCCCGGATGGGTGACCAATGTCATTAAGATGCCAAGGGTGCTAACAGCATTCTGCCAGGTCAGCCTGGCTCTCCTGAATAACGCAGTCCTCAGTGAACATTTCCAAATTATTACCTATTTTTTTACCCCACTTTGCAGATTCTCTCAATTCAACCTGGCCTCTACAAATCTAAACCTGCAAAACATCTCTACAGGGAGATAAGTAAGGGTCCTTTCAGATAACAGCTAAACCATTTAATGTCTCATGCAGATAAATATGGGGAGTTCCATAGTATTTTAATGTAGTTCCTCTTGGTGACAGCAAAACACACCATTATTGAAGCTAACAGTACTGAAAATGAGAGAGACAGCTGCCGTCTTATTAGTTTTGTTATTTCCTAGTTCACCTGTCAGACACAATGTTTTTTTTTTACAACAGAATAGATGAAAAAAGTAACCCATTTTATGGCAGAAAAAGCTGGAAAGATTTCTCAGACACAAGAAGGGTATATAACACACACATGGTATTCTCCTGAACTGTTTGTGTGTCTGTTCCTCCCTGCAGGCTACTCAACTCCAACACTTTCTCCATCATTGCTGATGATGCCTTTGCTGGTCTTTCTCATCTCCAGTACCTGTGAGTGTCACCGCCAGAACCGCCCAGACTAATCCAATCCCCGTCATGGCTCATGCAGTTGAAGGTGCAAAACTCAAGACAGGACGTATAAGTTTCCCTGAACAGAAAGAATGGAATTGCTAAATGAATTTTAAATGTTGGTTAAACTGATCTTGTTTCTGAAAGGCAGCATGACAACAGTTTTACTTCTGTTCAAGAATAACATTTTTTTTTTAGGTGGGCATAAATTTTGAAATTCAAAATAGGTAATTGTGCCAACAAGCAACTATATCAGTGCTCTTTAGTTGGATTACAGATAAGTAGTCAAGGTGGTGTGTTCAGCATAGACAGGATTCAGCCCAGTGATGTTGGGCCAGTGACTCAACCACAAGACAAGCAACAAACTCATGTCCTGAATTAAAAAATACTCTTTCTGTGCTATGGTCTTTTTTATTTCTTCATTACTCCAATATAAAACTTCTAATGGAATAAGTTCTCAAAGCTGAGCCAAGAAGCATATTTTATTCTACTGCCCAGCAAAGCTGACCAGGCCTTTTTGCTAATTAATGGATGTGTAGAAGTATGAAATCGCCAATGACCTCCTTTTTATAAGCCGGTGAAGAAGACGAGTACACAGAAGCAATGCTTTTACTTGCATTAAGTGATTGGGTAATGCTGTCCTGAGCTCAGCTCCAGTCCTCAACAGCGGCTAGGCTGTCTCTGTTGTGAATTTTAATTAATGCAGAGCAAATGTATAGTCCTACACCTTCCACTGCAGTCTAGCTTTACATTGTCAAATACAATTAACATTTCAAATGTAAAATGTTGTTAATGAAGTTTTTATTTACATTTTAGCTAATTCTGTCACTCTTTAGTTTGAGGGAGCAGAGTTTTTGTTGTTGGTGTTGTCGTGTTAATTCCATTTTAAATTGACTAGAAGCGTCCAACATCCTCTTTTTGTGTCTATTACTCTTGTGTTCCCCTCTGGCTGAAATTCGTCTTGTTCATGTCTTTCACAGGTTCATTGAAAACAATGACATCCAAGCCCTGTCCAAGAACACATTCCGGGGGCTGAAGGCACTGACTCATCTGTAGGTCTCTGCACACTACCCACACTCCTGTTGTGTGTTAGAAGCAATTTTTAGCAACATTTTAGGCCAAGCCATAAATGCTTGCTGACTTAGAAATCTTAATGCATTTACATCAGACTGGAAGGCCTAATTCTTCCTATTCTCTAGTTGTCTGCTGTGGCAGATGAAGCATATTCCATTGCCATGGAAACAAGACTTCCGAGATCAATTTGATCCCTGTTTTATGCGGTCATTCGTTTAAATCAGGAACATGAATTGCTCATTTGAATGCTTCCAATTTCTTTCCTATTGCTTACTCTGTCATGCAATTCTCTGCTGTTGTTTTTGCACAAACATCTTGCTGAAAGTAGGCCTCTCGGCAGAGTTCTTGAATGTCAAAAATGCATTTTTGAGGATTATTGAGCAGTCATCGTGTAGGTATGCCTGAGAATTCTCACCTTGGTCTGCTCTCTTCACAGATCCTTTGATTAATAAATGGGAATCGTGTAGGCATGCCTTAGAAACCTAACTGGTCTGGTCTGCTCACTTCACAGTTCTCTGGCTAACAACAACCTGCAGGTCCTTCCTCGAGACCTCTTCCGCCATCTTGACATACTGACTGACCTGTAAGTTCAGGCTCCTTCCCCTTTGTGTCACTGAAGGGCTCTTTTTGGATTTAAGACTCTAGGAAGAGCTCAGGAGAAAGTTATGATTAAATATTCACAGCCACAATCAATATTTCCATACTGTTTAGGATGAAAGGCAAACACTTCATCACAAGAAGCCTGTAGTAATCACTTTTCTATTATTTTCTTAGTCGCTATGATTTCTCACAGGAATAGCAAAATCAGTGAATTACCTAGCATGGGTTTGAATGGTTTCTGCTGCAGATCATAATTGTTTTTTGAGCTGAAGGGATTGAATTGTGGAAACACAATCATCTACGGATGACATGTTTTTAATAAGTATTAAATAAAACAGCAGAAGCTGTTTTCCTGGAACCATGAAGGTCAAAAATGTTTAGAAGATTTGCTCAGTCAGGAGTGGAGTTAAACTAATGTTACAAACAGCAGATTGCTTTGGGACTTCAGCTCCACGATTTGCAGGGGAACCTGTGGCTTGTGGAACATGGTTCAAAGTGGTTTCTGTCTCCTGGTCAGTGACCTGAGAGGGAACTCATTCCGGTGTGACTGCAAGATCAAGTGGCTGGTGGACTGGCTGGAGAAGACGAACACCACGGTGCCAGCGATCTACTGCGCCAGCCCTATAGAGTTCCAGGGCCGCAGGATCTCTGACCTCACCCCCCGGGACTTCAACTGCATCACCGCAGGTCTGTGGGCAACAAGTGGTGGGAGCTGCTGGTGAACTGGTTAAAAAAAAAATCTTTAAGAACAGGCATCTGGAATTCTAGACAATTTAAAGGGCTTACTCGTTTTTGAGCTCTAAATGGCTCAGAAGGACATGTCATTTACTTATTTTTACAGGAACTTCTCATTTACTATTCAAAGCTTCTTTAAATTCAATGCTTTAAAACATGCAGGACTGCATATTGGTGGTTAAGGTTCTGGTCTCCTATCATGGAAGGTTGTGGGTTCAAATCCCAACTGAGACCCTTCTGTGCTACCCTTGAGTAAAGTGCTTTAATTGTTCGAGTGGAATCCCCATGTATATAAATGGGTGCAAATGTAAGGTACTTCTAATAAAAGTATCAGTCACGTGAATTATAATAGAATGAAAGTAGTTCAATAGTGAGCAGTTGATTTATACTTCTTTTGAAATGCAGTCTTCTAACAATAGTTTCTTATCATCCCCCAGACTTTGCCGTGTATGAGACCTTTACATTCCAGTCAGTATCGGTGGAGTCCTTTGAGTACGCTGGAGACCTCTATGTGGTTTTTGCACAGCCTGACACTGGGAACTGCACCTTGTACGAGTGGGACCATGTGGAGATGGTCTTCAGGAAATTCTACAATATCACGTGTAAGGGTTTACTTTCAGAGTGGGGAGACTTAGTCAACAAGCAAGAGCATAAAGAAAAGCCAGATCTTTTAGTTAAAATGATCTTCCCCTTAGGTGTCACAGTCTTGTCTGCTTTAACAAACACCTGTCACCACCTATCACGACATCTGCTGTAACAAATAACAGAAAAAATACACTGCCTCCATTTCTCCTGATTCCTCATGGCTCTAACCACATCCTTTCTGCTGCTCTCTGTCTTTTCAGCAACCCAGTTCTGATCATTAGCCCTTAATGACTCCATCTTGACTCTTCAGTTATGTCAGCTAAACTGCATGGCCAGCCTCTCTGGTGATAACTTCTAATTAAATAATGAAATCACAATGAAAACGTACCCCCTGAATTTCTGATGTACAACAACCACGCTGAATCCCTTACTCCTTATCTCTAGCCACACTCTAGTCGTCTGATATCACCCTCTTAACTGTCCCCTCATGAAGACTACAAACAAGCAGATGATAGCACCTTCTCCTGCTTTGCCCCTAGACTGCATAACACCCTGGCCTGTGAATTCAGGAAATCTGTTTCTGTTTCTTTTCATTTGCCTTGAAACTGGCATTTCTATTGATTAAGTCTGAGTGGTGTGAACACCTGAAGAAGGCTCCACGGCCGAAACGTTGTGTTCTCTTTCTTCTTTTTTTCAGCATGGAATAAACCTATTACTTGTTCCATTACTGTTATAAGCTGCTTCCATTCTGCTTACTTTCCTTGAAGTTCTCAAATTTCACTAATAATAAAAGCAAAAGCCTCCCCAACACCTTCCTCCCCTCATCCACTCGTGCAGGTAAAAGCTCCAGCGAGCGCTCTCTTCCTGAACTGGTGTAGCTGCTTTCAGGATAATGGACTGTGAGTGGTACTCGCAGGGTAGGCTGTGTTTTCAGACTGGGTCTTGGTAGGCTGTGTGGCAGACAGATGAAAGAGCCCTGTGGATTTAAGAGCCCTTCTGTAGCGTTGGTTACACTGCTTAGGCAGCCTTTTAGCCTACTGAAGCATGAGCATTAACCTCTTAGAGGAAAACAAATCTCTGATCCTAAAGATGCACATAACAGAGACATGAATTCCATAGGCATCTCATAGAAATATCTGCAGTTGTTGTTACCAGTATTTCAAAGTCTAAAAACTCACTAGGACAGTATATGCATGTACTGTTCCCCATATTATTTAAATATCTGCAGTGTGCTTAAAATTATACCTTTTTTTTAAGGAATTGGGCTAAACTCCAAATGATTTGGTTCTAAATCCTTTAGAGTAACGTGAAATAATGGATCCAGCATAAGAATTTACAATTACAGTAGAGGTGCTCAGCTTTCACAGCCCTACACTGACTTGTTTTTATGTGACTCCTTTTTTCTGATTGCTCCAGAGATTTCTCCCTGACCTCTGTGTCTGTGTGTGTGTCTCTCTCCCAGCTCGCTCGGCAGTGTACTGCAAGCCTGTGGTGATTGAAAACACTCTGTACATGGTGGTGGCACAGCTGTTTGGTGGCTCACACATCTTCAAGTGAGTGTGAAAATATTGCCTTGATCTTGTAAAGAGTTCTGTGAACCTCCCGAAGTGACTTGCTGGTTTTAGACAAAGAGTCTATTAATTAAAACCCTTGAATTTGTGCTACAGCAGTACTGCAATCCAGAATCTTCTTCTTTGCACTTAGTGCTTCCCAGCAGTTTGCAAAACAATCTCTCTGATGTTCTGGCCCTCAGAGAATCTTCTGAGCTAATGAAATTCCCTTGGCTATATATAAGATGTTTTGCAAGACACTTGTAATATGATGATTAATCAGAAGAACTTGATTAAAGACACAGTTTCAGGAGCAGTGAGGGTCGATCTGGGGTCTAGCAAGCAATGTCTCTGTTGATTGGGGATTGGGGCTGGGGTGTGAAATTACAGCTGGGTGGGGGGGCAAGATTTTAAATTCAGCACTTCTTCAAAGGACAGATGCTTTTTGTAAATGGCAGTAGTATTTTTATTTATTTATTTTTTGTAGAAGATTTAAAAAGGGGAAACGTCTGTTTGTAAAATGGGCTACTTTTCATATGAAGGGGAAAGGTGTTCCCAGCCATTGGTCCTTAGATTGAGCCCTGGTCAAGGTAATATACTAGATCCTCAAGAGCAAAGTGGCACAGCTTTGTCTGGTTTAATGAAAAAGGTTGGTTAAAAGAATCAGAGCATGCTTTAAATGCAAACCAGAGCATATTTGGAATTGGTCGCTCTCCTAGGGATTGAGATTGATCGTGAACTTGTTCCAGACAGTTTTATAGAGCAGTACCCCCACATCTTTGAGAACAGAACTCCCTGATCCTCCTCCCATTCCATTACCTGGCAGGTGGGAGAAAGATCCTCTGAGGTTTGTGAAGATCCAGGACATTGACACCACGCGCGTCCGCAAACCCAACTCTGTAGAAGCTTTCCTCCTGGAGGGAGACTGGTTTTTCGCTGTGGCCGACAGCTCTAAGGCGGGTTCCACCAGTCTGTACCGCTGGAACAGTAATGGGTTTTATTCCCACCAGTCCCTCCACCCCTGGCACCGGGACACCCACGTCGAGTACCTGGAGATAGACGGCAAACCCCACCTCATCCTGTCCAGCAGCTCCCAGCCGCCCGCGGTGTACAAGTGGAATCGGGGGCAGCGCCAGTTCGCCTTCCACTCCCAGATACCCAACGCTGTGGACGTGCAGATGGTCAAGCACTTCCGGGTGCTCAAAGACCTTTACCTCTGCCTCACCCGCTTCATCGGGGACTCCAAGATCCTGCGCTGGGAGGGCCAGCGTTTCGTGGAGATCCAGTCCCTGCCTTCCCGGGGTTCGATGGTGGCCTACCCTTTTGCGGTGGGCCCCCGCCAGTACATGGTCCTGGGCAGCGACTTCTCCTTCTCCCACGTCTACCTGTGGGATGCTCTGACCCAGCGTTTCCAGCCCTTCCAGGAGCTCAATGTGCGGGCCCCCCGATCCTTCAGCTTGGTCTCCATTGACAACAAGAACATCCTCCTGGCTGCCAGCTTCAAGGGCAACACCTTGGCCTACGAGCACCTGGTGGTGGATCTGAGCGCTAAGTAGAAGGTGCCAGGGAGGAATAATCCCACTTCTACAGGTTGGGGGCTTGAACGATGTGGGTCAAGTCTGGAGTGCAGGGGGGTCTTATTCGCAATCCAAACAATTCCCAAATCAACCCCATGCGTTAATTAGTTATACCGTTCTGCTCCAATGCATGTTTACAGGTTACAGGGCGGCCTTTATTTATTTAATTCAAAGTGTTTTTGATCCAGAGCAAAGGCTTCACTCCTCATGATGTGAATGCCAGAAGGAAAAATGCTACACACTATTAAATGGATGCACTGTATCAGAAGGTAAAATGTTATTGACTCATTGCACTGAGAGTTAATTTTACAAAACACTAACAGAGGCCTTTGCCCACTGGATACCACAGGATTTCACTTGATGAAATGCTTTGAGAGTTTTGCCAGTATCAGAATGAAATACTAAGGAAACGGGCAGTTTTGAGCTCATAGTCCCTTTCCGATCTACACTTTTTTCATCTTACATACAGTATGGATGGAATTACCATGTAAAAATTGCCTTTACAAATTAAACACAACCGATTTGTTTGTACTAAACAACCAAACTAATGCTGCATGCAATCTACTGAATTGCACAACGTGCAAAGCTCATTAAAAACGATATTTTGTTGCAGAAGAAACCCTAAGAAGAGAGAAATTGTGTAGAAAGGTACTGTTACACCATACAGAAACCTTACAATGTGCCAAATTAACTTTATGACAAGGTACACAATTGTCAGGAAAGAAAGAAGGTGTAGTGTATAGCTGTTTCTAAGCATTATCTCCTTTGCTTTTTGTGATACCTTACTTTGAATGTGTTTGTATGCCTTTCATTGAGTATAGAGCAAGATGCCGGAGATTCACATGAAGGAAAAATCCTGTGTCACATGTAGCTGCATCTCAAATATAACCCTGTTATATAATTGCTTTGAAAAGGATGTTTCTGTGGTAATATACTGTATATTTAAGGCCTTTAACTATTTTATTAAAAGCTGTTGGCATTTGTTTAAATTACTGACATCTTTCTAAAATGCACAGAATGATGGTTACTTTGTAATACAATATTTATTGTAATTGTACAGTGTTTATTGGAAGGCCATTCTTCAAAATGTCTTGCATGAAGACATTAGATTCCAGTTAAATGGCATTTCTTTCATAAATTGACTTGAACATGTATCTGTTAGTTTTTAAACCACCAATTTAGGTGTTAAGGAAGAGGTGGGGCTAATTTTAAACACTAACCTTTTTAAAGATATTTTAGTTTCATTTTTGGAAAAGAATGCCAGAACATTAAAGAAGCTAATGATATGAAAAAATATGTCACTGTGAAGAATAACTCTAAAACACTTTTTAGATTTGTGCAAAAACAATATTGCCAAGGTCAGCATTCATTTATAATTGTAATTTATTGACTGTTACAAGCAGGAATATCAGGAACACCTTATCATTTGCAAAGATTGAAAAAATCAATTATTTTAATTAGTTATGCTTGGTATACACTCTATATACATTGCGAAATGTGATTGGTTATCATCCCTGTGACACATCCTTATTTGAGAAAAAAATGTATATGCAATGGAAAGTGTATTTGAATGGGAAAGCAATTTATTACATCAACACAGAATATTTTAGCATTCATGAGATTTAAACATATAATTGGTTAAAGCACCTCTATGAACAAAACAGAAATTAAAATATTGCATCTTAAGTGATGTGATCATGACATTCTGTAGTAGTTCAGGTGGGCAGCTGCATCAAAATGCATAGGTTGCAAAGGAGCAAGTAATAGGTTTATTTCGTGCTGAATAGAGAAGAAAGAAAACACAACGTTTCGACTGTGGAGCCTTCTTTAGGTGTAAGAAAGATAGGACTGCCCTATCTTTCTTACACCCGAAGAAGGCTCCACAGCCAAAATGTTGTGTTTTCTTTCTTCTCTTTTCAGCACGAAATAAACCTATTACTTGTTCCATGATATTCTGTATCTGAGATTACTTCCCAGCTAATCTAACTAAAACCACAAGTGACAGCAGTGCTCTCCAGTTCACATGTAACTTACATTGTTTTTCCCCCAGGCTCTTAAACTGTTCACCAGCAACCTACAGTGTCACGGTTAAGGAAAACTCTGCCTCAATCATTCTCTCACTCACTGCCAATTATTATATGTGTGTAACCAAATAAGTGCAATAATCATAATAATACTAAACTAAGAGGCCTCTGCTTAGCCCTAATGAATAACAATGAATTTTCTTAATCGGGTTACATTTCTTTGTATTTGTTGAATAGCAATAGTGTGTTAGTTTTACATTACTGTCAGGAATATTAACTGTTAGTTGTTTGCAAACCTTGCAAAATATGAAATACTGTAAATATAAGCTAATCGTACTAAAGAAAAACTCTAAACATGAAAATGTGCTCTAAATGTACTAGTCCTAAGATTAACTTTAGTATCATGCTACCATGTTTATGATTTCTAAGCCTCTACTGTATATAATTTTTCTGTGTACATTAGAAATGTGAATTATATAACCTTGCAGTAGATGACAGGTGGTGATTGTATAAAGATGAGTTCTGAACCATGAAGTGTTTCAAATGGGGGTAGAGAAGGTATTTCGACCAGAATTACAAAATTTGTCGCAGTTTGTAATTATTCAGTGCCAACGTGTAAGACTGACCTTCACCCTTGTTCCGTGTGTGAGAAAATATTGATTTCCAAGTGTTAACTGTGAAAAGTAAAAAGTTACTGGCCCATTTAAAACTGCTTACAAATCCACCAAGCTGCGATGCGGTGTTCGTAATTCTTTCAAAGGGCTGTACAGTGAATGTTCCCTACTGAATGTACTGTTCTACAGAGGTAAAGAAGGAATGAAATGGAACATGTGTGTTATAAATGTTTGTGCCAAAGCAGCCTGTTGCCACAGCTCTTGCTTCCTGTTATGTAACATGTGGTATGGAAATGTACCTGTATATTCCCATGGTAAGTGATTAATAAACGTAGGCCCTAACTAAGCTGCTGGCTGTTGGTGTTGAATTGTACCCCGGAGAGGTCCTTTACTGTAGATGGGCAGGGGAACATCAGTGGGCACCTTCTCACTTCCAGCTTTCCCTCCTGCCTTAGTAGACAAGGCTGAGAATGTAGACTGAGGAGACATGATCCACAGGGCTCAGGGCTGAGGCATCAACCTCTGACTGGGTTCAGTATGGGAAAGAGGCACTGGGCAGTGACATTGAGAGATGTGTTTGTCTCCTGATCCCTCTCTTACACAACAGGACTATAGATGTGACACTCCAACCTTATGTCTTCATAAGCATTACAGCTCTTAATGACCACTTGCTAAGATTAATGTTTAATAAACTTAGAATCCGTACCTTTATCAAATATGAATATTTTTACCATCTTTATTGCTCTTAACAAAATGTCATTTAAATGTCAAGGGAGTACAAGGGAGTTTCTTAGTCATATCAATACACACAGGCCCACAGTAAGGGGTCTGATCCAGGAAACCTTTGCCTGACGGTACTCGGTTGTGTTATCTCCGAAATCCAGCATTCTATGTAGGCGCGAAGTCACATTTTTTCAATGAATAACTCGAGTTAAATAGATATTTCAGGTCTTTTCGCTTTGTAGCTCGTCTGAACCGTTTGCCCTGAGTGCGTTTGCGCAGCAGCCACTGTTGCAACGATCTGTAACCTCGGTGGGCAGCAAACCATTGCGCTACACCTGAAGACACACGCACTGCGTTACCCGCCTGTGAGGGCTTCTCCGCAGCTCATTAGCCTGCTGTCAGAATTGTCACATGACAATAACAAGTCCACGCGAGTCACAGGCCGCAGTGGGAGCGCGTGAGAAAAGTCCCCCTCCTCTTAGCGCGTTTTAATTGGCTGTGAGCTGTAAACTCGCGAGGGCCCTAAGGGAGCACTTTGCCGCTATTGGTTGAAAGTCCTGTCAGATAAACAGAGGGGCGTAATCCGTTTACTTTTCACAACCGGGTTGCTGTAGGTTATCCGCTTGGAGCAGTCTCCTGAACTCAAAATGCAGTGACTAATTTTTAAATATTTCCAGTCTGGTTTGAAAGAAGGCCAATTAAAGACGCAGAGGAGGAAAATGAAGAGCACGTTTACGTTGTAAACCTTTGATTTCAAAATGCGTTACTAAACGTATCCACGGAAATAACATCGAAGGTAAGGGCGTGGGGGTTGGTTGGATCTGTCGATTTTAACAATGTTGCATATTTTCGCAAGCTCGCTGCAGTGACTTCAGCTGTCAGGCAACGAATAAGGAGACATATTTATGGAGACTGTGCCCTGCTTGTTAAATCATCTTAACCTAGAAGGACACTCATTTCATTTTCTTCAGTCTGTTTTATTACGACTAATATGCCGTCTAGTTTACAGCTGATGACTGGGCGCTTTTTGATATTTACTTCGTAACTTTGTACCCACCTTAAAGTGTGCTATTTTTAAGTTTGTAGCTCCATTAGAACCCTACGCACTTCACTGAATAGTTTTAGAAAACACGGAATGCGTGGTTCTGTGTTACCAGCAACATTTGGAGGACATACTTTCGAAACAGCGAACCTTGATATTTCGTTATTTAAAACTGAGATGCTTTATTGGTTTAAACCAGCTATGTGCAATACTTTACTTACAGACTATTTTTTCTTTGTATTCATGCCGTCGTTGTGATTAGGAGGCGACATGTCGGCCCCCCAGCTACAGGAACACAGCGATGTGCCCTCTGAGTTCCCCCCGGAGTGGGCGGACGACGAACGCATGGCCTTCTTGTTTTCAGCGTTCAAGCAAAACCGGGAGGTCAATTGCACGGACTGGGACAGTAAGATGGACTTCTGGGCGCCGCTGATCATTAGCACCTGCCGGCGACGAGGCGCGGTGTGTGTCACCTTGCAGGAGCTCAATCAGGTCTTCCGGAGGAAGGGTAGTGTGCCCCTGGGCCTGGGCATGGTCATCCAGAACATGGTCAGGTACGCATCCCTCTGCACTCCCTGCTATCTCCTACCTCCGTGTGGCTCTGTATCCCGGGACCTGTCTTACTGAGACATACAGTATGGATGCAGGAGTGTAACAGAAATTTCTATTTGAGCTCCTAGGGATTAACCTTTTAAAAACAGATCTGGGGGATGTACTGTATTTACTCCTTTTCAGCAATTTGGGGGGTTTATTTATGTATATTTATTAATTAATAGTTTAAAACAATTAGGGATATACTTAAAACTATTTCCATCGCTATACAGAATCTAAAAGATAAAGGTAACTTCAGTTGTCATCTCAAGGCAAAAACATTTATTTCATGTAACCCTACTGATGTTGTCAGGTGATTTTTTATTCCTAAAGTTTGTTACAGAAATAATTGAGCATTGGCAGCAGAGTTATTGCTATGCAAATGCTGTGTGTCTTTTATGAAAATAAGGACATAAGAATGGAGGAGGCCATTTGGCTTGTTTAGCATGTTGATAATTAATCCAAGGCTCTTATCCAGCCATTTCTAGACAGAATTTGCAGTATCTGTTTTAATATCATGCATGGGTAGCCTGTTTCACTTCTCAGGTTGAAAAAGTGCCACCTTTTCTTGCTTTTAAATGTACCTCCGCACCGTTTCCACTTGAGGCCTCTGGGTCATGCAGAATGAGCACTGAAAAGCAAAGCAGACAGTGATATAGGCTGCACGCCTGTGAGCTGTGTGGATCCCTGACCTCCTGTGTTCATCAATGTTGTGACTCCCTGTAGGCGTGGCAGGCTGCAGAAGGAGTCAGAGTTTGCCGCAAATGTGGACTCTGGTTGGCTGTCCTGGGGGGTGGGGCTGCTTCTGGTCCGGCCCCTCAAATGGACGCTCTCCACACTACTGGGCACAAACCGTGTGCCCCTGGAGGAATCCTACGTTGTGATTGAGCTTGTTAAGGTTTGTCATTGGCTCCGACAATATCAATTTCTCAAGCCAGTGCTTTTCAGCATTCATAAGCTGTTACAACTCATCACCACAAAATTAAGGACTACACGGGTGCCATTATCAACATGTGAAGATGTTAGAGAAGAAATAAAATGCCCATTTTTAAAAAAACTGCTCAACTTACTAAGAATAACCGTGACTATATTTGTAACCATCGTTGGGTCACATCGATAGCAAGGCATTTGCATGGTGTAGGAAATATAATGTGCTTGTTGTTTAAAAATAAACATCAATAAGTTATGTCTTGGTCAGCAGCATTTCATCTTGGATGAATAGTAAGAGGCAACAAAATAATATTTGTACAATGGAAAAATAACAAAGACTCATACTTTTATAAAGTAAGACTAATACTTTTTTAAAACTTGTTTTAAAATTTAGGTTCTCAACAAGGGGTAGTTGTAGGATGTTGCAATATAGTTCTAGGAGCAACACACAAGATCACAAATACCACATCAGTGACATTGATAGTACTGAAAAGTCTGTTTCTGGATTTTGTACTGAGAAACATTAAAATGTTTAATTCTCAATCTTGCTATGTACTCTAAATGTTTTGTTTATTTTGGCTTGTAATAAGTGAATGGGTTAGGTTTCACTAGGTGTTGTAATTTGTCTGAAAAAAGTATAAAGAGCTACTTAAAGTTAAACCTCTTGGCAATGGTGGTACGTTTTGCAGCATGTATATCCTAAATCTCTGTGTGTCTTCCAGGAAAAAGCTGCAGAGCTACTGCGGGTGTACCGGAACTCCCCATTGGCCGATCACGCTCTGCTGTCCTTCCAGGACCTGCGGACGCTGGCGGCTCATGTCTGCCCTGATGAAACCACCCTGTGCTTGGCACTCCTGCAGCTCCAGAGGGAGAAGCAGGTGACAGTGTCACTGCATGAAGGAGACAAGGTAATGATGCTAATTATCATTAGTCATTTAGCAGACAGCTTTGTCTAGAGTGACTTATTGATATGAAGGTGAATTCTGCAGCTGACACAGCTTTCTTTAAAGAAGGACAGAAAAGAAGGAAGTTCAAGAATGTATCTGGACAGCACACAACGAGAGGCAGAGCTGGCAGAGCTCAAGCCATATACCTTAACTGCTCAACCACCTAGGCTCACAGGATATAGTGGGGGCAAAGCTTGCTAAAACCATTTTACTTGTTCTATGGATGTACAGCATTTTTTCCCAATCTTGCCCATGCCCTGGCCAAATATGGTACAATAATTAAGTTCCTAGCTAAGATCTTTAGGGGGTATATGGATCGGCCGATGAAGCATACCTTTGGTTTGGTTGGTTCAGTTAGATGACTTGCTGTGCCCGTGCTGTGTTTGTGTCCAGATTGTGAAGTTCTCTCAGCCTGGGCAGGGGCGGGTGTCTCCGGTCAGCGATGTGGACCTTGGCATTTACCAGCTGCAGCGGAGCGAGAGGCTGCTGGGGGAGAGAGTGGAAGCTCTGGGGCAGGAGGCGGAGAGGTGAGGTCGCGGAACTGGCGGCTGCCACCTTGCAAGAGCTTTTCATCCAGAGTCCTTCCTTCTGTTACTTTGACCCCCTTTTCCTACAAGAACCTTATTTCCTAAAGATCAAAAGAAAAGTTAGAAACAAGAGAAGGCTATTCAGCCCATCTTATCTGATGAGTTACAAGTAGTTTAGCACTTGAAGGGAAACCACTTCAAAGAGGTGATGTTATTTTAAAGATTAGCTATGCATGCGATATATAGATCACTTTAACTAATGACTCTTTCAAACTATCTCACCCCCAGATTGAATTTTAAAAAGTAAGTCCTTTTTACAAGTAGTTCTAATGGATGATTGTTTCCCAAGTGCAGACTGTAATGTTGCCCAGGAGTGTAAATGATCCAGTGCTTTAATCCTGATGTGAGTGTGTCTGTGCAGGTGCAGAGAGGAAGCCAGGACACTGCTGCGTGAGGGGAAGAAGACACAGGTACAGGGAGCATTTCAAACTACGGCATTCCTGAATCACTCCGATTGTTTTAACTGAATGCTGAATTTGTAAATGATGGGGTCATTTTATTTTGTTTTTTTTAATCAAAATGTTTCCTATGGGGTGTCAAAGTTGGTATTAGATGAAAAAAGGGAGCAGAAAAATTTGTCTGGATGTACTTCCTAACATATGTTGAGGTTTGTGTTAACCCGTTTACTATCATGAAATATGTACATTATCAAAGAAAGGAAAAAGGGTGTGAAGATCACTTTTTGGGGGAAGATTCAAGACAGTGTAGCACAGTGTCACCTAAAACTGCTCAAATGTCAATGAGAATACTTATACCGACCTTTAAATTACTGCGAAAACATTCAGCCTTACTGAGGTTGAATAAAGAGCACAAGTAGCAACTTGCATTTGTTAGCATGAGGAGATCCATTAAAAAGCCCAGCTGAATCTGTGGCGTCACGTCTCAATCGCAGGCCCTGCGGTGTCTGAGGGGGCGAAAGCGAGTGGAGAATCGAGCAGACCGGCTGCATGCCCAGCTGGATACGGTGAAGGCCATCCTGGACAGGATCGCACACTCCAGCACTGACCGCTTGGTGAGTTACGGACCTGTACCCGCCATTGAAATGCACAGCATTTCCCACTGTATGTATTAAAAGAGGAAGTGGTGTTTGTGTGCAGGTGATGCAGGCGTACCAGGCTGGGGTGGCAGCTCTCAGACTGTCCCTGAAGGATGTGACAGTGGAGAGGGCAGAGAGTCTGGTGGACCAGATTCAGGAGGTGAGGCTCTTCTCTTCCTGATGAGATCCACAAACTGAAAATACAGCTGAATCTTGACTAGGGGGAAAAAAACTAGAAAATCACGGACAGGTAACAAAGGTTTTCTCTAGCGCAGTAGGCTGAAATCTGAAAATAGCTTTCAGCTTAAACATCAATCACATTAAGATAACAGTTCTTCCT
Source organism: Atractosteus spatula (assembly GCF_055471065.1). Lineage (NCBI taxonomy): Eukaryota > Metazoa > Chordata > Actinopteri > Semionotiformes > Lepisosteidae > Atractosteus > Atractosteus spatula. The sequence goes on from NC_142707.1 coordinate 6,248,225, forward strand.
CTATTCTTTTATGATGCGGTATTGTTGCTGTTGCACTCTTGAGTAAGGCATTTCACTTAGTCTTGCTGTAAATAACTCACTTTGTTCTCAGTTGACTTGAACTGCTAAATAAAGGATTAAATTAATTAACACCAATGAATCATTTCAAAGTATTCTGAAATAGAATGAATTTTCTTTACTTTTGCAATAGCAGATACTGTACACTTTAATGATGCATTGCATTAAACATCCATTATTATTAATTTATTTGGCTGATTCCTTTATCCAAAGCTGCTTACAGAGGTTAGTTAACTTTCTTTACATACAGATTTTGATTGATACAGCTGGGTTTGCTAGAGTCATCTTGATGAAGTGTCTTGCTTAAGTAACTGAGATCTGAACCCATTTCCCTTTGGCTAGAAAGTCCAAGCCCTGCAGTTGGTCCACATTGGTGCTTGCTGCCTGTCTGTGTAACATTCTTAGTGATTCACCTGTTTCTGTATACGCTGCTCAGCTGTTCCAGCAAACTATTCTGACATGATGTCTGAGCCAAATGGAGGAAGGAGTGGTGGGGTGCTTCAGTTCTGGTGTGGCACAGAACTGATTTTTGAAGCCTGGGAGGTGAATTAATCATCCATGAGTAGTAAATGTGTCTGCAATGCTAACATATGTTTTCATTATCTAATGTTTTTAATTGTGTCTGTTTCAGCTCTGTGACACTCAGGATGAAGTTAACCAGGCTTTGTCAGGAGCAGCACTTGATGGCACAAGTATGTTTCGTTATGTCCTAGTTTTTATTAAAAAGGCATCTCTTATTTAAAGCCCCATGAGTTTTTATGTCAGTCCTTATTTTTGGAAATGTTTAATACCAGTCTGGACATCAAGCTGGTTATTTGTGGTGTTCTTCAAATAATAAACGAGCCCTCCTTTTTGTCATTCTCCTGCCAGCAGATGAGGACACAGAAGAGCTTGAGAAGGAGCTGAAGTCTCTGTTAGAGGACACTGCTCCATGCGTTCCTCCTACTCTTCCTGAGGTTCCGAATAAACCCCTTAGCTCAGGTGGGGCTCCAGGTTTTGCTGAAGACAGCTTCTTGGCCTCCCTGCCAGATGTGCCAGATTCCCAGCTGGGCATTACTGACGAGGAGCTGGACAGAGAGCTGAGTAGACTTACCCTCACAGACACAGGTTCACCCCTTTCCTAATCCTTCTGCCCACCTTTTTCTCTTAAATCCTTTTAAACTGATTCACTTTCTCTCTCTGCCGTTATTGGTTATAAAATGTATTGGTGAATCAGCTAATTTCAGAAAGGTGTACCATAGGTAGTATTCAGTTCATTTTGAACTTGGTTAATTCTCTTAAAACTGATTGCAGCCATCTCTGGAGGAACTCTGTGATAGATGATCCCTACCCCTTGCAGAGCAGAATAAAAGTAGCAGAATATATAGATTGAGTGGCTTCATTATGTATAAACAGTACATATGCTTAATTCTAAAAGAATAAACAAGTTATGTGTTCCTTTTGGAATAGAATATGTTTCCACTCAGGCTTAAAAACAATGGGAACTTATAATTAAATATATCCTGTACAGGCCTCAGTTAGAACATTAAATTTTAAAAAATACATGAATTATTAATTGCTTTGAGTCCCATTCATTGTTACAGTAGCGTATACATTAGTACTTCTGTTCCCGTTATCTAGTGACTTTTGCTTGTGGTCTTTCACAGCTGTGGCTAAGGAACACCATATCTCTCCTTTGAAAAGGCTGGAGCCAGCCCAGTGAAAGACTGAAGCACAATATTCATCCCAGCACTGTCAGCGCTGCACAGAGAGTCTCTGAATGGTGTCTGGGGGATGTCAAAGGGTCCTCAGAAAAGCAATCAATACAAACTCTGTCTTTTGTAACAGTTTCTGTTTGTAATGATTCATGTCCTTTTTTTTTCCAATTTTTAAGAGTCCTTAATCGTGATGTTTTGACTGTAATGAACTCATATATACTGTATAAATATCATTATTATGTGACAACAGATTCGTCTGCTTCAGACTCAGAGTGCAGATTGCTGCGTAACCCTGTTGGTTTGTTTTCTGTGTTTAATTGCTGTAATTGTGAGTCTCGACTGGTTCTACAACACAGATGGGCACATAGTCTACATAAAAAAAACATGATCAAATCCTGTCACTTATTAGACAAGGCTTTCGTAGAGTTAAAAGAAAAACAAATTAGACAGCAGACTTTATACCTTATCATCTGTAAAACATGTTTCATACTTTCTGAAATGCAAGAAAAACAAATACATTTTATATTTTAATAAATGTATTAACTGAGAATTAAATTACCTTTAGTGGGTTCTTTCCTATAGTCAGATGTTCCAAGGTGAGGAAATTCAATTACTGGAATTACTGAGAATCTGTGGAGTTGACCTTCTACCTGAACATGGACAGATTCCAGGCTTTAAGAAGTACCATGCTTATTCTTCACTGTTCAATACTGTCAGGATATAAAACAGTTTTTAATGAAATATGTAAAACATTGAACACCCCATCCCCAGAAGCTAGTTTACTTATTGTAGATCCTAAGAAGTTTGAATTGGACAGAAGTTAATGACAATTTGTTCCCATGGTTTTTGAACCTAACTTCCATTTTTATTCTTTTCATTTGTAATATTTGATTCTGATGTCCCTTTTTCATTCATGACTGATAACTAATTTCTAAAACTGTGAGCAAAATTTTGATGATGCCTGAAATGTACCAGAGAAAGTTTGCAAAGAAAAGGACATTCAGCCCACATATTTTGTATGGTTTCTAGCAGCCAAGTAATTGGATGACTTTATATAATAATAATAATAATAATAATAATAATAATAATAACATTATTAACCGTTTACAATTTCTTTTATTAGGAATTATCTTTTTGCATACCCCAGCTTGCTCTCCATGAAACACACAGAAACACAGATAGGGAGAGAGCCTGGGGTCAGAGCGCAGGGTCTGCCATTGTACGGCGCACCTGGAACAGTTGGGGTTAAGGGCCTTGCTCAGGAGCCCAACGTAGTAGGATTCCTCTGCGGTATTTGAACCGGCAGCCTTCCAGCCACAGGCGCAGATCCTTAGCCACCGCTCAGCCCGATGCAAAATATAGCCTTTTGTAGAAAGAAATCACAGTATCAGCATTGATAAGATGAATGGATAGCTTGTTCCAGACACAATTCAGTGCTTGACAGTCCTGTCCTCATGTTTAAATGCATGAGAAGTTTGCACTTGTGTTCTATGGTTCATTTTCTCCTGTTGATTGTGAAAAAGGGGGAGAAAACGTTGTTAGCAATGCTGCCGTGCAGCACTGTGACCCTGGGTTCAGTTCTAGGCTGGGGGTGCTATCTGTGTGGAGTTTATATGTTCTCTCCCTGTTCAGATGGGTTTTTGCCAGGTGCTCTGGTTTCCTCTCACAGTCCGAAGACTGGTAGGTAAATTGGCTTTTGGGAAAATGGTCCCTGATGTGAGTGAGTGTGTGCGTGTATGTGTCCTGCCAGGGACTGGCATCCAACTTGGTCCCCATTGCTTGCCGAAATGGTGTCCAGCTCTCCCATGGTCCTGTATTCCATGTTAGTTTATTTGAAATACTGTGTAGGTGACGTGGCTACCTCTGAAGCTATTTTATCATTTCCAGTATGAGAATGCTGTACGAACATACAGCACAGCTAGTACATATAACCTAGTACTAAACCCTCTCAAACCATCCTAGATTTCCTTTTGATAAATAAGTCTAAGTTATACAGTTTGGCGAATGGGAGAACTGCCACGTAAGCACGTCTACCAGAGATAGTCTTCTGTGCATCTACCTTCCCAATCGGCAGAAGCGTGTGTATTAGTACAGGCGAAAGCATACCAATAAAGTTTTTCAATGTATATGACGCATGCGTAGACCATTATGTTGTAGTATTCGTTGGATACGTTGATGGTTTTTCTGAAAACGAGTTGAAAAGATAACCTTGCTTTATTTTAAAGGTTATGTTTTGAGTCTTCGTTGTTTTCAGCGTACACCAACAGGTAAACGTCAGTTTCATATAAAATTTGATTTGGTTAAGGTTACAACATTTTCAGTTAATGCACGAATAATATGCGGATATTATGTAACTCACTATTTAGTTTTTTGTATTTTAATTTTAAGTCAGATAATGTATTTTTTTAACATTTTAGTTTTTTATCTGTTCTTGAACATTGGCAATGAATGTCACCGGTATCATCCAACATTTATAGCGACTAACTAGGAAACGGCCGTCTGTGTTCTTCATGTTGGCTCTGAAAAGCTCAATGTACAGTACTTAACGCCGGGTTGTTTCTTGAGCCAAAATGGTGGCAGTTTCTTAAAGTATGGGACAAGTTTACGTAGATCCGTAGAAACATTTGATAAAATCAGACGTCTCAAAGTGCATTGCGTAAGAGGAAGTTTGAAATCAGTGAGTGGAACTGCACCTGAGACGTAGCAGATGGGAAGTCGTACCTGGCAGTCCGACACATCAGCAGCGGCCAGAAAATAGAACCAGGTAAGAAAACTGTATGGTGAATTTGTAAAGAAGTTCTCCTTGATACATTTTTTTTTAATGAGGCAGTAAACGCGATTGTAGTATATAAAGGTCCAGGTTATCGAGACATGGAAAAATGTATTTACTACAGCCGAAACAAAAAAAAGTGTTGCAATATATAGTTGACTAACTCTGCGCTTAGTGACGTAATAACTATACAGGTGTACGCAGTTTAGCTGCCTGTATTTCGGGTGTGCTCAAGTGTGCGGTAAGAGCATATCAGAGACTAACCGACAATCTGGTTGTGTTCGTTGAGGAGTTGAGGGTACATATCGGATGAATGTGATCTTCGCTATCTCCACCTCCCTCAGTTGTTTTGCATTCTCTTTTAGAAATTAAATATGGGAAAGCGATTAAAACCAACTGTCATCAGTTCTTTGTGAGTGATCTTTTATGGCAATAGGATCCTCATAGTTCGAAAACTTGATCTAAAGCTTGTTAAAACCGCTTGGTTTCAGCACAAATCGCACTGTAGGTTATTTTTCGCAGACGGAATAAAGGTTTAATGGTCAAAAATGAAAGGCAGGTGAAGATTCTAAGTCTTCTATCGTGTTTTTTCCTTTCCCAGTTTGTTTGAGAGTGGTGTCCTTCAGGTGGCAGTGTGTTCAACGTTCAACTTGTAAGAATGCTCTGAGATATTTTCTCTACCCAAGTCTTTGGATTGTGGGTAACTTGGAACTAAGGAGACTCCCAGACATGGGGAGGTAAGTGTTATACACCTGGAGTCTATGCATTACCAGCCTACAGTACATATAGTGTATATATAATTTTACTTGTCTTATCCAGGATAAGATCTAAAAATACATTAAATGTAAGTCCTTAAAAACAGGGTATAGTAATGGAAAAATAACAATTTATAAGCAGCTCTTGTGGCTACTTTTGGTTCAGGATCAGTGTTAGATCTAGGGTTTTGACAGCATGGACAAAATTATTGTTTCCAAAGGCAAGTTATCAAGCTCTTCACTAAAAATCAAATGCAGAAATCATTCTGCGTTCAGAATTCAGAAACGGAAACAGACTTGTAATTTGTCGCTGTAGTCAAATTCATTCTTCAAGTGAGGACACTAGTGAAATAAAAAGTGCATCTACCATGGATGTTGAGAGTGCTCGGGTTGTACGCCTGATGGGTGCCAAGCACAGAAAGTTATGTCCTGCCCTAAATGCACATGTGTGAGTGGTGTGCACTCTCTCTCTTTTCCAGGATCAGTTTCTCCTGTCTCTTCCCTGCTTCCTGGCACTTCAGCCTTTCCCCTGTGGGCCTGCCTCGGCTGCCCTGCCTCTCTCTCAGGCAGTTCCTGTTCTTGGTGCTGCTGGTGGGCACACTGTGTGTGCTGTATGTGCTGCTGGTCCTGGGCAGGGGCAAGCACGGCTGGCTGCACAGGGACAAGCAGTTCCACAGGTGGGTGCCTTACAGCTGGCAGAGGGGAGGGGGGACTCAGTGGCTCTCGGGGATAGCAGTGGACTCCCAGTGAAAAGCTGTATGAGACATTTCAAGTCCTTGAATAAACGGCATGCTCTTGTATACAGCCCAGTCCCAGGTATTGGATATTTCTATTTTGAGTAAGTTTCTAGTTTTAAATGATCTTGAGGGAGAAAACTAATTTTAAGCCCAACTTGGAGTAAAACAGGAAAAGTGAGAGTTAAACGTAGTGTGGATTTAGATACCTGCAACCTCAGCTTTAAAATATTTAAAATATTTCCTACCACTCTCCTGACTAGGAATACAAAGAGTGCACTGTTACACAGGACACTGATAGTGCTGCGTTGCCTAGCAGGTGAGCTTTGTATAACAGGAAGAAATTTCAGAAACGGGACCAAGTAACTTAATTCTATTGTAGTGCTTTTGTTTCACCTGTTATTGACCTTTTTTTTTTTTAAAGGGGGACTGCAGTTCCAATTTTTCAGACTGGATTTTAAATCTTGGGTAGCTTCGTTGATGTTAAAGAAATTTGTACATTTTTTTTCTAATTAATAAATCGTGGACTTTGAAATTACTGTAGGTCACCAGGTTGTGCAAAAGGCTTTTCACTGCAGAAATGTTCCAATGTGATCTGCATGCAGAGTTAACAAGGCGTATATGCGGGCAAAATCAAGGGCATTATTTCTATTGGATTAAAAGAGATGTATTCACCACCCTGCTTGTTTACAGTGTCATAGGGCCACTCACATCACCCGAAGTTTTGTTGCCTCGTTCTGAATCGCAGAACATGGTTCTGCACATATCTAGAAATGTTTTTCTGTTTTGTGGTGTAAATTGGATGTTTCATTTGACAAGTTACTGTGTATATTTGACTTTTATTGTTGTTTGAAATGTACTTATCAATGCTGGTTATTTCTAACCCCAAAATATGACAATGGCATTGCCTTTCCCCTTGAAGTAATCTAATCTTTTTCACAAAAAGTTGTCTTTGCTAGGCAGTCTTGTCACCTTCATTCCATTGCCCATTGCAGTAAAATGAAATGTATGTTTTGAATGACTTGCAGTGCAGTCAGAAGGTGGGCGATGCTATCGTTTTTTGCAATGAGGTCTTCCCCCTTCCAGCACCCCTGATCTCTGGCTGTGTGTGTCCATCTCAGGTATCTGGCTCGAGTGACCGATGTGGAGGCCACAGATACTGGGAACCCGAACCTCAATTATGGCATCGTGGTGGACTGTGGCAGCAGTGGCTCCCGCGTGTTTGTGTACTGCTGGCCCCGGCACAATGGCAACCCTCACGACCTGCTGGACATCCGCCAGATGAGAGACCAGAACAGGAAGCCCGTCGTGATGAAGATCAAGCCAGGTGGGACTGACCTCCCCTGACCCTCCTGTGCCCTGTGAGGGGGAGAGAAAAGAATAGTCAGTCTCCAAAAGTGGAATTCAGAACATTCAAGATGGGCGACATTCATATAAACATTATTTAAATACTGTAGGTTTAATACTTGTTTTGTAACTTTTTTCTTACAACTTTTTCCCCTGCTTAAAGAAATGTGCGCATCTTTAAGAGACTTCCAGGTCAAGTTGATTTTGAGCCTCTGCACAGTTTAATGGCCATATGAATAGGGATTAAAGTAATTAATCAGGGACACTCCCAACCTCAATGGATCAACTGAAACAAAAATAAGTTAAGTTTTTCTCCGGGTCTGTGAAGGTTATATGATTACCAGACCTGGAATGAAGTGCTTTAGAAACAAGTTTCATCATGCAAGTGACCAATTTAAAAAAAAAGCCAGTAATGTGATGTGTCCTTCTTTGTGCTCTTTTGACTTTCTCAGCTACAACCTGAGCCTTTGATTAGCATTGTACCTTCTTAACTACTTTTGGTCTTAGTGGTATTTCAATAATGTGGTCTCTTTTTGTGTTTGTTTGCAGGCATCTCTGAATTAGCCACAGCTCCAGAGAAAGCCAGTGATTATATTTACCCCTTGCTGAGCTTTGCTGCACAGCACATTCCCAAGAGCAAGCACCAGGAAACCCCTCTGTATATCCTCTGTACTGCAGGAATGAGAGTCCTGCCTGAGAGGTACTGCAAAAAACTAACTGGTGTTGTAGCCGTTAGATGTCAAACACCTTTGTTAATCTGCTTCAGCTGCTTGATTTCACATTGTCAGACTTGCACCTTTATGCCTTTTAATGACCCTGTGTTGAGAACTACTGGATATTTTAAGTCTCAAAATGATTTATCTGTCATTTTTTCTCCTGAATGACGCTGCTGTTCTATATTGCCTTGAATCCCAGAGTAGAAATGATGTTTTCAGCATCAGGCTGGTGTCTCTGACAGTTTGCAAAGCTTACTGAGTGAGTGATTCTTGTGTAACCTGATTACCAGTCACATGATTATCAGGATAAGTGTTCAGCCAGATTCACTGTAAAGTATAAAGCTGTCTCCGCGTCATTTAAATCCAACTGTTTCTTTGGTCTAGTAGTAAAATGATCATTTTTAATGTATTTGATTAACAGACATAGTACTAAGAAGACTTCTCATGTAGGAAATTCAATAAATGTTCCTTTTCCTAAGAACCATTTTGCTCCGTGGTTCTCTTTATAAGTTGCCAGGAATGGAGATCTGAACACTGATACTGTGTCATGATTTGCAGTCAACAGGAAGCCCTGCTTGAAGATCTGCGGACTGATATTCCCGTGCATTTCAACTTCCTGTTCTCGGATTCCCATGTGGAAGTGATATCGGGGAAACAAGAGGGTAAGTGTGATGTGTAGTAGTGTTGCAGGTATTGCCTAGAATATTGTGGTAGGAACTGAGTAAATGGTTATTAGTACACTGGTACAGAATAAGAGAGTGCACTCCATAGCTGTGCTTTTTCTCTTAACAATATCAATGTAAAGAATATAATCAGGACACCTGTACAAGATAATGGTGGTGGACTGGAAGGATCACATTATGAGCAGCCCACCACAAGTGTATTTTTTTAATGATGCATGCATATTTCAATCCATCCTGAGAAGAATAAAATATGGAATTGGAAACTTTTTCAGACAAAAGCTAGAAATGGAACACGTATATCAAATATTATTTTAGCATGTTTAATATTTATATGGAATGAAGCGTCAGGGAAAAGAAATACTTTACCTTCCAAAAAAAGAGTAAGTCCTAAAATGTTGTTAATCCATCTGTCTATAAAAGGTGTCTATGCGTGGATTGGCATCAACTTTGTTCTTGGAAGATTTGATCACATAGAAGATGGTAAGTATTAGGAATATTTTTATTTACATTTTTGATTTCAGTATTATTTTTAGAGCTGTTTATACAGAAATAAGCTGAGGTGAGACTACATAAAATGTGGAGCTAAATATTGACTTGTTAATGTTCTGATAGAAGAGTATCCTTAAAGTTGAGTATTTTCAATTCTAGTTTAGATGCAGAAAAAAGTAAGCAAAAGTCTGAGAAAGCAGGCAGATGAATTCAAGGCATCAGTTAGCATGAGTAATTACCAGTTCAGCTAGTTGAACCAAAGAACCAGTAGACACTGGGGTTCCACAGAACTGTGACTGCGTACCACTGAGCTGTAGTCAAGAGTTGGCCATTCCTGGTGCAGATGATTCTATTTTATTTAAACTCTATTGACACAAATGCTTTTTTTTTACTAAAAACATTCTACATGCTTAAAAAATCAAATCTAATGTTCCCCCCCTTTTGACCCCCATCCCTCTTTCTGTCTCTACTGCAGAAGAGGAGGCTCTAGTGGAGGTGCAGGTCCCTGGCAGTGACCACCAGGAGGCGCTAGTCCGCAAGAGGACAGCAGGTGTGCTGGACATGGGAGGTGTCTCCACACAGATCGCGTATGAAGTGCCCAAAACTGTAAGCTTTGCCTCTTCACAGCAGGTTATTATCCACACCACTTTTCCTTCTTTTGTGTTTTTTATGTTTGGCTTACTCCATTTTATCCTACCCCACCCTTGTCCCAGCCCGTTCCTCAATCTCTCCCCCCCTCCCTCCCTCCCTCGCTCTGGAGTGTAGCACTATCCTCCCCTGTCAGTGGTGACAAGGGAAGGGCTAACCGCAGCCTGCAGTGTCCACTAAACAGAGTGCATGACTGGGCTTGCAGATTGGCCACTGATGAACACAAAGGGCTGTCACGGTTAATTTGATTCTGTTTGAAAATGAGGTGTTGTATGAAACCACGCTCGAAGTGGATTTACTTTAACATAGAAGCAAGATTACCTTGTGACTAAAGACCTTGCCTATACAGAACCTTTCTGTCATTCTAAAATGACACTGCAGTTTCACAAGAAACAAAAGAAATGAAGAAAACGCACAGCTGAGACTCTGCAGCCTAAAGAATTTGTGATAATATTAGTGTTCTCTTTTCGTCATAGGGAAATTACCTGCAAATGGTGGCATGGGTTTTGTAAAATGGCGTCATATTACACCTTATACTTCTCAGGTTAAGATTGGTTTTCCACGATGTCAAGAGAATTTGCTCTCTGAATCTGCAGCATTAGCTAAGGTTGCCACCATCTCAAGCAGAATACTGTAAAGTGTCATCAGAAGTCCCCACCTGCATATTTGCCTGTGTTTCCTGAGATTGCATTAACCCAATAGAGGACCGTGATAGAATCGACGCTCTTTTTAGATTGCTTGCAGTGAGGTGTGTTTCACCCGTTATGATTTATTTTTTGAAGTTGTGAATCAAAAATTTCTCTGTCAACTTAACAATAGGCTAACTTTTATTTTAAACCCAGCAGCATGAGAAAAGCCACCTGGTTAAATCAACTTTGTATTGACATGTTGCTACAGAAGTATTGTCCTATTGGACCAGTCTAATAGTGAACTCATCATAGCCCAACAAATTCAGAGAAAAGATGCATAGTTATACACTAGAATACAACTAACTGGCTTAAAATCTGTATTAATTCATGCTTGACTCCTCTATCCAGGCACAAGCCAGCATCTTGATCTCGTGTACCATTTTTGACTTATTGAAAATAGTTTTCTCTATAAGTCTCTTGTAAATAATGGATTATTGATAAGGATGCTTACCCACTAATGCCTGGTAAATAGAAGTTTTTGGGTTTGTTTGAAGGCACCCACATTAACGGAGGTTGGGCAAGGGGGAGGGGATTCATGCGCTGATATTGAACCTCTTGCAGGAGGAAGTGGCCAAGAACCTGCTGGCAGAGTTTAACCTGGGCTGTGACGCCCACCGCACGGAGCATGTGTACCGTGTGTACGTCTCCACCTTCCTGGGGTTTGGGGGAAACGCAGCCAGGCAGAGATATGAGGAGAGCATCGTGAGCAAGACCTTAATGGAGAACAAGTAAGCACAGATCATTAGTGCTTTCTACCAGTGGCTGGCAGACTTGGCACTAACTGCTCCGTTTCCTGTCCTGAAGGAGTTCAATCCCAAGAGTATTTTATTCTCTGAATTTGCCTCTGCTACAAAAACTTGCCAAGTTTGAAGTGCATCATGCTGGTAAATGACGTCTTACTTTCCTTGCTGCGGTTATTTCGGTTTCCTAGCTGAATGTTTAACCTAATTCTTGAGATGGTGAAGTTCTTTGACCTCCTGTGAACAGTGGAGTTTTAGGTGTCTCCATTCTTAATCATCTTGTTCTGGGTGTCCTACTTCTTCTCCGTCAGGCTGCTGGGGAGGCACGTGGGCGAGTCGTCGGAGACTCCTTTCCTGGACCCCTGCCTGCCGCTGGATCTGGAGGACAAGATCGAGCAGGGAGGGCAGAGCCTGTTCCTGCGGGGCACCGGCGACTTCGACCGCTGCCGGCTGGTCCTGCAGCCCTTCATGAACAAGACCAATGAGACCCAGACCTCTCTCAACGGCGTCTACCAGCCACCCATTGACTACCAGAATAGCCAGTTCTACGGGTTCTCGGAGTTTTACTACTGCACTGAAGATGTGCTGCGCATGGGCGGCGATTATAACGCCACCAAGTACTCTCGTGCTGCCAAGGTACAGCTCCTGGTCATAATCCCATAGTGACTTCTGGGGAAGGGTTCAGTCCTAAAGCTGTGGACAGCAACCCTAGTCCTGCACTGCAATGAGTCACAGGATCAAGGAGTAGAGACCCAGAAGATGTATTAATTCAGTTATTTTACATTGATACGAGTATTAAGTGCTGAGTGCTTTTTTTGTTGCTAGTTTGAATTTACAAGGAATTCAGAAGAACATATCCTCCCAGCATCAGTGAAAGGGTATAGTTATTCAGCTTGAATAGCTTGTCTGTTCAGAAATGAATTGAGAAAAAGGGTGTAAAAATGTAAACTCAAATGTAGATCTGGCCATCACACAAAGATAGTAGCAAGGCAGTGTAGTATTAAACAAATGTAATAAGAGACAAAAGCTAAAAGTACTGTTTGTACATGAGCACATTCTGATTAAGACTTCAGAGTACATTGAGTTACATGTTTAATTTAATCCCGATAAGTGGAGTCAAGCTGTTGATATTTTTCAGCCAGCAATGTTTTACTTGACATTCTCTTTTTTTCCCCCGTAGAGTTACTGTACCACCAAGTGGAAAACCCTGAGGGAGAGGTTTGATCGGGGTCTGTACGCCTCTCATGCAGACCTGCACAGACTTAAGTAGGTCTTCCAGTGGCTGTTAATCTTTTTACAAACATCATGTTAAAATAAAACCAGTTGGCCCTCCCAAAGTGAAGGTTTTGAAACGAAGACAATACTCTATAACACAGGTGTTGTTCGACTTTCTATGGTTAATTAATTCTTTTCAGTAGGGACCCCTGTTCTTAATAAGCATGAAAAAATGTGTTTAGATAATAAGGCTATGATTAAAAGCCACCCTTTAGCACAACAGCTTCACAATAAACTCGTTTAGGCACTTTCTTTGGGAAAGGTAATAACAAAATTAAATTCATTCATTCGAAGATTTGAGTTTTGTTTCGTTGTTTTAATTGCATTACCTTGTGAAAATCTTTTAGGATTTTAAAGATCCCCACTGACATAGCTCTTAGAAGCATTTCTTAGGTTATGCAGCACCACACATCTTTCAGGAAGGTAGTCCTTTCAAAATGATTGTTTAAAATCCCCCCCCCCCCTTAAGACATCCCTTTCCTTCTTCAGGTACCAGTGTTTTAAGTCAGCTTGGATGTACGCAGTGTTTCACTTGGGGTTCTCCTTCCCAACGGAATACAGAAACATGAAGACAGCCCTGCTGGTCTATGACAAGGAGGTGCAGTGGACCCTGGGTGCCATCCTCTACAGAACACGGTTCCTTCCCTTGAGGTAAAGGGCACTGCTCAGTTAAGGTTTTATGGCTAAATGCATCTCTCTCGTGCCCACATTTTAGAAAAAAAGCCAATATTGTTTCTTGCAAGTGGGTTTCTTCAGTATGCCCTGAGGCTGTGTTTTGAAGCACCATCTTGAATGATTTACTGATGTGCAGTGCTCTACTGCCATCTGTTGGAACATGCCATTCCAACACATTGTCCTTTGTGAACAGAATATGGAGGTCCCTCTTATAGACCCCTTCCAAATCTCCAGCAAGATAGAATGTCCTTTCCCTAAATGTTAAAGAAAAAAGAAAGCTATGAATTAAGCACACAGTGTCCATTCCTGCTCCTGGAAGGCAGGTGTGATATAGATATTCCCTAAACACCTATATTATACCTACATTTATTCCCTAAATACCTCTTAATGATCTCAACCAGCTACTTACTGGCTTAACTGCAATTTAAAAGCTTTTCCCACCTCTTCAGTTGGTGCTGTTCTAAATACCCCTTGAAAAGGTACAAGTCCTCCTTTACCAGGATTATACAGCGCTGCATTAAGCACAGCAGGTTGGCAATTAAACTTGTGCATTAATGTTTATGTTTAACAAGCTTCCATTTCTGCTTCCTTCTTGTCTGACTGTATCTAGAATTCACAAGTGGACTCATTACTTTTTCCCTTAATGGATTTAAGAGCTGTAGAGTCGTTCAGACAGCAAAGGCCACGTTTGCTGTGTTGCATTTGCCATAGTGTCTCTCTATTATGGTCTTTCACAGGGACATCCAGCAGGAGATCCTGAAGGGGGCGCACTCTCACTGGAGAGGAAGCTTCACCTTCGTCATCAATCACTATCTCTTCCTGGCATGTTTCCTAGTAGTGCTGCTGTCCATCCTCCTCTACCTGCTCCGCCTGCGGCGAATCCATCGTCGCATGCTGCGCAACGGGCTCTCCTCCTCTTCCTCTTCTTCCGCGCTGTGGCTAGAAGAAGGGCGGGGTGCTTCTGCGATCCCCGTCACTCTCTAAGACCCCCACTCAGGTACAGGGGTTCAGCCAGCATGGTCTTGAGAGATCCAAGCCTTCGCAAGAAGAAAAGAACAGCTGCTTTTCAAAGTATTGACCCCCAACACCGGAGATCTCGCGAGGGTCCTTTTCCCTGGAGCAGACCACCAGTTAATGTGATAACACTGCCCTGGGTTCATGGAATGCCGAAGACTGCATAAATAACATGCTCTACACTGCTGGGATGGAACAGCACCACTACTAAGTGTTGTGTTTCATTCTTTCGATAAAGTAAGCAATGTGAATTTTTTTAAATGTATTTATATATTGTGAAGATGAAGTCAGTCTTTTTTGTTTCTTTTCCATCAATACATAATCAAAGCAAGCAACACTCCAGCAGTCAATTGTCTGCCACCCTGTACGCACTCCCCACCCCCCATCCAAAAGATAAAGAGGGTGCTGACAGGCTGTGTGCCCATGTGAGAGCACGCAGTGGAGTGACTTGGGAGGATTGGTAAACGAGCAGAATAAGTCTTGAGTTGGCTTCAGTTGTGTAATTTTCAAGAGATAGTTGCAAAGCAGTAGTGTCCGTCCTTAACTAAATACAGGTTTTGAATGCTAACAAAAAGCGCTATGTGAGTATTAAACCTGATGTTAAAATCTTTGCTGCTAAGCCAAGCTTTTGCGAATGGCTAACCGATTACCAGTAAGAGTAGAGTGCTGCACTTTATCCTTGTTTCCATTATGACTGCCGGAAATAAAAAGTCCAGATCTGTGCAGCAGGATCGCTGCAAGACTCATCATTTTTATTTGGTCATTTGCACCTTAATATTTGATGTTCATAGCCCATTTTAAATAGCATTTTTGTGTGGGATAATGTGATCCACCTGTAGCATTCAGAGTTGGCTAATGGAGGAAACATCAGAGCACCTGGGGTTAAATTCCGGAAGATCAGCCTTTAAAAAGAGATTGAAACCCACAACTCAAAACTTGAAACTTAAAATGAAAAGATTTCATCCTTAATTTAAGGGTAAATTAAAATTAATTTTAAAAAATCATACACAGTGTAGGATTTCTGATGGCCTGGGACAGATTTGAGTTGACATAGTTTGTATTGTGCAATAATTTCTTTTTTTAGGTGGATACGGGGAAAACCAACTCACTTTCTTGATACTTGAAAATAAGAGAGAGACTAATAAAAGACAGCAAAAATTGTGCAGGTCATCAGTGTTAATCAGGTGAAAGCAGATGTATTCTACTTATGTATATACTGTCACAGCCAGTTCGGGACATTTTTTACCTACCTTTTTAAATTTTCAGTTTCTCTCATTGCAAATATGTTTGTGTTACAGGAAGGCAGTTTATGCATCCATCATAATTTAAAAATGCACTGCTTATAATAATATTTTAGATTTAAATATGAGACATATGCCTGCATTTAAAAAGTAGGAATTTAGAACGCTGAAATCGCTACATCAGGCAATACCTGATGTAAATGTTAAGTATTTTCTCTTTCTGCTGCATCTATGTAATTACATGCTGCTTCATGCATGTAATTACACATTTCAGGATTGGATGTATTTGACCTTGATTTTAAAACACTGAACAATATAATACACTGTCACATTTGAAACTTGACTTTTACATTATTTTTAAGGTCAAATATTTCTGACAACTTTTACTTCAACTTTATTTTAAGAATAAGGTACACCAGATTGTTTTAGCCTTCCTGAGATCATTTTTAAAAGACCACAGTGATGATTATTTTAAGTTTGGAGGTATTCATGATTTATTTTAATCATGCTCTTGATTTTGGGTTTCAGTGTGTAATTTGCAAGGCAAAAAAAAAGATTTTAAAGAGATGTTTAACTGTTAAAATCTGTGAATAAGAGGATTGAACCTTAATTGCCATCAGGCTTATCTCCTCACAAAAATGCTCTTCCCTTTATTAATTTTAGCTTAGTGCTTAATTGCATACAAAGGTATGTTGAAAAGTGAAATAGATACGTCATTTTTAAAATGACTAACAGCACATGGTTTTCATGTATTTGCCTGGAGCAGACAACTTGTGTTCTGTACTTCAGTTGAGATTTTCTTGAAACATAAGCTTTCTTGAAAATGTTCCATCTGTCACCTTATAGTTTTAAAATGCTGATTCTTTTATTCCTTAGTTGAAGATTTTGCAGCGACCTTTCAACCGATAAAAATTCAAGATGCTTGTCACAGTTTCAGAAGCGTAGAATGTAGCTTACAAAGTATACAGGCGTTGCAATCAGGGCAGAGTTGAAGAACTACAAATCACCTTGGGGTAATGATGTAGCCAAAGACTTGAAACATTACTGTAAATAAAGGTGATAAGGATCTCCATGGGAGAGAGGTTTTACATGACCGCTTCTCTGCTGCAAAATACAGGAGTTTGCTCCATCACAGTATGATAGTGGTTTTTAAAATGGTGCGATATGAAACTAGGTTTAAAAAAATTGAGGGGAATTTCAGGATGGCCTGCAGTTTGTTCAGATTAGTTTGTTTTTTTTTCCATAATGCAAGCATGCTAACTGGTGCCCTTGTGAAAAGTGTTGCTTTTGTGTTTTGTGGAACTAGGCTCTTGTTAGCCATTTAACTGAAAACGCAAAGAAGATGAGACGAGACCGTTTGGTCTGTCTAGGTAATTGGTCTCTACCTGTGAAGCCATGTGAGAAAATGATCATCTGTAGTCTGACACCAGATCACTTTGACTAACTCTGTGTCACATGTCATTCTTAATTTTAAGTTGGCATGCTGTCAACTCAAATTCAATTTCTCTACTATTAATTTGTCATTGATATTTTTTCCACTTTGATAAATACTGGTGGAAATAATAGAACTCTCAACTTTTCACCATCTTTTTTTTCATGAAAATCAGAAGTGCCAGGATTGCTCCGTCTTCATTTTGTACCAACAAGAATGGTTGAAAGCAGCTAGTGTGTCACAGTCACTTGGATCTGAGGTCCATTATAACTGGTTAGCAGCAAATGTAGCTGAGATGACAATTAAGTCCTGCTGCAGTAATCTGAGATGTTGTAAAACTTTATATAAATTCTTATAGAGCGATAAGAATAGTGTATTCTCATGTGGTAGAGCTGTTCTGATTTGAGTTGGTCATTTTTATCAAATGATGAAAAACAACGAACACTCTCTCCTTATGGGTCAAAATAGTCTGACAGCCATGATGCCTTATCCTTGCAGCAGGGCAATACGGGGAGAGAGAAGGAGCAGAGGTGAATGTGAGTGGGTCACGGGGAGTCGGCTGTTATCCTGCAGGTCTCCAGAGACTTTCTGGACTCATTTCATCAGGGCTCTGTCACTTAACCAGTTTGCTAAGTTGATCTGTAGCCATTGGCAGTCTAAAGATACCAGCATACCTGCAGGCTTATGTTCCTCAAAGGCTTTGGGATTTAACCTTTCGTTTAGAAGATAAAACAATGGCTCTTCATGGGTTTTTGTGCACTTCTGGTTATCTGAGATGTATCACACAAGCAGTCTTTTTCTCCATATGTGGTATAAGCACCCCATAATTCAGTATCTTTTGACATATGCTGCTTTCTTTGAGGTCAGGCCTGAGGTGTAGTGGTGTAGTGCAGTGATAGCAGTCTTTATCTGGGAATGTACTGCCAATGACCTACCCTTTGCTAGCTAACTCAAAAGTGCTTATTTCTAGTGAAGCTGTAACTGTTTGTTTTTTGTAAGCTGGTTCTCTGTGATGAAATAGCAAATCAAGTTGCTAATTCATCACTTTAGCCTGAACCCATTATCAACCCCTGATTTGGTTTAATGCCTTCTGTGTATTCTAATGCAGATGTAAGATAAGTCTGGTCTTTTTTTCTTTTTTTTTAACTGGACTTGGCTTCGTTTTCTGAAGCTCCGGTGTACTTTTTATGATGCACATATTTTTTTTTTAAATAGATGCCATATTTATAAGAAATTGTACATTTTAATTTAAAATAGTTTTCACAAAGAACAGTGATGCCATTGTTCAGACTGAGCATTTGTGTTGCTGTAAAAAATAAAGTGAATCTGTCTGTGTACCATGTGTTTCTTTTCACATCTGGAAATCTCCCTCATGTAGCAGAGTGGAACAACCACATTTATTGCATTCCATAAAACAGTGGAATCTATAACTGTGTGGTTCAGCAACAAAGCTGGTAAATAGTCAAAATCCGTAGTTGTCCTAGGCTCTAATGTTTCATGCTGTATGACTTATGACACATGATTTTCTACGGCTACCAACCGTCTATAAGGTGGTTGGCAGAACTGAGAGGGTCAACATCTAAAAGCGTTTTCTTCTAGTGTGGATGGAGCTCTGCAGCCCAGAGGAGCAGATTGAATTCTCAGTCCAGCAGTGCCTGGGGCAGCAGAAACACACCACATTCAGTGCGCCACGATTGTAGGGCGAAAGCTCTTCAGCTGAGGGCAGTCTCTTCTCTCAGTGACTCCTCTGTTCTTCGCTTCAAGGCACCTGCAAGCGTTCAGGGATGGCTGTGAGGGGAAGGCGATTCGCAGGTAGAGGCAACCCCAGCAGTCAAGCAGCATGGCGCTTGCGGTGTGCTGAGATGATTGGTAGGGGGCCTGTCAGCCCTTCCTTCTCCTCCCTGTGCAGTGCAGGAATCGCTGCTGTAACCAATGTAAGAGCCAATTCATATTTCCAAACTGGGAAGAGACAAAAGGCAAAAATAAAACTACAGTGAACTTCTCGATCTCATGCAGAATTCTACAGTTAGTGGTGAAAGAGGCCAGTTAGATGTGTTTGAAATAGGATGCAAGAGTTTATGAACATCTTTAAGAATGGTTTGTCTTTTTTTTTTTTTGCCTGTTTAAGATTTCTTGCAAAGATAAGACAGGAATGTAAAAAAAATAGCTTTGCCCATCTTTATTTCACTACCAGCCTGGTAGGATTGATTTTTGGTTAAGCGAGTCAGGCTGTGATTGAGAACAAGAAATCATTAAGGTTTGGCCAGTTTTCAGACCGGAAAATCCTATTTTATGAAGTGGTTTTAACAAGCAAATGCCTGGGGCTTTTATGTACTGTATTTATAACTTTCCAGATTGTAGGAGTTAATATCAAAGGATTCATATTTAGCCTATTTTTTAAAAAAACTATATTTGCAGTGGAAGGGAAACCTGCTATCTCACCTTCTTTCTGCAGGCAGAGAGAAGAAGCTGGAAGCTGAAGGTGGGCTTAAAAAGAAATCGCTTTCACAGGAGCCCTCAGCTAGTTTGGGCCCAGAAGTATACATTACCTGCTTCAATAGATGGCAGTTGATGACTATTTTTTTGTTGTCGAGTTAAAGCGCTCCTAAATTCCCAAGCTTTCACCTGTGGGCTTTCTTTCAAAGCCCCGACTTGTCTGTTTGTGGTGGTTTTGCATGTTTCCGGTAGGGCCTCTTACTCAGGTCGACACTAAACCCACAGGACGTGCAGATAGGGGTGGGGTAATGACAGCAGTTGGGGGCTTTGACCTCTCTGTAGATGTGCAGTGAACAGTGGGTTACAGCCACTTTCTTCTGTCACTCAGCAGCATGTTTTCACTTTGTGTTGTAGCTGTTAACAAGTAGGTTTCTTGAATCCGTTTGGCAAGAAACTTCTCAAACAAGCCAAGACTGTATTGCAGCTTCAGAGCTGTGTGCATGATGGACCCATAGACAATGCATTTTTATTGCCGCCTTATGATTATAAAAAAGAGTGTAATTACCAATGGATGTGGACTCACCTAAAAGTGGATCAGCAGACTTTGAGTTGAAAATGATGTCAGTGTGCTTTGGCTAAAAAGGAACAAGTAGAGATCAATTCCAGGCTGAAAGGCAGAAGAAACAGCGTTTGAATCGCCATTAACGCCGTTTGAATCGTGTTATAGTCGTCATGCGTTGTGGAAAAGTGCTCACTTATAAATTAATCACATTGTAGCCAATTCAGGTTATGGAAACACATCATATCAGAATCACTGTAATTGCGATGGCAGCCATAGTGCACACAGTACGCTCACCGCCCACCAGCTATCAGTGGGGAGAAGAACAGAGTGATGAAGCCATTTCATAAACAGGGATTATTAAGAGGCCATGATTGGTAAATGCCAGGGGGAAATTTGGCAAAGACACTGGGGTAACACCCCTACTGTTTTCAAGAAATGCCCTGTGATTTTTAATGTCCATGTAGAGTCAGGGCCTTATGCCAGCAGCCATATCACCCTGCAACTCACAATTGGCAACCCACTGGAGCTCAGCAGGTGTGAGCCTGGTCAGTACCTGGATGGGAGACCTCCTGGGGAAAAACTAAGGCTGCTGCTGGAAGAGGTGTTAGTGGGGCCAGCAGGGGGTGCTCACCCTGTGGTCCATGTGGGTCCTAATGCCCCAGTATAGTGAAGGGGACACTATACTGTAAACAGGTGCTGTCCTTTGTATGAGATGTAAAACTGAGGTCCTGACTCTCTGTGGTCATTAAAAATCCCAGGATGTTTTTCGAAAAGTGTAGGGGTGTAACCCCAGCATCCTGGCCAAATTTCCCATGCCTCCTAATAATCCCCCTCTATGAATTGGCTACATTACTTTGTTCTCCTCCCCCCCCCGTCCCACTCTGACGGCAGGCGGAGCGACGTGCTGGTTGGAGTATTTCTCGGTCGCAGTTAATGGTAACCTCAGCTCAAGGATTTGGTTCAAACCACCAAATGGAGACTGGTGTGTTGACAAGGGGACCTTGCTGATGCAGGATTAACGCTAGGAAAGAGAAAGAGTCAGGACCTTGTTTTTATGTCTCATCTGAAGGACGGTGCCTTTTTACAGTATAGTGTCCCCACCACTATAATGGGGCACTAGGACCCACACAGACAACAGGGTAAGTGGCCACTACTGGTCCCATAACACCTTTTCCAGCACCAACCTTAGCTTTGCCAGGAGATCACCCATCCAGGTACTGGCCAGGCTCACACCTGCTGAGCTTCAGTGCGTTGCCAGTTGTGAGTTTCACAACTGTACTTACTTTAGTACTGTAGCTGGGACTCAATATGTTCACCTGAGAGAAGATAATGAGAATGATGTTAGGTGAAAGATGTTTCAAGGCGTTTCTTTATCTCAATGTTTTGAGATGGCAAAAATTAGTTTTTGGTGCAAATTAAGATGCTCGTGTTCACCAGGCTGAATGTACCATTGGCAGGTCAGCGGTTGGGAGAGAAATCTTACAGAAAGATTTGTTGGCTTTCAGCTGTGACACTGACACATTGAAATTAGATACCAAAAACACACACCAAGAGTTGCAAGGTTTGCAGCGTTAAATATGGAATTTGCATATCCCACTGTGCCCGTTGTAGGACCAAGGGTCTCTGACTTAGTCGCAAAAGGTTAAAGGTTGCTTGAATCCAGTTTGCTCATTTATATCCCCCCCTGTTCTGAGGTAACACAAAAACCATCTGTCCCCCCGACTCTTTCACACTGTTCTCATTGGCCAGTTCAGGATTTCAGCATGGCCTTACTGCTGTTTCCATTCTGTTACAGATGTTTTACTTTTCCCAGCTACTCCATGGTTAAAAGGGTAACATTCAGTGGTTGAATGTATGAATCAGTGGTCGGACTAAAGTCCTACAATAGAATAGAATGGAAGCTGCAAGTTTGCCTGCTCTCAGCTCTTGCTGTTAGGTCAGAAGATACTTGGCAACTTCAGTCAGACGTCAAGGAAGAAACAAAAAAACACATTTTTCACTTTTACCACTTCCTGAATTCACATGGGCAATCCATTTCACGGGGCTGTGTTCTTCTGAGTCCATGGAAGTTTTAAATCAACAGACATATTTATTTTAAATGGACAGACATATTTTTAGCTGTGCACTAATAGTACAAGCCCTTCCGGCCTGGCAGTTAATTGAGTCCCAGTCAGAGCGCTGTGGAAGGAATCAATCGGGAATACTTCATCGCAGACGGACACAATGCCCACCTCACCCTCAGCACAAGTAGCTGGCCGTTTGTCTTCATCAGTCACGCCATTAAAAGGGTTCTCCACAGTAGTAAAAAAGGCTTTGTTTTGGTAGCCGGGCCTGTCTCAGTTGATGGGTGGCCTCGTTCCCCATCATCTCTGGGTGTTTTGTTTGCAGTCTTGCTGCCCGACCCCTTGTCTCAAATTCCACCACAGCGGTGATGAGCCTGATGAGTGATGGTCTCAACAGGAATGGGCTCAGCCCCTCCCAGAGCCTGTCGCCAAGGCAACGATCAGGGCCCTGATTGCAATGGGTTTGGGGAACACAATGACGGGCCACTTTCTCCACAGCTATGTGCTCTAGTCTTCACAAGCGTTTCTCAGGTCACTTGGTGAAATTGTGTGTTTTTCATCCGGAGTGAGCTTTCTTGTTCTTTTTTTTTCTTCTTGGGTATAGTGCTTTGCTGTACGATTGTTTAGAATTAACACACACACACACACACACACACACTTTAACCTGGTGGATTTGTGTATGTTTCTAAGTTGATCTGAAGGATTTTTTTTTTTACTTGGATTTTATAAGTGGTTGTATTAACCAACACGAAGAGAGAGGCTGTGGGAAACATCAAGGAACTTACCAGATATGATTGCTTTGTTGTTAACATTCCTCTGCCTTTTCTATGTATATACTGTAAAATGAGGCTAATTTTTTTATATTTATATTCACAGATCATTAAAATGTAGATATGAATTTCATTTAATTGTACATATCTATGTTGGGGTAGCACAGTGGTGCAGTGGTGAGCATTGCTGCCTCATAGCGCTGGGGCCCTGGGTTCACTTCCAGATCTGGGATGCTGTCTGTGTGGAGTCTGTATGGTTCTCCCTGTGCTCATGTGGGTTTCCTCCCACTGACCAAAGACAAGCTTGTAGTTAATTGGCTTCTGGAAAAAATGGGGAATGGGGTGAGTTTGTGTGTCTGTATGTGTTTGTGTGCCCTGCGATAGCCGGGCATCCCATCCAGGGTATATCCAGGTGTGTCCTGGATAAGCAGGTTAGAAAAAGGATGGATATCTATGTCATTTCTTTCAAGATACATAGTCTTAAACTATACAATTGGTCCTAGAAAATAGTGGAGCAAAGTTCTAGGCCAAGAAAGCCTTCGAACTCAGTCTGTAGGTCAGATGAAGTAGACAGATTGAAGGCTGGGGCTTTGTCACGCTTCCCAGTGCTAATCATGTTTAAAATAAACAACAGCAATTAGTTAAACAGGCCGACTGCCAAACAGACAGGCAGAGCCAGGGCCTCAGTGGAGGTCATTAATCGAGCGCGTTGAGGGACTGGAGACGAGGGGCTGTCAGAGGCGGCTCCACTCAGAACTGCCCTGTCCTGTCAGGCCTGCCAGCCCCTGACCTCCCTGAACACACCCGGCCTGAGATCAGCCGCTGTTCAGCCACAGTCCTTCAGTTCATCATTAGGCTCCTACTTACGCAGGGATAACAGTACTAGCAGTCTGTTTTTCCTTGTATCCATTAATTGTTTCTATTTTTTGCTTTCTTTTGTAGGCTGAAATTGCACAATTAAACAATTCCCTTCAAAGATCTGATCTGGGTCCCGGAATATTTACCGCAGCTACCAGTTAGATTAAAACTCTCTGGACTGGTCAAGAGTGTCCCAGAAAGCAGGCAGTAGTGACTGTCTAACCCCAGCAATGATGTCTCTGTGCCAGGGAGAGCCCGGCACAATAAGGTCCGTTTACATGAGATCTCTAGTTACCGTAGTTCATTAGGGACAATGTGTTCCAAACCGATTTCTAATCTTCTCATTGTCGCGTCACGTTAAGGCACATTTTCAGATTAATGTATGCTGTTACAGAGAAAAACGTTATCAACAATTAAAGTATACTGACGGTATTTCAAAAACTCTTGATAACTGCTGCTAACCTCGGTGTTTGACATTCGCATTGTTCAGCCACTATTGACAACTGAAGCGCTAACTGCCGGCATTTTCCATTGTCTCCTTTAGAGAGCGCTATGGTATAACTCTAGGCTATCAGGAAAATCCTGACACCTCCGTGTCCAACATTTTCTGACCTGAAATTGTTAAAACGTTTATTCATTCTTAAGCGATTTTATCATTCTTTATACAAAGTGACGTCAACGGATTAAGAAAAGAAACAGAATATTATTTTATTTCTGATAATTAGTTATTAACCTGATATCCCAAAAATCAGACTAGCATGCTTAGTCAAATTCCTGGGAGTGCAGTTTGTTATACAAACGTTTTTGTGGGAATGTATATAAGGGGCCATCAATTATTATTCTCAGTGTGACGGATAAAATGCAAAATTTTGTCCTCACGGAATTCTAGGCAAATGTTACGAAAATTTGTTTCCTAAAATAAAATGGCATGCTGTTCCAAATACATAAGTGCTAAATATGTTTACGGTCTATTTTGCGCCACATGGAGGTTTCTTTCTATGGAATAAGGGAAAGTACATGCAAACAGAAAGGGAGACAATAAGTCGTCGTCAATGCGGGGATACAAGCGTGTGCGATTGTGCCGTGTGTCTTTTGCCGACTGTCGGCGGGTCTCTCCGGGGGGCTCTCTGGTCCCATTAGCTCGCGAAGAGCGTGTAATAGCCATGTTAGCACAGCTGCTGGCTACATCCAGTAGCTCACTGTCAGCGTGAGGGGGAGACGAGGTAGCCCGCCACCTACTGCAGGCTGACGTTTTAATATAAGAACAAGTCACTCACTGGGTGACTCGAACTTTGTAAAACCGTTCGACCTTTCTTGGAAGAGCACAGAAGTACAGTATGTCGGAGAGGGTTTTACATTCCTGTTTTGTACTCATGCTACAGGCATAGTGTTTTAATTCTTATTTTAAAACGTGCGTTGCAACTCCAGCTTGTGCTAGCCTTATTGTCATTCATTTTGTATGTGTTCGTTGAGAAATGATTGTTTTCTTTTTCTATAACTACGTCGCCCTCGATATAAGCATCTGCTCAGCAAACGAATAGCAATGCTAATTTACAACCGTTCTAAAATATGACCTATAATATTGTCCTAGCGCTTCTTCCAATGTATAAGGGTAATATGCTGCTTGTAAGTTATCACTCCATCTGTTTAGAAAAATGCCCCAAACTAACCGTCATTTAAGCAATTCCATGCACTGTGCTGTTTGTGACAACATTGTCTTTTCTATTACTGGGCTTTTAATGAACTGCTTGTGTGCCTAAAGTCATAAAGAGACGAAGTGCCACATAACCCTTTCAGAGTAGTGATTTAGGTGCCCCTGTGGGCCTGTTTTCCTGTCCTGGAGTATCACTGTGCCTTCTGTGTTTTTTTTTCCTTCTAGCTGAGCTCTTGATTAATTAAGCTTACGGAACAGTTAATAGAACTATTTGCTTTTTTAAAATCAGTTTCACCTCTTGAATGGTTAAAGAAGGTCAGAAATAACATTTAGCCTGAAACTGAAACCCTGAGGCTGGGTTTCAGAATTCCTGACATTTAGGTTGTTTGCTTAAAGTGTAAACAACTGGCCTATAGCTCACCAAGAATGCTTATAATTTGCATTTGACACAGAGCCACCTGTGTATGAAGATTATTAATTGATATTGACTGTTTGAAAGTTATAGCAGACCAGCAATCGATTTTAGATCAAGGTGGAACTGGGTTTAGCCACAGCATTTCTTGGAAATAATGCACATAAGGTAGATTATGTGTGAAACCAAGATCCTAAGTGAAGAAAGGAGCTCAGGAACAGTTGGTTAAATTAGCTTAATTAAGATCTCTGTTACAACAAAAAACAGACAACAGTGTTACACCAGAACCAGGTCTGGGAAACAGAGCTTTAGGTAGTTTATTACAATTAGTATTTTAATAACAGGCATGCCCCCAATTCCAGCCAGCTGTCCCAGTAGTTTGTCTTATTTTTAGGGTGCTTCTACTGTCTGTTAACTCAACTGCTGGAGGCTGCGTTGAACTGTGTCCTTGTAGGCATCTGAGTATCTCATCCTGGTTGGCCCTTGATAATGCTTGTGGTCAACAGAAAGATAGTTGCGCTGCCTGCTGCATAAAAAACAGCAGGAGGGAATCCATGTTGGTATGTTGTGAACTTTGGGCTGTAGTCAAAGAACACCTTTGTTGTAGCTCTCTGAAAAAGTGCAGCCAGCTGTGATAGAGGGCTTGAGTTTCAGCAGAGCACACGCAGTGTGATAGGACATGTGGAAGTGAGGGTGTGTGGGAATGTATACCCAGACATATGGCCTGCTGGAGCTAAGTCATTCCCTAACTGAAGGAATCTGGAAAGGCAGAATTGCTAAAAAGCATATAAAGTGAGGAGCACCCACAGGGGCAGATAAAACATGAATAAATTAATGACACGGGCAAATGCTGTGCAACATGGGGAGTTTTTGGAGTGAGTTAGACAGTGGAACAAATGCACTTGCATCCAATATCTTCTAATCACTCTCAACAGCAGCTCTGCCACACTGCAGGGAAGTCTGTACCCTTTTTCCATGCATGGGCTTGAATGAAGCCAAATGAAGAAAAGCTGAGTCTTGTCAGAAATAATAGAAATATCCATCCCCTTGTGTCCCCTTGCCCTGGTTGTGGTGATATAAATAAAATTCTTTAAAAGTTTTTCAAAAGCATTGTGCTGAAACTCCATATTACTGAAAGACACCATATTCATACCAGGGTTTTTTTGCCAAGTCCTGCATAAGTCTTAGTCAGTCATCAGGAGTTTCATGAGTAAGATGCAGGAGACTGGTGGGGAGAAGCACTTTTACAAAAATCACAGTGTGGGACGAATGACTGACCAATCATATGCTGTGGGTACTGATGATTTGTCCCAGGGTCTTGGAAAAAACAGGTGTAAAGCAGTAGTGAGGTTCTAGAATCTGTGAATCCCTCTCATCTGGGCACTGTTTTTCTGAACATTAATAGTGTGGTGTCTGGTGTTTTGTGTCTGGACTGTCCTTACATTTTGACAGCATCCAGTCAGTGCGAATGCTAAAGTATTCTGAAGTGAGGGGAAAATGCTGGCACTGGGGGTGGCGATGTAATTCAACCTTCTGGGCTCCAATGAGAGCCCATGACGGCCACAAGTGGGTCAGTGGGTGAATTATTCAGAGGGTATGTACAATGAATGTAAAAGATTACATGAAAAAGATCCATTTTCATGTATTGACTCTGGCCTCAGTCACTTCATTTTAGTTTTTATTTTTGAACGGCAAAGACATTGGAGGATATCTGAGTCAAGGATTCACAATCCTCAAGGGGACTGAGAGTCAACCCGGAGGACCTGTGTGAGAATCAGCAGAGGTCACAAGTGGAAACTACAGGGAAATGCAACTGAAAACAGGAGGTGCTTCTTTACACAAACAGTCGCATGAGCTTGGAACCGTGGAACCTTGGAACCGAGCCATGTTGTTGAAGTCCCTGTTCTGGCCAGATGAAGTCCTGCTGTAAATCAGCAACCGGAAACCACTTGAGCTACAGTAAGAACAGATATGTTCCATTTCATTTGTAACTTATCACATGTCCGTATCCAGAAGCTATATCACCCAGCAACTCACAACTGGCAACCCACTGAAGCTCAGCAGGTGTGAGCCTGGTCAGTACTTGGATGGGAGACCTCCTGGGAAAGCTAAGTTTGCTGCTGGAAGAGGTGTTAGTGGGGCCAGCAGGGGACACTCACCTTGGTGTCTGTGTGGGTCCTAATGCCCCAGTATAGTGATGGGGACTCTATACTATAAATGAGGTGCCGTTCTTAGAATGAGACATTAAACTGAGGTATTGACTCTCTGTGGTCATGAAAAATCCCTCCTAATAATCCCCATCTATGAACTGGCTTCATCACTCTGTTCTCCTCCCCACTGATAGCTGGTGTGTGGCGGAGTGGTCTGGTGCACTTTGGCTGCAGGTGGGTGCTACACACTGGTGGTGGTGGAGGGGAGTCCCCTTTGCCTGTAAACTGCTTTGAGTGGGGTGTCCAGAAAAGCACTATATAAGTGTAAGGAGTCATTATCCATTTTCTATCCGCTTCCTCAAATTCAGATCTGGGGCAGCAGGAGCCTATCCCTGCAAGCAATGGGCATAAGGCAGGGTAGAGTCTGAATGGGACGCTAGTCCATTGCAGAGCACACAAACACTATGAGACTGTGGGAGGAAACCAGAGCACGTGTTCGTGTGTCCTGTTTAAATGGTCGGCTCACTTTGGTGTTTCCAGGAGCTTTTCTTTTGATGAAATTGTATCCTTCAAACTTTGTGGTTGTAGTTTTTATTCTTATCTGACTTTTAGTCGGACGTACGTAGGTTTTACACAATTTCTTAATTAAAATGTAAGAGAAGGACATTACTTCAGTATTTTCTAATTGAGCGTCCTGGGAAAAACCTGTGGTAAACCTGTGAAAATGTCGAATTTAGGTCTTAATAAGGCATCTGTTCATGTTTTA
The DNA here is from genome assembly GCF_055471065.1 of Atractosteus spatula. NCBI lineage: Eukaryota > Metazoa > Chordata > Actinopteri > Semionotiformes > Lepisosteidae > Atractosteus > Atractosteus spatula. The sequence continues at coordinate 6,276,858 of NC_142707.1, forward strand.
GACAAAGACATTTTAATGTATTATTTATTTTATTATTTATTCATTTTTATTTTAGTAAGACATGGGGGAGTTTCTGTGCAGTGTGTTTTTGTTTTATGAAAACCTGTTCTACGCAAGGACAAAAACAGATCCTGCTAAAGCTGCATCTTTAGGAACAGCTCAGATGCCTTGACAGACAACATTGTGTTAGGAATGGCTAATGCCGGCTGATTATCACTTTAAAAGAAGGTAAACTGTCATAAAATGAAAAAAATAGTCAAAAAAAGTCTTCATCCTTTAGAGCTTTATCCATGTAATTCCCATGTCCACAGCTGTACAGAGTAGCACAGTTAAGAGGCTTTGCTGTTTCCAGTGTAGTTACTGAAAGACCCTCTGTATACTGCTAAGAGCCCATATCCCCCTCAGGCCTCTCCATATGACTGTGTTTCACATGACTTGTGTTGAACGATTGTGTCCAGTGTGGAAGAGTGTGATCCTGGCTTTTAAGTTAAAGTAATCCGGCTCCCGGAATGCACTTCACAATCTGTTTCCTCTGAGTCCCACTGTTGCATCAGGAGGCATGTGAGACCGAAGGGATTTTTCTGATTTTAGGGATTTTAAGGAAATAAGACTTTTGTACAGCAACAGGGGGAGTCTGCCTTGACAAAAAAGTTTGATCAGGGTGTTTCATGGGTTTTGTCTTTGAGCATTCATAGCAAAAAGCCAATTTTGTATCCTTCAAAATGCACTAAGGGATAATTCCTTTATTTTGTTCCTCACCCTTATTTTAGTGATCGCATTTAATACTTGGATATCCGGTTTGCTAAAATCATTGCAAGGTGTTTAGAATACTATGCCACTGTATGTTTAGAGCCCTGTCTTATTCCGAGTAGACATGCTGTGAATGCATAAATTGGCTGCTGTGCACCTGCCACACAGTTAGCTAGCACTTCCTGCAATGTATGTGGCAGTTGTCTCGAATTTCAGTGGTTCAGGGAGCATGCGTGTGCTCCAAACCTGCCCAGCAAGAATGCTGCCTGGCATTCAGCATGACGAGGAAGATATCCACTGAGAACAGGAAATCAGCTACCTGGGCACCTTCACAGCCTTCCAACAGGGCACAACGAGCTTGGGTACAAACCGCATCAGCAATGAGATCTTCACCACAGGGTGTCAGACAGCGAGAACAGAGCCTGGCACCAGATTTGTTTGAGAGATAGGGGAGCCACACACTTTCGTGTTTTTTTTTATCTTTATAGCTTTTCCAGATATTGGAACCGGATCTGTCTGAATGTTTACCGGAATTCATCTGAGAGATTTTGAAAACCAGCAAGCAAATAAAAAAAAACAATCTCGAGAATGAACCTTAGAGGGGTCTGGTTTTGGCAGAGCCGGTCGTGTCTGAACAGAACATTTGGATTAGTCAGTCCCCCAGCTGGTTTCGGGCTTGCTGCCTTGAGCCCTGGGGTGCTCCAGGGGTTGAAGGGGTGGTACTGGGGAGACGGGGGATGAGTCTGCAGATTGTCTGTCCATTATCTGTGTACTCTTGCCTCTTTCTCAGCGCTCTTTCCCATCCCTTCTTCAGCAGATGTCTCATGATAGGAAGGGCCACAGCCCTGCTAATCTTCAAGATCCACCCAAAGTGCTGGTCCAGCACCCCACCCACCTGGTTAGGGCCTTACTCAATGGAGCAAAGCGACAGCCTCAGTATGTTCAACCTCCGTGGAATTGTTTAAATTTTGGTGAGCTGATAAAGGAATTGAAGTGTGCTGTATGATACAAAATGGTGTTTTAGATTGTTATGTGACTTGTAAAGTGCCTTTAGGCATACAAAACTGAATGTTCTCCCAGCTGGGTGTTCTGTCGTCATGCCCAAAACCTCATTAGGATAAATTCGTTTTGTATGCCACTTGACAGATGTAGAAGTCAGAAACAATTCCTGTACGACAACAGGATCAAATCATTGTGGATGTTAACCGTTGTATTTTTCTGTTTCCCAGTCACATCATGTCTGTAGAAACCTTTTAGGGCACACGTCTCGCTAACAGCAGATAGCATGTCTTTGGATGACTGGAGGAAACTGTAACACATAGCAAAAAACCCATGCAACCACAAGGAGCACATGCAAACTCCACACACAATGCATCCCAGGCCAGAATCAAATCTGAGACCCAAAACCTAAGACAGCAACAGTCTCCGGACGTCTCTCTGCAACACCATGAATCGACAAGACAGAAAGCTCTTTATAATTAATACCACAAAAGGCCAAGCCACAGGGAATGCAGAGGTTACTAAAGAAAGCGCCAGCAGAATTGTAGGCACAGTAAGGCCAGCCAGCTAGATCTGTTTCTGCTTCTGTGAAAGAACAAGACTGAAGTCATCACTGAGCAAGAGCGATGGTTGACGGCAACCTATCTCCACAAAATTGGACCATCCTAATCAGAACAAAATAAATTACACACAGGGGAACAGATTCAGGCTTTTCCCCCCTTAAGGCTCTGATTTTCATATTATGGTATTGTAATTTCTCACAGAAAATCTGCACCTGGCTCTTCAGATTTTGCTCTTTGACCTTAATTGGTTTCATGAATTGTCACTTTTCTTTCCAAGATAAAATAAATTTTGTTGAAGGAAAATCAATAAAATTAAAGAGCAATAATGGCCTAGGTGAGGCGTTTCTACAGTAAATAACCATTTAGCACATGGCAGTATTAACATTACACTTTTAAATGTACAACTGATCTAACAGAATATCTTGTTGATCCTTGAGAGGATTCTTGTTTGATATCAATACACATATTAAGTCCATTCTAGATAAACATGTAATTTTTACATATATGTTAAACTGCAAATACCTTAGATAATCCAAATCATAAAATCGAAACCTAGAGCAAAGGTGTTTTAAGCTAAAATGAGAATTCTGTGGTTGGTAATCAAATGCCAAAAATGATGTAGGCGTTCGTCAGGAATGCAACTTGAAATCACAAGCCCTGTCACGGAGACAATCCAAAACATCCTTTTCAGACCGTTTCAGATGGAATGTCATTCTCAGATAAATGTAGAACTTCAACTTAAAAAAAATTAAAATCCAACCTTATATCCTTCAACCCATTTTAAAAAGAGGACATTTAACAAAAAGGGGTCATTAAAAAACGGGTATTTTTCCACATTAATTTTTATATTACCGATGAGGATACATCTTAAAAGTCTTTTTAAGTGACTGTCAGCCCATGAATTACAGTACACTCAATTTTTGTATTGGAACATGAGAGTGTTTTACTGCTCAGAGTCACGCCCATCTGTCCGAGTGCGGTAGTGTACTGTAATATGCCTGAAGTTAGCTGCTTTTAGAACCTTAAGAGCATTACTTATTCCAGTTACATTAAAAAAAAACCTCAAACTTTTGTAAATGTCTTTTTCAGATTGCGTTTGAAGGAAATGGTATTCTGGAAGGAAAAGGAGACTCTCTGGGGTTTTCTACCGAAGGAACGTGAATGTAATCTTAATAGTGTAGGGTTTTCGGGTTCACGTGGGTATGAGCCCTCGCCGCTCCCGCCTCCGGTCGGCCCTCCACCCGAACCCGGGTCTCCGGCGTCGCTCAACAGGTAACCAGCCAGCTGAGCTAAAAGTTGATCTCTCTGCCAGGCAGCAGAGGTCCCTGCTATTCACAGGGAAGGGCAGTGACGTCACCGCGCTGGCAAGCTGGCTTGCACAACCTGTATGCGTTACAATAGTTTGATGACATCCAAGTTAATTAAATGAATGTATGCAATTTCGGAAGATTTGGTTTCGGCGTGCCTGTCATGTAGACATCTGTTTGGTGATTTCCCGAGTACACCAATGGGTAGAGTTTCGTTTTTTAGTGAATAAAGGTTTAAAGACACTTGAATTGATACTTAGTCTCATGCCTTCACATGTGACAGGTGACTCAAAGACCCATATTTCAGCTGTACGGAGTGTAAACCAGCAGAAACGCACCCCAGTATCGATCAGCTAGTTAGCATCCAATATTATTTCTTAGATATTAACTTTTCATTTACAGGTTATAAAACATCGATTTATGAAATGACAAAAGTACAGAACAAAAGCATTACATAAACCGTTGAAAGCAAATCTAATTATAGCATAATACATGGAAATATTTACGTTTGGGTAAGATTTAACGGATACAAATTTGATTTTGTTCCCTAAAATAATCGTGGTAAGTGAAACGAAGCCGATGTTCATAAATTGCTGGACTGGTATAAAACAGGGCATGTAGTTAAAATCTTTTTTTAACTTATTTTATTTTGGAAAAGCAACAGAAATACCTGATGAGTGCTTTCTTTTGCGTCTGCTCCATTAAATGCGAAATAAGACGCCGATACTACATTTTAAAATCCGGAAAGCTGATCTCGCGAAGCACAAATTAGTGTTTTAACAAGTGTGTCGTCTTTATTTTTATTTATTTTGAAATGTAGGATATTTTCCACATTTTTAATTTGCGTATTTCAAAACTGACTTGAAGTGTTGCATAGAATGAAGGAAATGAATGAATCACATTCCTGAAACCATTTCATTGACTTCACCGCACTCTCGCCGGTCAGAGCTAAACTCTTAGCCTACCTTCCTGTTCTTGTTTCGTTCACATGCAACTCTACTCTGCACCAAAAAAAAAAATCGCTCTTGTGTTTTTTTATGTGGTTTAATCCGTCAGAAACCGCATCAGAGAAACGTCAGGACTCAAAAAACGTTTTGCAGGTCACGGCCGAATTTGTTTCAACTTTATATTTTTAGGAACAAATGTCAAAAACCAGTCAGTGGACTTTAAGCGAAAGTGTAGTGGCTATTTAGAGCGGTTTAGCTGTACCTGACATTTTCTTGGACCACAATGTAGACTTAGAAAGGCGAAACTAAGGGTTTGTCAGAGCAAAAAAAAAAAGTTGTGATGACCACAAACTGACAATTACTGTGTACTTTACCCCTTGGGACATTCGTTTTAACCTCAGATATCGTACGTTTGTTAAACATACAACATTTCTGAAAAATACTCGAGCATTTTCTCTGGAACCGTATAGACTGGATTGTAAATTAATATATGAAGCTGTCTGGATTTCAGCTAAGTTTAAACGCTGAAATTTTTACTTTTTTCCAAACTCTGCTCCTATTTGGTGATTAGTTCGGGTCAACGTATTAAATACAAGCAGAATGACATTCATCTCAGACTGCAAATGACCAAAAAGGTGACTTTTCCACGGCAATAAATGCTCGTTTTGAATACACCCTCGCTCCTTTGGCACAGCTACACGTGAATTGCGTTACACGTCTCTTGAAAACATCCTTCAAGTAACCCAGAGTCTTGGACTCCAAACTAGCCGCCTAGTGGTCGGTCCGAAGTTTCGGACTTTGCCATTGGTTCGGAGTTCAGTTAATCAAAAGTATTCCCGCACCGTTGCTATAGCACGGCGGCCTCTCTGATTGCGCGTTGTTTCAATTGGCTACTTCCCGGGCCAGCCCCGCCCCATTCCGAAAAGCGTCCCGCCTTAGTTTGCGTTGTCTTCGCTTTCATTGGTCCACTCGAAGCACCCTGTCACGGAGTGGAATGACGTCAAGGAGGCGCTGGAAAGTGGCGATGGGTTGGCTGTGTCTGCCGCCGTTCCGCTAGTGTTTACTACCGTGTGCCTGCTTCTTTCACGCATGGAGTGGCGCAGCGACCCGGTTGCCGCAGCCTTGGAGATGTCGGAGAGCAGCGAGGGCAGGGACGGGGAGCCCTCGGAAGCCGACGGCTACGAGAGCCTTCCGCCCACCGCCTCCTTGGCGACGCACATGACAGCGGGAGCTGTGGCAGGGATACTGGAGCACAGCGTGATGTACCCCGTGGACTCTGTCAAGGTGAGGAAGCGTGCGTTATGCTTGCATGCCCACTAGCTGTCTAGTTGCCGTGTACCTCAGCCCACCGCCCCTCCCACCTCACAAGCACAAAATCGAATATTAAGCGCAAGTTGTACGCGACAGTGTTAAACGATTTTCCTGATTTCTTTTCCGCTTTAATAAATTGCTAAGCTAAAGTGCTACTTGAAGCCACTATACTTAAAAATTAAAAGTTTTTTTTTTAACAGAACAGCGTGGTAGAATTAAACATCTGCTCTCCTCTAAAAGTGCTTTACCTTTGCCCTCTCTGTAAACCTGATGCTTAATTGGCTGCCGCGACAGGTAAGGCACTAGACTTCGCTTAGTCATGACGGGTTGCAACTCTAGTGCCGGTAAAAGACTAAACGGGGAAGCCAGACTTGTTCTCAAAGTATCCAGGGATTATACAATCCACACATGCACGCTGCATGCGTTCAGATCATATCCCTGCGACGGACACCCGCAAACGGAGATCATTATTTTATAAATGAGGAGTCCAGGTTAAGTTGACGGTAGCGTGCAAGGTGTTTCCTGCTTGTGTCTGGGGCAGTATAGCACAGCACAGCACACTGCCGATGAACGCTGAAGAAATAATACACTCTGAAGCCAGAGTGAACGATTATGTGGCAGGCGACAGTGATGTTTTCCAAAAACAAAGGTAATAAAAATAAAAGATGGGCTAACCTACTTGATCTTTTAAGAATTTCAGAGCTTTTCTTGGTGTTAAACCCATTAATGCTTTATTCATGATTCCTTCTTCTGTAGAACAGGTTTGGCACCTGTAGCCAGTGAGGTGACCGAACGGCAGTGTAGTCTATCTGAGTAATAAACCCTCTCAGTTGTTCCAGTTTTACTCTCTGGATATTTGTTTGTCTTTACTTGTGGCTTCCTCCATACTGACATTACTACTAACGTCCATCTAACAGTCTTAACAGACTTGACACATTTCCTCAAGTGGGGCTGATTACAAAACGTTATTTATTTTGCTTTCCTGAAAGCTGTTTGGCTCCAATTATGTAAGGAGGCTCTCTTGAAAGTGCTAAAGTCATGGCTGCTCTGTGCAGCTCTTACAGAAACAATATTTGCAGGTCAGAGCTCTGCATGACACTGAAGGAAAGCCCTAATGATGAAAATCTGAATCTTTGTTCAGAGGGGAAAGAGGGGGAAAAATTCACACTTTTCCATGATAATAAACAATTTGTCAGGAATACTGTGCACCTGTTCACACTTACAGAGAAAACATGCCTCTGCAGTACTGGCCATTCACTGCAGCAACAACTTTTCTGTGTAGTTATATCAGGTCCATAGCTTCAGTGTTCAGACTGCAGTTGACAGGATGCTGTACTATACATTGGCAATGAAGAATTAGTATATCATAAAACAAAGTAATCTAGGGTTGTAGGAATTTAATTTAGGTTAAAATCTCCTAGTTAGCAATTAAAACAATTGTCATAATGCAAGAACAGGGTTGGTTTTTGACTCAGTGGGATTCTTTCAGACATTGACTTAGCCTTTTCCATACTTAACGTCTGGGTTTACCAGTTCAGCGCTCTGCTCAGATCAGATGCTCTGTTAGTGGATTGTTGGATGAGGTTTTTTGCAAGAGGGTAATCATTGGTGACAGTTACTAGTATAAACCTGCAAGAAAACCACTAGGAGTCTCTGAAATATAAGCAGCAGTGCAGTGCATTAAATAAAGTGCAAATCTTTGCTAAATGACTTTGCAAAAGATAACCTTATGCAAGTCATGGGAGGGGGAGCGGAGGGACCAGAGCAGGACCAGACGATGAAACTGAAATACAAATGCAGTACAATCAGGCCTTAGTCTCTCTGCCAGTATGCAGAGAAGCAGAACATCTGGGATAAGCAGTTTTGCCATTAATAGTTATCAGGCTTGGCATTTTCTGATAATTGCATCTATAAATTAAATGACTGGGCATGGCTAGAGACCCAGGCTGAATTTTGCTTATGGGGGTGGCATTCCCTTCATTTATTCACCTTCTTTCTTTCCAGAAGAAGATGAGAGAGGTTGATAACTAAAGCTGGCTGTTTGGGTCATCCTGTGCATTACACTTCTTTTATCTTCTTGATCTGAGCATGTCTGCAAAGCCGTTCTTGAAAGATTACAGTGAATCACCTGCCACAACATAAGAGGTAGTTCATCCAGACACCCACAGCTGCCCGTGTAAAGACTGGTGCTGCCTCCCATTATTTTATTGTAACCTTGTGGTTATTGTAGACATGTTCTTATAGAATTCCATATACCTAATATATGTCTGTTGAAGGGTACTTTTTCCTTTTTCCAGTCTTCTACTACAAAAAGAAACCTTCCTGCACAGTTAAAACATTTACATTTTATATCCCCATGCAGCAAAAGGTACTGCATTAACAAGGTTTTGCATTTCATTTTTATGCATGATCTAAAATAATACCCGTCAGTCAGCCTCCACAATTGTTAGTCTTTATTTTTTTTGCTGTGTTTTGTGCTTTGCAATGTGCTTTACAAATACAGGGTGGTTGAAAGGATTCATCATGTTCTAACTCTGAGACTGAGAGTGATGAGCATTGGTTTTCATCTTTTGTGTTTTAATGCCAATTCAAAAGGATAAAAATGGCCAAAACTCTCACTGGCTGGAGAACTTAAAATTTTAAAAATAAAGACTGTTTCCTTGAATAATGCTGTTGCCATTAGGAGAATAAGTCTAGTAATGTTGTGGGTGTGGACCTAGCAGACTAAGTGACTGTGAATGCACAAATTAGGTTTTATTAGGTTTGGCAAGACAACAGTGATCTTGGATAGCTATGTCTTTATAGCCTTGTTGCGTTGAGCAGTATAGTATTCACGCCACCTGTTCTTTTAGGGTTCAGCGCCATATCGGGTCATTCAGTCTGCTTGCTGGTTGTGTCTTCTGCTGTTCCAGCATTCCCTCATCTCCAAGTCCTCAGAAGTAGAAATGTTTACACAATGTAGCACAGAACTCGTTTGTCTTGATCAGTTCTTAAACATGCACAACACAATGAGGAACCCAACGTCATGTACTGCAGAAAGGTAAAAGGAAGTTTGCATTGCCTGGAAATTAAAGTTTTATGGACTTCTTACTTCCTTCACTGGGATGGAAACTACAGGTGACATTTTTTCCTGCTTAAATTTCTGTTTTGTTTTGTCTAGTTATTTTACTTTAATACTAATTACATGCCAGGAAATGTGGAGATGAAGTATCACTGATGCATCAGCCTTAAAAACAACAACAATGTTGTTTTAATGAATCAGTTAGTATGGGGAATAATCTTCAGACAGTGTCCAGCTCTGCTTAAGAAAGCTCAAATCATCATCTGTTTACTTAAGTGAAATTGTTGTTAGCTTGGGACCATTACTCAAAAACTAGATGTGTGCAAAAACAGCAGCACACAGCCAGGTAGTAGTAGTAGGATGTGTAATACCTAAAATCAAATTCAGCTTCTTTTTGCAATGCTTTTCAAGCTTTCCAATCAGCTGAGATCCAATCACATGCTCTCCAGAAGCACATTGAGACTGTTGCACTATTGTAGTTTGAAAGGCATTCTGGAGAAGGCCAGTGCCTAGAGATTCAGTGGGTATAGAGACTTATTCCTAAAGATCAAGCTGTGGATGTGATGGTGTGAAGTCAGGGATGAGTGTCATTTACAGGGATGCTTAAGTTTGTACTAAAAATAAAACCAATTTAACCACACTTTAAGTGTCAGGGAGATGGAAAGCAGACCTTGCCAGTCTGGTTCCTGTGACTTTAGTATTGGCCAATTGTCTGTATGAGCTCCCAGCAGCATAATTCAGCAATTTATTTGCCCAATTGAACCTTTTTGAATTCTGCTATGAACTGTTGGGGATTTTGTATAGTTAACTTTAATTTTTCAGTATTTTAAGAAATGAAAATAACAAAAAAGTGAAAAGAGTTACAAGTTATTAGTTTATTTAAAAGCTGAATGAAATAAAAGCATAGCTCGAACAGGAAAGCAAAAGATGAGACATGGATGTAATGGCTTGTTTATTCTTACGGTAATATGACTTATATTCAGGTAAAATACTGTATGGATTAGAAAAATTGTAATGCTTTTAATTTTTAACTTTAACTTGAATTTTTTATACTGTAGTCAGAGTGAACAACACAAAAACTAGATTACAATCCCTGGAGGACTTCACTGATGGAAAAGATTTTGCAATTATGTTTTGTACTGGAAATTCTGTGTTACAGGAAGCCTTATGATAAGGAAGTGGAAGATTTAATTTTATCGGCCGTGTCTTATTTGCCTGGCACTCCTCTATTGTAAGATTATGGTTCTCATCACAGATAGACCTTTAAATGCGGAAAGCACAGATGTTTGCAACGCGACATCGTCACCGGCTTAGAAAGAAAGTTGTTTTGAAACGGGATATTCTTCAGTGGCGGATTTCTTTTCCGGGACAAATGTTATGGAATGCTCTCCAGATGATGATCACGCAGCTAAGACTGAGGAATGTGACAATAGAGGTTTGTTGTTAATGGCACATTCATCCACATCCTCTGAGCTTTTTATTCCAAGTTTTTATAGCACCTCTTTGTAATGGGAGTGGGAGCACAGCACAGTCAAGAAAGCCATAATTGTTTTACTGTTTTAAAAAATAAAAGTAAAAAGTAAACGGGAGGGTATTGAAATGAAGTGCTCTGCTTTGAGCCCTCAATGCAGTCTACACAATGTTTTGATAGTGTACATATATTGTATATGATAAAAGCTTGATTGCGTAGTGGAGCTCTGAAGGAATGGTTTACTGAATGTTGTATTTGCCCCTCCCAGGTCATAATGTGTATTTTCCATATTTTCTCCACAGCTTAAGTTGGGGAAAAGGACTCGGAGAAAGCAGAATGAATCAAGGGCTATTGCATAATTATGGAAAAGCCCGAATGAGGCAACAGGATAGGATTTCAGCAAACAGTTTTCATTCAGACAGGAGTGGTTTGGGCATTTGTCTTATGATACTGATGATATTCAAAAGACTTAAACAGTCCTGAACCTTAAAAGAAGAGAAGGGTGATATGGAGGAGGAGGTTATGATGCAGATTAATGGCTTTGACAGCTAAAACAGAAGGACCGCTCCAATTATTCAGTCAGCACTTGGTGAAAAGCAAGCACCAGGTGTACTCCTGGGCAGAAGGGGACAGGAATTTGTCACACCTGTTTCTGTGTTTCATAATTTGTCCCTTGATTGCATAACTGGGTAAACATTATTGAAAATAAAGAGAAGGTTCTCTGTATAAGCTCTAATCACTTAGCGGTTTTTAGTCCTTCTGGTAAAACGAACCAGGACAAAGGCAGCGTCCTTTAATAGAGCTGTATTTAAAGAGTGTTTGTGGTGACTTCCCAAATTCCTGTTGCCTGATACAGTGGATGTCACTGCAGTTCAACAGATGAATGCAAAGTATGACCATCTTAAGCTTCTTTATAGCAATGAATTAACCTTGGCTTGCTAGAATCTTCTTTCTTTGATGAAAGAAATTGACAGCCAGACAAAATAATTGCATTTTGGCCCACCATTTCCTTGTCAAGAATTTATTTGAGGGGCTTAGGTCATTTTAGAATAGTCTGAGTTTCTCTTAATAGAACCATTATGTTATAGCAAGGTTTGACTTACTGCACAGTGGAGAGCCCTGTGGTTTGCCAATTAAAAGACATCAGTCACTCCAGAAATAAATTAAATATTGTATAAAGTTTCTGAATAACTGAGTATCTATTGCCTTTTTCGTCAGTGCTTGTGGTATATACATAAGAAAAGGTTATAAAATCATTTATTTCAATCTCTCTTAAGTTTTATAGGCTAGTAATATGATTTCAAAATGAATGGCAGATGTTAAGAAGTCATTATGTTTACATATTCATGCACTCTCTCTGTATTTGCATTTTTGCATATGCTAAGACGTAAGCTTCAGTAATATTGTCAGTTGTTCCTGCTTTTCTTAGTTTGTAGTTTCCACCTCTAAATCAGAATCATCCATGTTGCACACAAATGCATTTTACATTGAAACTTGATTTTCACTTCTGGCTTATGGATAGTGACCCATACTTTTAAAGCTGCCAAGTTTTTTCATATGCATTTAAAATGTGTATTCTGTATATCTTTGCTTACTCCTCGGTTAAATGCTTAGATTCATTGCATTGTGTGACAAAATGGTAACATCACGAGGACAGGACACTGTTTCTTTCTGATGTAACAATATGACAGTAAATCAGCTGTGGATGTCACAGCATATCTGCAGTTAGACCTGGATCTCAAATTAAGACTGCCACTACAGAGATCTTTTGCACTGAAGGCCCGATCTACTGGTATCATGTGTTACTTTCAGGTACAGACATTGCAACCAGACTTAGTTATGAGTATGCATTTCTTTGTTTCTTCGTTAAGTTAACTGCCTCTGTGTTTCCTGCCTTGTTCTTTGGTATGTAGTTAGGAGCGCTGTACACACGTATTGTGGGCTCACTGTCTCACTGCATCAGAGCTGATTAGCAAAATCTCAAAGGCAGAAACCAGCTACGCATTAGGCCACTGCCATCTCTGTGCCCAAGGCAGGCAGCCTTAGCTCTTGTTGGTGTCCATAAAGACTTTATAGCTTTATGAATATAAGGCCCTAAATTGCATGAAACATGATAAGATAATTCAGAGTAGGCGAATGGGTCTGTATTGTAATCTTGCATAAGTCCAGTGTCTTCTTTTTGTCTGTCAGGCCAGTTCATTGCCTTTTGGGTTGGCTTTTTGAAGGCGTGGACTGACAGTTAGCTGTGTTTATTGGCCTGTCCCAATATTATAAATCACTCCTTGAAGTATAATAATATAAACCCTATGAATTATCAAGAACTAAAATGAGCACAGCTCAGACATGTACCACTGTTTATGTGGCTGTGCCAAGAACAAAGTTTCTCTGCTATGCTCTGAATGGAAGAGCCAGGACTGACTGCTGTCAGCTGTCACATTGCTTGTTGGATTTGGACAGGCAATCCCTATTCCAGACTCCTACTTTCATTCCTGCTTTTTCTACCAACCCTGATGAACAATTTTTCACTCCACTGCAAAACAGGCTTTTTGTTTCATGCTTGAAAAGGAGCTATGTGTTATGAAAAGTGACATTTTCTCTCATCTCTTTGTAGTTAGAGAACAAGTGAAAATATAGTCATTCAACAATATATACTGTATGAGCGAGGAGCTGAAAAATCACAAGTTAAATTAATACATATTGTATTTGTCTTGCTAGTGTGACAGTTTAGGTGTAGTACAGTTATTATACTGAGGTCTCTGTTTTTATGTGAGGCTTGTTGGAGCTTGGCTGTGCAATTGAGTTTATTTACAATAGGAACTGATGCATTAAGCAAATTTTTAAATTAAAAATGTATTTATAATTGCAAGTAAAATGTATTCTTGATTTAACTCTACTTTTAAGTAAAATAAGAAATCAGTTTTTATAAGTTATTATAAGTTTTCAACTGGCCTGAGATGAGATTTATGTGTTTATTTTCATATTTTAATTATCTAATTTTGTGTCCCACAGCAGCACACATTTTCAAGAATGCACATTTTTGGTTGCTAAATGTAACTGAAATCCTGAACCTGTTGCACCACTACATTATTGGGTTTTGCAACAACAGCTAAGCTGCTATAATGTTAATATGCTTTATTAGGAAGTATGGAATATGTGTTGGCAACCCTGTTTCTCAAATGTAGGGTTTCTGCAGGGTTTAGTGGCATCTTCAATCAGCCCCTGAATGAAACCTAGAAAATACATTGATCTCGATATTGACCATTTAACTGGTTCAATTAAGTCACTAAAGTCACTGAAAACCACAAGCACTGCACTCAAGCACTGGCGATTTGGAACTTGGTGTGAACTTGGCCAGCACTACCAGTGGTAGTGAATATTCATGTATTCATAATGACAGCCATAGATGCAGCACATGACCCAAAGCAGTTTTGGATTCTGAGAAGTCTTCCATGACCTTCAGAATGCCATTGTTTGTTTAGTAGAATTTTACCAATCTTTGAAATACTCAAATATGTTAGACTATAATGTGTCTAACAGCACACATGTTTTGTTCATATTTAAACAGCAGGGATTCATTTTGATATCACTCTTTGAATAGTTCACAGCTGCACAAATTCTGGGCAAATACTGATGAGAAGAGTTTTTTGTGGAATTATTCAGAAAGCACTCTGTTGCATTTTCTTTTAAATAATAATTATTAATATTTATAGCTTAACATTATTGTTTGTATCATAATTGTGTTTTAGTCTAGTGTTGTTCATGAGCCCCATCACTTTGACTGTGAATTAATATGCTTCTTAATGTGCACATGCAAAAGGTTTTATAACTTTTATTAACTAGTGCAACTTACGTCATAAGCCCGTCTAGAATGCATTTCCTGGAAATGAACTAAACTCTAGAAAAAATGTTCTTTGTGCATGACTCAGCAAAATACATTTTCACTTTTACACAAAGTTGGGTGGAATTAGATTTTAAACAGTTGGTGTTTGTAAATACAGATTTTTCACAAACGTCACCTTAAAACGTCTGATAAAAAACATTCTTAGTAGATCGTTCTAGTTGTCTTGTATACTCAGGAACACCAGACCAATTTGATTCTGATGGTAAAGTTTCTTTCATTTTCTTGCAATAACAATATAGGACAGACAGCACCTACGCATTTGGTTTCATCCTACGCAGACCTTAGTGGGAGACATTCTATACCCTGCCAAGTGGAGCTACTCTTGGCTTGTTGTTCCTTTTGGTTTTTAAAATGACATAGGTCTGATTTTCACTGCCCTCTGACTTTTTATTAAATGTAGGATGCTTTACAACAATCAAGAAAATATCTTTGTTGTATACTAGAATAAAGATACTATAGTCTTAATATTATAGCCATGTTTTATGGAAAAAATACTGAGCATCAATTATCACATAAAACTGGAAAATAATAATTCAATTTAGCATAAAATTACTTTTTGTAGCAGGTGCATTGCCTTATTATTGAACATGCCATAAATAAATTAATTTTGTTCAGTAACATTTGCTGTCTAGTGAAAGTTACTTGATAGTAGCTTTTGTAGGCACCATTGGAATTAATACCAGTTGTACATCTTTCACATATGCTTTGCAACAAGATGGAGATACTGCCTTGTGGATGTCTGTCCCTGTCCTCTCGTAGAGCTTGGATAAGCATATGCCTGTTGACTTGTTTTTAAGCCCTAGTTTCTAAATTTGTCCCTGAATCTCCCACAGATGATAGGGCTCAGGTCTGACAAGTAGGGCTTCCACAGCATAACTGCCACTTTTCATCTTGCTAGAAAGTCGCTGTTATACAAGCAGCATTAGGAAATGAGTTGTCCTACTAGACTGTTGTCTTGTGCGTATGAGATGCAGGAAGGGTTGCAGGTAAGGTCCTGGAACTTGATTAGTATAGCTCCAGGCAGGTAGGTTAACATTAATCATTGCACGTAAGTTTTGTTGAGATTGCCCAGACCCTCAAGTGTATACTTTCCCATCAGTTGTGCACAATAGTTAGAATACGTTTCTACATATGTGATGCTGAACTCCATTAACAATACAGTGATGTAGTACTGACAGAAAAAAGTATTTTCTGATTTTTATACAGTTGTTTTTACATCTTGTCAGTGTAAAATATGCGCTCCCTACATTTGGAATGATGGCAAAGAAGCATAAGGAAACTTTGCTTCCTCTTTTATTGCCACATTTAGCTCACAGCTGTTGGGGTTCAAGTTTAAAAAAAATCTAGATTATCGTCAAAACAATGACACTCAAAACTATATCTTATTAGTCACTTCAGGAGCTCTGGAGGTAAAACTCCTGATGCAGATTTTCTAGGCAGTTTAATTAGAAAACAACTGGAAAAGTAACTCATCAACTATGCAGAGGATTCAGTAAAAGTTTATTCTTCCATTTTGCTAACCTCTGATATAAAAGCATCATAGTACAATATGTTCCACTGGTTCTCTCTGCTTACTTGGATGTATTGTAATACTTGGCATTTCACACTGAGTTATACACTAGTTTAATTAGCTAATATTTTCCCCATTAGAGTCTGCCTGTACCTCATGTCTCACACTGACAAGGTTTGCTCTGTGACCATAATGTTAAGCTTTGTTCAAAAGTGTGGTGGGGCTTTTTACTCTTCTAAATTTGTGGAATCCCTGTCTTTTTATTTTAGTCACACAACTTTTAAGTTGATGAATCATTTTCTAAATTATGCCTTTAAACTGATTTGTGGTCATGGAGGTTCACAGAAATGTAATACAAGAAAGGGATAGAAAAACTGAAGAATACATGTAAACTCTTTTAGTCCTGGTGGCCGATTACCTTTAATACTTTCTCTGCATTGCTGTCAGGAGGGTTTCATGTGATGTTGCCTAAAAACAAGAGCTGTTTAAATACATCCGACTAGCCTTGGAAGCCCTTAGTTTGTATTTGTAATGCTGTAAACCTAGGACAGCTTCAATGTTGACCATTCTACCCAATTTATTTTGGCAGCTACAGTATTTACAGTAATAATTTTTTTTCTCTCTAGAGCAAAGCTTTGAGTACTACACACATGGCCTTCTTCGAGGGTGCACAGCAATATCATACTTAGTTCATCTGAAAACTGAGGATATGGATGGGCTTTCAGTCCTGTTGCGAAGTTTCAACTACAGAGTTGAGAATGGAGAGGAACTCGTTTCTAAGATTCATTCAAGAATTGCTTAACCATATGACTGAATGGAAAAGGTGATGCAACCCTCCAAGTCAGAGTCTGTGCCAGTGTATTGGAACAGCCCTTTGCCTTTGTACTTTATCACTGTGCATTTGTAACCAATCCTTTGCTATGTAAAAACCTGGGAAATGGTCAAAACAGACAAATTAAAAAATACAAGATCTTAATAATCCTTTACATGATGTTGATTTACATTAGGAATCAAAATGAAGCACAAATAGCCATTATATCTGGGACTATTTAATTGTTGTATAAAACCTAACAAAAATGTGTTTCGCTAAAGGAGCCCATGTCATGTACTGACAAACTATAGGTACAAATATCTTTAATTTATTTGAGCACTTGGAATTATCTTCATGCTATTATTCTTTTATTCATTATATTCTTATTGTTTCATCATTACTCTTCATTAATAACTAATTTTGAAATTATTTCTTTCTTTTCTGTAGTTTGCTATGAAATTACAGTTATGGAGTTATATGGATTAATTTGCAAACAACTGTGTAGTTTATCAAAAACTGTACCTCAGCCATCGCTGAAAGGGTGTGATAAGGACAAGAAAGGCTTTAACCCAGCCCTTGGTAAACTGTCATGTGTTCTTGTTACTGATTAGCCCGGTATCTGCTAACACCAAGCGTTTCTGACTTACGCGGGACTAGTATCTAAAATATCCAGGTTCCACTGGTGAACGATAGCAGCATCCTTCTTGTTCTTTAAAGTACGTTGATGTCAAGTATTAAAATTTTGCAATTTAAACTGTCATGCAGTGTTTCTGTGTTTTTAGTATTTATTCATATCCTAATTTGAAAATTCCGTTTTGTGATTACTGCTTTTTCTTACATTTATTAATGTATGATGATTTCTACACATTACTTCCCAAGAAATAAGATGAGATAATGAGGTTTGTTAAGCCTTCACAGTTACCAAACGCCAAGAACTTTCTTTTGCTGCTCTTTGTAATATTTCAGTCAAAGCCTATTTACAGTACATTGGTACCATCAACTAATGTTTTTTTATTTATTTAATTTTTTAATCTTCGAAAACATTTACCCCTCGCCCGTCCCTCTCTCTCCACTCATACTCTTCTCTGCCACCCTCCCCTGTTCCCTCTCTCTTTCCTCCCATCCCTCCATCTTCGTGCAGACACGGATGCAGAGTCTGCAGCCAGACCCAAAGGCACAGTACCGCAGCGTGCTCGAGGCTCTGCGCAAGATGGTGCACGCGGAGGGACTCCTGAGGCCCCTAAGAGGCCTCAATGTCACCATGCTGGGTGCCGGCCCGGCCCACGCCCTCTACTTTGCCTGCTATGAGAGAGTGAAATGCTCGCTGAGTATCGTCATCCAGAATGGCGGCAACAGCCACGTGGCTAACGGTATGTCCTTCGCAGAGTGTGCACTCTGGATATTTGACTATTGTCACACGGTCTTCTAATATAGTTCCAATAAATGTTGAATGCCGTGTTATCTCTCTGTAGTGCGGTAAATGATATGATACATGACAGGAAAGCCTTCTGACCCATGGTGAAAGTTAGAGGCAATTTTGTGCCTTGTGCTTAAGGCATAGAAGAGACAAATTTGCCTGTGAATCTCTATGCATTTCCTCCTTGCCCTCTTGTCAAGAGTGCAAGAGTCACAGGCCTGCAGGACCTTGAAATGGTGGTTATTTAGACTACTTATGTCAATTATATTAGAACATTTAATACCTGCTATTTCTAAAAATGCAAGTGCTGTAGAATAGTGCACATGCAAGTAAAGGAAAAAAAGAGGAGAGCCAATCTAAACAGTAGTACCTACACAATCATGAAAACAAAGGTTCCCTCCTTAACAGAAAGATCAGTTTGCTAGCTGCTGGTGTTGAGAATATCAAAAGTAATATACTTGGTTTCTGGGACTGTAATGGTACTATTGTGGTCACCGTTAGGTCAAAAGGAGTCCGTCACCAACTGCCCTGACTCCCTTTGATCGAAACATCTTATACACTTCACTCCAAAACGTATTTCCCTGAGGATAGTCAGTGATATCTGTGTAAAGACGTGAAGTGGTCAGTCAGGTCTCAGTCACAGCTGACTCTGTATTGTCTGTAAGATGGTCATTCAGAATGCAGTCACACTGTTATATCACTATTCATCTGCTCCCACAAGCAAGCAGCTTGAGCCACTCTTGAGATCACAAAGCAGTTTTCATGAAATTCTTTGTCTCCCCTATACCTGCTCTGAGAACAAAGAGAAAAACCTTATCAGATGCAGTCTGAAACCTCTTCTGATGATGTCTTTATTAAGAAGACTGACAGTGCCGAGATTCTAACATTTTGTAAGAAAAATTTGCTATGCTGTAGTTTAAAGTAGAATCAATCCTACATAATTTATATCCTTTTCAGAATTTGCACGTTCATTCATCGTTCGTTATTTTTAATTTATTTTTTTGTTTGGATCAGTTACTGCTTTCTAGATGTAGGTTTGTATTTTTCAATGCTGATCCTCCAGCAAGAGTCTCCCTAATCTTCTGGTTGTCATTTCACTTGAGCTATTAATTAACTCATATCTGGTGCAGGTTAAGATTTTGTTTTGGACTCGCAGCAGTTCATAACTTCAACAAGTGTCTTGAGGAGTGAATCTGAAGGACAGTGCAGGAAATGCTCTAGCGTGTGCCTGGTCCACCTGGTTATTGTTGTTTCTTGTCTTCCTGGCAGGAATTGCTGGTAGTGTCGCCACAGTGCTCCATGATGCAGTGATGAACCCAGCAGAAGGTATTGTAAAGAAAGGTTCATTACAGTACTTCCAGGCTGGTCTCCTTCAGCTCTGCAGTTAGCGCTGTTGCTTTGTGTTGTAGTGGAAGTTGAATGGAGCAGACAGAGGTTCATCTTTGTGCCTTGAATTGAATTGTTCTGAGCTCCACATCCATTGAGGAGCTTTTTAAAGCAATGATGGGGAAGAACAGTTTTCACATGGGTCAGGTTTTACGTGTGTTTTTCAGTGATGGAGAGAACATAAAAAGTTTATTGTCCAGACAATTAGATCAATTACATAATTAAGATGAGAGGTGGAATAAAGCCCAGAGGGCCCACGACCTTTGGAAATTAGAATTTCCCAAGCCTCATTTAATCGTAAGAGGCCCCGACTAGCTCTGTTGGTAGAGCATGAGACTTATAATCCCAGGGTAGTGGGTTCGTGCCCAACCTCCAACATGGAGGACCTGGCACCTGACATCCCGTAAATAAACTAATGTTACGGAAACGGCAACAGGATGTTGCTACTGTACCCCTAAATTCTGGAAGGCATAATGGGAAAACATCCATCCATCCATCCATCCATTTAATCATAAAATTAAGCCTGCATGATTTTAGGAGCTAAAAACAGCTAAAAAGTTACACAACTTTAGTATTTATAACTGAAACTTTCAAAGTTCCAACTTCAGTTTGCATTTACCTTTATTGAAAATTCAGTGTGGCAAAGTGACAGAAGACAATCTGTTCCGTGGATGTAAAATTAAATAGCTTTGACGTGGACTAAAATAACTTTTTTTACACGGCACTGTATCCGCAGAGAAACCTTCTCAGAATGGTTTCCTACTGCCACCTACTGACCTGAATAGTTTGTGTATGTGCTTATGTACAGTATGTCTGCCTTAGCCATAATTCTTGCATGAACAGTACAGATTGACACTGCCTGTTGCATGACGTACTGGAGTAAGCGTGCATGTCCTAGGTCTAAAAATAATATAAATAGGAAATTTTAAGCTTAAAATAAGTGATAAAGCTAAGCCTAGTCCAAAAAATTAAAGTGGCACCCTAATGGCACTGAAACATAGTACAGTACATTATTGTATTACATTACCTATTTACAGTGCCTTGCGAAAGTATTCGTCCCCCTTGAACTTTTCAACCTTTTGCCACATTTCAGGCTTCAAACATAAAGATATAATTTTTTTTATTTTATGTGAAGAATCACCAACAAGTGGGACACAATTGTGAAGTGGAACGAAATCTATTGGATTTTTGAAACTTTTTTAACTAATAAAAAAATGAAAAGTGGGGCGTGCAAAATTATTCGGCCCCCTTGCGTTAATACTTTGTAGAGCCACCTTTTGCTGCGATTACAGCTGCAAGTCGCTTGGGGTATGTCTCTATCAGTTTTGCACATCGAGAGACTGAAATTCTTGCCCATTCTTCCTTGCAAAACAGCTCGAGCTCAGTGAGGTTGGATGGAGAGCGTTTGTGAACAGCAGTTTTCAGCTCTTTCCACAGATTCTCGATTGGATTCAGGTCTGGACTTTGACTTGGCCATTCAAACACCTGGATACGTTTATTTGTGAACCATTCCTTTGTAGATTTTGCTGTATGTTTGGGATCATTGTCTTGTTGGAAGATAAATCTCCGTCCCAGTTTCAGGTCTTTTGCAGACTCCAACAGGTTTTCATCCAGAATGGTCCTGTATTTGGCTGCATCCATCTTCCCCTCAATTTTAACCATCTTCCCTGTCCCTGCTGAAGAAAAGCAGGCCCAAACCATGATGCTGCCACCACCATGTTTGACAGTGGGGATGGTGTGTTGAGGGTGATGAGCTGTGTTGCTTTTACGCCAAACATATCGTTTTGCATTGTGGCCAAAAAGTTCGATTTTGGTTTCATCTGACCAGAGCACCTTCTTCCACATGTTTGGGGTGTCTCCCAGGTGGCTTGTGGCAAACTTTAGACGAGACTTTTTATGGATATCTTTGAGAAATGGCTTTCTTCTTGCCACTCTTCCATAAAGGCCAGATTTGTGCAGTGTAAGACTGATTGTTGTCCTATGGACAGACTCTCCCACCTCAGCTGTAGTTCTCTGCAGTTCATCCAGAGTGATCATGGGCCTCTTGGCTGCATCTCTGATCAGTCTTCTCCTTGTCTGAGCTGAAAGTTTAGAGGGACGGCCAGGTCTTGGTAGATTTGCAGTGGTCTGATACTCCTTCCATTTCAAGATGATCGCTTGCACAGTGCTCCTTGGGATGTTTGAAGCTTGGGAAATCTTTTTGTATCCAAATCCGGCTTTAAACTTCTCCACAACAGTATTACGGACCTGCCTGGTGTGTTCCTTGGTCTTCATGATGCTCTCTGCGCTTTCAACAGAACCTTGAGACTATCACAGAGCAGGTGCATTTATACAGAGACTTGATTACACACAGATGGATTCTATTTATCACCATCAGTCATTTAGGACAACATTGGATCATTCAGAGATCCTCGCTGAACTTCTGGAGTGAGTTTGCTGCACGGAAAGTAAAGGGGCCGAATAATTTTGCACGCCCCACTTTTCATTTTTTTATTAGTTAAAAAAGTTTCAAAAATCCAATAGATTTCGTTCCACTTCACAATTGTGTCCCACTTGTTGGTGATTCTTCACATAAAATAAAAAATTTATATCTTTATGTTTGAAGCCTGAAATGTGGCAAAAGGTTGAAAAGTTCAAGGGGGCCGAATACTTTCGCAAGGCACTGTAGATGTACGTAGGAAGTACAAAACATGTTTTACTAACATGATTATTTATTATTTGTAAATAGTCACATGTAAATAATATTATTTGTAAATAGTTACTTGTGAATAATATTTGAGTCACATAATACCCAAACTGGATGGGCAAAAGGAAATGATGGGATCTGACACTGTAAAGGATGATAATATTTTCCAGAACTGGAGGTACTTGAAAGTTTTTTTTTTCTTGTTGCTTTGTTCTGAACGTGATGCCTGGCATGATCTCAACTGCTTACTCCCCCCGGTCATTGCAGTGGTGAAGCAGCGGATGCAGATGTACAACTCTCCCTACCGAGGGCTGTGGCACTGTGTGACCACAGTACACCGGACTGAAGGGCTGGCTGCCTTCTACCGCAGCTACAGCACGCAGCTCACCATGAACATCCCCTTCCAGGCCATTCATTTCATCACCTACGAGTTCATGCAGGAGCGCCTCAACCCCCAGAGACAGTACCAGCCGCACACCCACATCGTTTCGGGCGCCTTGGCGGGGGCCGTGTCCGCGGCCGCCACCACCCCCCTGGACGTCTGCAAGACCCTGCTGAACACGCAGGAGAACGTGGCGCTGAGTTCGCTGAACATCAGCGGGCACCTCACGGGCATGGCCAACGCCTTCAGAACGGTGTACCAACTGGGCGGCGTGCCCGCTTTCTTCAAGGGCGTGCAGGCCCGCATCATCTACCAGATGCCCTCCACTGCCATTGCCTGGTCGGTCTACGAGTTCTTCAAGTACTTCCTCACCAAGCACCAGCAGGAGAGAGGCAGCGCGGGACCAGCGCCCACCTGACGCGGGCTCAGGCCCGTCGGCGGCGCACACCTTGCCCACACTGGGCCCTGTTGTGAGGAAGGTTAGCAGGTGGCTTCAAGTTTGTCGTTTTTTGTTGTCGATTTGTGTTCCGTCTGTGTCGCTGTTGCGTGTGTGGGCAGAAAGATGGAGTTACAAAGTGTTGGGAAGCCACTTGGGAGTGAAAGCAAGGAGAGGGCTTTTGAGGGGAAAGGCAGGCCAAGCTGGGCGATCATTTCTTTGTGTTCAAGGCAACATACAGCACCCTTCAGCAGAACACTCCTGTTCCCTCCCATTGAATTCTTCTTGTCAGAAGGTGTGCTGTTAGAAAGCGCTGAAAAACACAGCAATGTAACAAAACTCTTAGGATTTCATATGTGAAAAAATGTAAGAAAATGGCTTTAAACCTTTCACAGTAAAGGCTGGTTTTACACGGGCACACATGCCTGCATACTCCCATCGTTACTCCCTACCCCTCTTCCAAACGGAGTTGCAACGTCACATAGTTATTTATGTAAATATAGAGGTTTGTTGATTATTTTATTGGATTTAAAATGTGGGAAGAAATATATTTTTCTTTGGGCCAAATGTTTCAACTTCTACAATCAGACACTGGCCTATTTGTACATTTTTGAATGGCCATTTATTTAAATGTCCGTTGAATTTTATACATTCCTTAGCCTTGCACCATAATCTGTCTTCAATCAAGTGCCTACAGTTCCACTTGCAGCTTTCTTTGACTTCAGAAAGGATGCTTCTATCCATATTTTCACAATCTTTACTTTGGCCCATCAGTGCACTACTTATTCTGTAATATTTTATTGGATAAGATGTAGGTTGTATATACAATATAAAACACTGCAAAACTGAACAAATGTCAGATTTGACTATATTTATTTAATTTTAAAAGTTGAATTATTGTCCTGTTTTAACGGGATATGAAGACTATTTCAGACAGGGTTTTGTATACATTTCTTATTAGTGTAGCAGAGCAGAATGTGAATGATGTGGTGGTTTAACAGACCCACACATTTTCCTGTTGGTTTTGTTGATGTTTTGGCTTCCTTGTAAGCAGTTAAGTGAAGTGGTTACTTTTTTTGTCTTATCTGAAGATGCCATCTTTGAACATGCATGTTATAAAGCTATCAAAATATTAATCAAACTTAAAATCACAATATGCTTTGTCCAGCACTGAAACATTCAGTTGACACTGACAGTGTTTTTTTTATAGATCACTAATCCTGGCAGGAATTCTTCCTTTCTCTTTACCTTCCCAAGACCAAGTCTAACCCTAACCTTTTGCAGTGTGTCAGTGCAGTTCCCACATTGCATTCATGTTATGCCTGCACACATCCGGAAACCATTTCATTGTCTTTCGAGAAGTGCACATCTTTCTTGTTTAATCAGTCATGTTTTTGCAGAAACGTCCTACGTAACATTTGGATAGATGAGGAGACAAGGACTCTTTGTTTCTTTGACGTTTATTTAAATGTATTGGAATCATGCACAGCACCTTCTTGTCTAAATCATGTGTACAAGAAGTGTAGCACAGAGGTGTAGCACAGTAACTTCAATTTTTATAGAACTAACCATGTTGTAATGCAGGTCCCAGCTGGGCCGTGTGTTATGAATTGTTTATTTTCACAATAGCAACACGCAACAAACGCACATCAATCCCAAAGACTGAAGTGGAGTTTGACAGCAAGAGAATAGCACAGCTTTCCGATTTGCTGCTCTCGAAGGCTGAAGTATCATACCAAGTGTTACTGTGCCTTGAATCTCAGTCTCTTGCCATTTCTGAACTTTGTTGCTTTTGTGTGCACATATTCACAATTTGCAAGGAGATCAAGGAGTAAACCACTGCCTTATGAGGGGACTGTGAATACCAGGTGGTAGAGAACTGAGGCAGAATGGCTGGAAGAACTGTTTTGTTTTTTCTTTCTTCCCATATGCTCTGCTTCACTCAGGTTCCCCTAGCTCTTCTCTCCAGATTACTCTCAGGTCTCCAGAGAGACATTAAGACTTTGTACTGTTCCTAGTGCCACAGGAGTAATTGACTTCATGCTTGATTTTTAAAAATGGTCATTTTATTCATTTCTAACGTTCTTGAAGGAATTGTTCTACTAAAATACTAAAATATATGGCTATATATTTTGAGTATTTGAGTAGCTGCATTGACTTTTTTTGTGCAGCCAGCAGTATACAAGTCATGCACAACTGCTTTAAAATATTGCTGTCACCTCACCCTTCATAGTCATATGTAAAGCACAAAGAAGCAACCTCAAGGAAACCATATTCGCTGATGTAAATGTTTTTTTTTCTAAAATGGTTTTTGGACAGTGCTTAAGTGGCGGTGGCTCGGTGTTATAGTAAATCCAAAATCTATCAAGATTCGGGTCCGATCCGACAGATCCTTCTAGTTTCTTCTGAAGCGAAGCAAAAAATTGATCAGTTAACTTTGTACGAAGATATTTAGTTTCAAAAGGCTTTCACTTTCTGTGACTCCATGTTCTGAAAGTCACAGGAGCGTAAGCCAAAGAAAGCTAGCTTTTCTTGTGCTTTGCACAAAAATCAGTCCTTTAGTAAGGAGATTAGAAGTTTTTTCATAGAAGATTGTAATGTTTTCTAATATTCTGGCTTCTTAATACCCAAGAATGTTGTTGATTGTATTTGTTTCAAATCCCCAAGTTAACATGAACTGTTGTATAATGCTTTAAGATGTAGTACTGTAGAGTGAAATGTCTAGGTCAATGTCTGTCACAGCATTTGAATCATGATCTCATCATCTCTTTTCTTATTTTTTTTCTGTTAATTTGTATCTTTGATGTACACTGTTTTACAGTGCTATACTTATGATTTTATTTGAATTCTGCATACAGTATGCTTACAATAGACAAGGACATATTTTTTCTGTGAACAAAATAGATTAAAAATAGGTTCACCAAGCTCTGCAAACAGAGCTCGCTTACGTCAATCTGCTTTTATTTTGCTTCTTACATGCTTTATTACCTTGTATAGTATGAAAGTAATACACATTTGTTTTTGTTTTTTTATTAAGAATTTTTTTAATAAACAGAATCCTTTCTTGATTTTCTTATTAGATTTTCACCTTTCAAAAAGGGTTCTTTCAAAAAGGAAGACATTAAACATTTTATCTTATTTTAAACTGTCACAGTATATGACAGTTACACTTTCTAAAAAACATTAAGAAATTAGCAATTCCCTACATATTCTGGTACATGGAATTTTAATAACGAGATGCGGTGTGTGTCTGTACTTGTCTATAGGTTGTGTAGAGGTTCCCCAGTGACTTTTATTTTTGCTCTTTGTTTTTAAAGGGATGCTTAGGACAGACGATGTGACTTGCATATAACATACAAATCCTATATAACATATACATAAATACACCGATACAAATCCTAAATTGTTCATCCCGTAAAATACCAATGCTCTTAAAAAGCTCAATGACCTTAGCGCTGTGTTTTTAACAAGAAGAGGTGGATGCCAGTGGCTGTTCAAGTTACAAACCATAAAATGTTGCTTGCCGCTGTTGTTTACAAGCCAGAGTTTGAATATGATTTGTGCTTCTTTCCTGGCAGTTGAGACAGACATTTCTTTTCAGATGGACTTGAAATTTGTATATACTCATGGCATTGCTCAGATGCATTTGAGCCAGCACTGTGCTAAATTTCCTTTTATAAATCAGTTCTCCAGGCTGAGCATTTTTCTTTCTTGCTGCCTAACAGTAATGGTGTTCACTTATCTCTGACTCATTTTGCAGTATATAAGAAAGCTGTTTCAGTATTTTACCTACATGCAAAAGAACATTAAATGTTACAGGAGGGAAGCTGTGGATAATGGGCACAAAAGCTTATAATGTGCACAAAAATTACTGAGCATGCATCTGTTCTTTAATGTTTTTAACCTCTCCAGGTGTGAGGGAGAGAGAGGGAGATACTGTAGGAGAGATATAAAGCACAGGAGAACACAGGACAGAGCAGGTGAGAAAGGGTCCAATGAAGGCAGATCTGGAGGAGAGGTGTGAACAGCTGAAATTTGTAATTGAATGGAGAGGTTCTCAAAAGCAGTCACCGAGAGAAGGGGAAAATTGTGATCCATGTTTAGGATAATATTGGCTTCTGAAGTTTT
The DNA here is from genome assembly GCF_055471065.1 of Atractosteus spatula. Classification (NCBI taxonomy): domain Eukaryota; kingdom Metazoa; phylum Chordata; class Actinopteri; order Semionotiformes; family Lepisosteidae; genus Atractosteus; species Atractosteus spatula. The sequence goes on from NC_142707.1 coordinate 6,303,924, forward strand.
TTTGGGAGTGAGAGCCCTGAAATCCCCACAAAAGTATATAGACTGATCTGTGAAATTATGGCTAGGAGAAATGAAATAGGTGATTGACTTGTACGGATCTCATTTATACTTATAAACATTTATATTGATCATTTTCAATATTTTGAAGTAATATAAATATTTTGATGTATTACCAAGTTAAAGAGATTGGACAGGTGCCTTAATGGCCACTTAATTATGAAAAGAAAATAGTGTTTAATGAAGACATTTAAAAAAAATTAGCTAAACCTTTCAAAAAATGAAAAAAAATTAAAGTGACTAGCATAATCTTCACTTACAGAATGAACAAATTCTAAAAGATTGTCATTTTAGTCTAGGTACAGTATTTGTATTTATTAACTTATTAATCTTCAGAAGTCTGTCCACAGAGTACGACTTGAGCAGGATAGCAGTCTATGTCAAAGCACTGGACAAGATGACAGTGTTGAACTGCTGATCAAACCTCGCCAGTAGATCTCTGAGAGGTGAGAGAACAAGCAGCTGAACACAGAGGGAGCGCTCCAGCTCCAGTCCAAGACACAACTGGACTCGGGAGCTTTGAGGCACCAGTGCTAACTGCTGTGCCCCCATGCCATCGTCTAACTGTAGTTAGTTTTGCTTCTGAAATTGTAGTTTTGTCTTTAAGCTTGCCAGATCAAATAACCTTTAACTCTGTTGGGCTGTTCCCCATACAAAATGAGAACATGCTGATTTAGAAAGGAATTGCACTAATACTTGGCTTATCGAATCAATCTGAAGATGTATAGCACTCCAATTAGTTCTGGTAACATTTTTTTACCCATTTGAAATAATTTACAAAGCAAATTTTTCAAATGATTCTTCCTATGCCCAGTTAAACCATTTCTGTTTTCCTTTAGTACATATTTTTCCTGTCTTTTATTTCAGTTCAAAAGTGTACTTATAGCAGCATAGTGGAACAGAGAATTCAAAGGCTAATGATTTGTTCCAAGAAGCTTAGCTAAGCAGCACATGCTTCTGTAAAATTGTAAAACTCTTTAAAAGCTTTATGTTTGTGCTTGTGTTTGGGATCTACATTAGACAAACTGTCGTTCTGTTTTTGTTCTTTTTCAGAAGCCCTGTGGTCATGTGGTAGTCTAAGCACTAGTTATAAAATCACTAGGCAGACATCATCTTCTAAACTGATATTGTCTATGTGGAAATTTAGTATTGTTACTTTCTATCACATTTGTAACATTTTTGAGTGACAAAAATACACTAATGGGCAATACACTTTGTGAAATAAGGGTATAACATCCCATTTTCATCCTGAAATATTATCCTCTTGGATGTTTGACATTGTCACAGACCTTGCATTCTTTTTACCTGTGTTTAAACACGGTAATATAAAGGGTGGAGCTTTTTATATGTGTGTGTGTTATATGTGCCTTCATTCTTAATGTTAAGCTGCCTCTTGACAGCATTTTCTATCCAAGTATCAAATAACACATCAAGCCTTCCTTCTAACTTGAAATTTTAATGCATTTCATTTTTATGCATGTGGATGGGAAACCATGTTTTACAGGTTGAAATTGTTCTATTTTTCTTAAACAGGTATCTGGACTAAACATTTAAGATTCATCATGTACAGGGAGATATTTAAATATATATATATAATATTTGGTTCTATTTTGATCTCATGTTTTTCGCTGCTTTCTGAAACGCACACGAAGGAGGGGGGAAATAGTGTTTTTTTTAATAATGCCGTTTAGATTCTGAAAAAGATTGTATTCAGAATCTAGGTGAAGAAAAACTAAATAAGGATACAGATATTTTATGATTGTGTAATGCTGCTACAAATGTAACACTGGAGCTTTACAAAAAAAATAAGATAAGCAATCTCATGAATCTCTCGTGTCTTTATTTCATTTTTGAGATTACGTTTGGGCAAGGGTCTGAAATGCATCAGAAATGCTGTATAATTCCACATTAATTCCACCACGATCTAAAAGCCCTTTGTCATGCTTAATGTGAAACCAGTGGCATCCTGTCTTCCCACGATGGACAGCAGTTTTGACAGTTCAGCAGGGGTACAGTATGTACTTTAGGACTGGGTTTATGAACATGGAAGCACAGACAGCAATCTGATTTTGGGAACTCTATCCAATCAAGTACCTCTTGATGTCACTGTAGAACAACTACACTTTAGAGTTAAAAATTGTTGAGATGGAAAGTGATGATTAGGTATCATAGAAAGTAGAATAATACACACTTTCCTTTATTTTAGATGGAAAATTATACAAGTTATTATATAGTTCGTTAATTAAAAAAAAGACTTTTATTGTTTGTTATGAGCAGTGCTTTGAGATTAATAACCACGATTAACATATATGTAAACTTAAGGTGTCACTGAACACTGAAATGTGTGCTGTAGCAGTTATGTGCGTTTTTCACACTCCAAGCCCAGACCTACATTAGTTATCCATGTGCTGTGCAAAGAACTCTTCTTATACCAGTACATCACTTATTTTTACATGCACTTCATGCTTATTATTATTTGCTCAACATTGTGGGATTTTGTGATTCTAATAAAAGTTTTGCTTCTGTCAGAATACTATAAAACTACAGTATATTACTTGAAAACCATAAAGGGGCAGATGGAATTTGTCAATAAGGACCCAAAGATATGGATTTTGTTTAAAGGTATTTGTACATATAGACACTGCTGTGCAGAATTCTTAGATATTTTGCATTTTTTACTCTTTTTTTGTACAAAAGTAGTTCCTTGGTGGTAGTTGGCTGAAATTATAGCCATTTTGTGTGAGGATAACATTTAATACTGAAGATCTATAGTGTATTAAAAGTAGCCTTTTCGACTCTATGGATATGTTAAGTGAAGTAAATTATGTTAATAACAAGAACCTCAGGACAGTGTATCTACAGTATTAACCTTGATTGGTCAATGTGATGGATTAGTTCACATTAGCTGTCCCTTTAATAAGTTTATCTTGAGTTGTTGTGAAGACATTCTTAAAAATTCTGATGAAATTGAATTAAAGATTGCTAAATGGTTAGCATGGTATCTTGTAACTTCTGGTTGTGTATGAAATTGTCTAAGACTTTTGCACAGCAGTCAGTGCAGGATATAATGTCTAATGTAGTGATATTTACCACCAAGTAGATGGTGCTGTTGTAACAAAGATGGAATTATGTGGAAGAACAATATTGAGTTAAATACAAAGATAAAATATAAGAGCTCCAAAGTGAACAATAAATGAATACAGATACAAACAATATTATGATGTTTGGGATCCTGCTCACCCTGGACAAAGTGCTGGTGCCTTTGACCCCTTTAACTGTAATCACAAGCCATTTGTGAAGGGCTGACATCCCACTGCTCTATCCTTTGGGTCAGGTTTAAATGTTTGTTTAACAAAATGGAAAATATATCAGGTTACATAATAATTATCATCATAACTTTTATTTATAAAGTGCCTTTCCAAACTCAGGGACGCTGTACGTAGTGAATAAAGAAAAAGAGAAAGTACAATTAAAGGTAAAAGAAGAAAAAAAATAAACAAGACTGTACAGGTTTATAGGTCAATCAGACTTCGACCTTGGTAAAAAAATAAAAGTTTTCAGTTTAGATGTGAGGAGAGTCAAAGAAGTTTTCTCTTGTAGAGTCTGAGGAAGGTCATTCAACAACACGAGCACCGCCAGAGAAGGCACAGTCACCATAAGTCAGTGATTCTCCTGGGTACAGTGAGTGGAGGACCAGCCTCAACTGAACAGGGCTTACAGGAGGGAGTGCAAACCTGGAGGAGTTCAGAGGTGTACGATGGAGCCAGATTGTTTAGAGACTTGCAGGTCAGCAACAAGACCTTATATTGATTACATGACTTTACAGGCAAGCAATGTAGAGACTTAAATGTGTCTCTACTCATAAATGAAAAGTGTTCATTTCAAGTGCCTTGAAAAAGGAAACACTTTCTCATAAGCTTATAGGTAAAACAAATATGCTATGGATATTAGTAAGCTTAAGGTTTAATGCATGCTTATTATTTTAAAATAAGCTCTTTGACCTTCTTCTTCATTCATCAGTGCTACATTGATCTTTTAAATATGTATTGAACTCAGTGTGTCATGTATTTTAGGGTCCATATACTGTATGTATCTTTTGCGTATGAATAAGTTAACAACTATAATGATGTTTTCTGCACAAAATATTTCAATTTCTTACAGTATATGTGGGATTTGAGGTGTCCTGGAGAACCTGAACAATTACACTTGTAATCGTTAAAAGATGACACACAGTGCACATCTAACACTGCGGAATATCAATGTTCACTCGTCACGCCACCGACTGACATACCTTTTTTGTAATGTACTGTAATTGATTACATTGAAGTAGTTAGCCCTCAGCTTGCAGTACTGTAATTGTGATGTGAACACAGCAGGGGTAGGTAATGGACAAGTGTGTCCTTTATTAATACGTGACAGTAAGAATTCCATTAAATTTCATCTAGTTTGAAAGAAAGGTAAGTCATGCACCTCTTTCTTAAGAAAAGTATTTTCTTGAAGTTATGTGTCTGGCCCTCATTGCTGTTGTGGTAAGCTTTGGTTTTCCCAAAGTTAATTCAGTATTCTGTGGAATCCAGGACCCAGAGCTGCTTCAATGAGAGCAGCTCAGAAGTTAAGGTTTTGTAAAGGGCCTGAGATTCCTGGCTTGTCCCTCAGCTTTTACATCAATATGTTAATCTGAGGAAATCCCAGTTTGTGCTACGACCATTGAATGAGGTCCTACAGTATCTGGTAGAAAGTCAGATTGGCTTCCTACTTGAAAACCACACATCCTATCATGTTTATAAAAAAAAGTCTGCTTTATTGAGTTCAAAACAGCATTTGATTCTGTTTGACATGAAGGACTGCTTTACAAACTTCTCCAAAGTTGTATAGGGGCTAAAGTGTACGAATTAATCAATGCACTTGGAGAACAAATGTGTAGTAAAAACTGGAAACAAAAGAACAAAATTCTGCACTCAGGGTCGCGGGCTGAGACAGGGCTGCAAGCTGAGTCCAACACTGTTCAGTATCAATATCAATGAGTTAGCAGAAAAGCTGGAACATTCTGCAGCCCCTGGCCTCACACTGCACAACACAGACATCCAGTTCCTACTCGGCGCTGATGACTTGGCCCTGCTGTTGCCCACAGAGCAGCTGGAGCAGTACTGTCAGATCTGGGCACTGACAGTCAATCTGAACAAGAGAGGAGCCATGATTTTCCAAAAGACAGCCATATCTCAGGGAAATGGGCACCACTTCATATTAAACAACAGCACACTCTAACACTCTTCCAGCTACGCGTACTGTACCTTGGTCTGACTATCAGCTCGTCGGGCAGTTTTGACCTGGCGGTGAGGGCACTGATGGCTTTCTACACAATAAGAAGGAGGCTTTTCAACATCAATCCTCCCACAAGAATCTGGCTGCAAATATTTGAAAGTGTGATCCAACCCATTGCCTTATATGGCAGTGAAGTGTGGGGTCTGCTTACAGGCCAGGGTTACATAAAATGGGATAAACACCCCATAGAAACTCTGTACATGACATTCTGTTAAAAAAACATTCTCCATGTGCAAAGAAAAAAACTCTAAACCACACATGCAGAGTAGAATTTGGCCAATATCCACTGTTAAACAACATACAGAAAAAAGCAATCAAGTATTGGTTACATCTAAAAAGCAATGACCAAAACTCAAAATGCTGAGCCCAAAGAAGAGCTCTGTGAGTGAGCTGGTCCTGAAATTCACTGGCCTGAGCCACAACGACACCAGCCAGCCTCAGGAGAGCACTGCTACAGAAGTCCAATTCAGTGTCAACCACCGATCAAACAGCAATGTCTCGCACACTGGGACACACACATAACATAAACCGGAATGCTATTGGGCTCTAAAATGACACAGAATACTGGCTGAGTACCTGACCAGGGTACGACACAGCGAAACAGACCCTGACAAAGTACAGGCTCAGTGACCACAGCTTAGCCATAGAAACTGGGCGACACAGGAAGACCTGGCTGCCCAGAGAGGACAGGCTGTGCTCCCACTGCCAGCGGGGAGAAACAGAGACAGAGATGCACTGTGCCCCAGAAATACTCTGGAATTAGACATTCTTCCCTAAAATAACAAATCTAATCCCAGACTTCCCACACCTGCCAGAAGGACTAGCTACCAAACCTACTGGGACAAGACGAAGGTATTGTAACGCTTACGGCCGACAGGTACTGTGTAAGAGCCGGCATACCAGAGCAGGTGACGTCACCGCCCTTCCCTGTGATAGCAGGACTACAGCTACTGGGCTGCGGAGAGATCTCTCTTTAGCTCACCGGGCTGGGTCCCTGTTGAGTGACGCGGGAGTCCCGGGTTCGAGCCCCCGACGGCGCAGGGCCGACCTAATGCGGCAAGGGCGCCCACCTGAACCCCGTTGCGTTACAGTATCTTCCTCTGAGCTGGCAGCCCAGTAAGTGATCTGCTGTTCACGCCTGAGGGACAGCGACTGATCCCCTCAAATAATGTTTCATGTGGTGTCTGTAGAAGTTTACCTACTGTATATGTTCTTGCTCTAAATGTCTGTGAATATCTTGTTACGTGTTACCACTTTGACAACACTGTACTTCATCTGTCATGCCAAAACATCTATATGCATACCGGATAATGAATTCAGTAAGTGACTCTACAGCGGCAGCTTGTAAATGTGCAGTTATCTCTGTTGCCTGAAATGAAGAAAATCTTAGCACAACTGCTTATGGCGGTGCAGTCTTTACTTCCTTGGCACGTGTCTTTGCACATGGGCTAGTTTGTTATGTGTTTATGCTTCTGTTTTTTTAAAAAAATGCAGTGGCTGTTTATCAGGAACAGAGGAAGAAAGCTCCTTTGCAAACTGTCTCTAGTTATCATGATCCTTTTGTAATCAGCTTATCTATAATAAACTTTGTACCAATTTCTATGGCTTTTTTCAAGATAAGACCATCATTAGAGAGCTTTTGACAGAATTTCACAGTACAGAGCCTGTGTGCTTAGCTGAGCCAAAACACTCTGCTCTGGAAATGGTGCACTGGCTGTAATGGATATCTAGCATCAGTCGGATGCAAAACTATATCAGCTGATAGGAAAAGAATAGAGCTCTGCTGGCCCTGCAACATCAGGGATTGTCTTTCATTGGCTGACCTGGGAGTTTATGAATCTTCCCTTCTTCTGTGCAGAGCGGGCTGTTTAAAATAGCCTTATCAGTAATGATGAACTTTGTCAGCCAGTCACGGCATATTGGAACGGTAACAAAGGCGCCCTTTGAGGATAAGCTCATTTTTTATTTTATTTTAAAATATGTTTGTTTGTTTTTTCATGGCAGGATTTTATGACAGCACTGTCTGGAGAATCTTAGGGGGTAAACAGATACGGAGGTGGTTTTGAGAGACAAAGTAGAGGCTTGTCCAGATGCAACTTTTTTGTGCAGATTATTATGTATGAATACGGGTATTGACAGTATACAGGACTGATACTAAATAAATTTGGTTAAACTATATAATAACCACATTCAGGGCCAATTGCATCAAGCACAGGACAGCAGAGTAGTGCAGTGGTTAGCATCACTGCCTTGCAGCACCAGGGCCCTGGGTTCAGTTCCTGGGGCGCTATTTATGTGGAGTTTGTATGTTCTCCCTGTGTTCACATGGGTTTCCTCCTGGTGCTCTGGTTTCCTCCTGTAGTCCAAAGACATACTGTATTGGTAGGTTAATTGGCTTCTGTAAAGTTGGCCTTGGTGTAAGTGTGTGCATGTCTGTTGTTGGTGTATCCTGTGCCTGTTGCTTGCTGAGTTAGACGCTAGCTCTCTTGTACTGGATAAGGAAGGTTAGAAAATATATGGATGGATGCATCAGCCACATAAAAATACTGAATATAGCAAAGTCAAGAGCTCTAGGGCATGTCTTCTAGTAGTCGTTTTCAGACCTTGTGTGTTTGTTTAGATTTATCACTAAACATACTTTTTAACAGCAAGCTGTGCCTGAGGCCCTGGTAAGCCCCAAGAACTGATTCTTCCCTTTTTATTTGAAAAACCATTTGTCACCTCTGCTAACTGCCACAGCAGTTGGGGTCAACTATTTACCTCTAAAGGCAGCGTTGTCTCATGTCAATCACTATGGACATTCTCAGAGCGGAGAGCAGACTGGAATTCCCATAGGTTTCTCACGGAAACATGTTTTAGAACAAAACACGAGAGGCATATTTATAGGTGTTTTGCTGGTCTGCCAACTGTTTAATTACTGTTTCATTTTGGACTCCATGCTTGCTGATGTAGCTGCACTTAACTGAATGTCAGGTTTACCTCAATGTTTTTCTTGGACTCCCTGAGTGTGTGAAATGAGTGGTAATTGATAGGGATTAGCAGAGGTGTGAGCTCGAATTGGAGATGTCCCAGCTGGCTCCAAACCCCCTCCTTGCTGCTCTGCAACTGCACTATTGGACACTGTTAAAGTCACATTTTTGCTGTTTATAGAGTCCTGCACCTGCAGGAAAATCATATGTGGTAGAAATTATGATTTATTAACTTATAGCTTATTTATTTTAACATTGAGTGTTTCCTCAAAATTGCTAAATGACTAGTAGCATGTGATTTGACATTACTTGGAAGGCTGTTAGAGGTCGTGATCTGCCCTCCAGGTTTCTTCCCAGCTGGAAGAACATAATGGACTAAGGTGCTATAGAAATTATCTTATGATTTCATCTGTTTTGTCAAGATGAACAACACCAAAGTCTGATGCACTCCTACATGTAAGACGTCTCATGTACTGTATATTGCAATTTGGCTAGGTTTCCCATTCATCTTTCTGCCTTATATCTTTCTTCCTAAGATGTTTCAGAATAAAGCTACTTCTATTATCACGTTAAAAATTAGCTGGTAGGGTGGTTTAAAAGCTCTTTGCAATTGACAATCAATGTACCGTGTCCCCTGTAGGTTCTAACAGTGCACACACCCCAGTGGCAGTACTGTTAATAATCCTCAGCAAAGCCTGTCCGCCCACAATTTATCTGATGGTCGCATTCTTTTGCCTTGTTGTCTGGGACACATGTAGCGATAGTGTAAAAGTCACAGATCAGCCATAACCATTCCTTATCTCTGCCCTCTTTAGATCTAATTGTGCTTTTGTATGTGCTATGACGTATCCCAGTGGTAAATAGAAAATGATGCATGGAAATTTACAAAAGTTCTATAAATGGAAGGCGGAGTATGAGTGCATTACGTCTATAGATTCTTAAACAGCCTTCTGCTGAAATCTACAGGGCCAGGTTGACCCTGAATGAGCAGAATTAGTGAGTCTCTTTTTCCACTCCTATTTAAGCTGCATGTGGATGTTTGTTTTCGTTCATGGGAAGAGTCTTTACCTTGCATTGTCTTCCTCCTGTATTCTGATCCCTCAGTGGATGGTACTGCTGCCAGTAAAAGCTACCTCAGAGATATTGGTGCAGTTCAGCCTCTGTCTCTGCTTCTAGCTGTGTCACCTCTGACAGCTCACACCTCACTCCTGGGCCTCCATCAATAAGAACCCGTTGAAGAACTCCAGAGTGAACGATCTGTAGCTCTGACCATTCTATTAAGAAATTAAGAATTTTAATTCTATAATGTGCATTTTAAACACTGTAAGGACCAACTTCAAGCACCATATAATGTTGAACAGTATGTGAGGGTTACAGAAAATGCTGATTATTGTATTTTTTAACCTTTTTAAAACTTAACTTTGACCTGTTGCTTTTCAGCCAATGCATCCCTTCTCAAAACTACTTTTAATATAATAAGTTTGTAAAACCTGGTTGAAGCTGAAGAATTTCGAAAATGATCATCTAGGTTTTCATTCTTGGTAATTGTTGTATTAAATAAGATTACATCTACCAAGTAATGTGAGCACACCAAGGTTAAAAGTACATTTGTGTTATTCCTGACTTTCTGCCCTTGACAGCAATCGATTTCTTTAGGACGAACCATGTCTGTAAAGCACATAGTTTTCTCATTTACCACTCTCTTCCTGAAACTGCTGCTGTCAGGTGGGATCCCAATAAGTACAGTTACAGCAGATATCATAATGATTTTTAATGGGGCTAAAGATCTGCTCTTTAATGTGCGTTGTTAAAAGGTTACAGCATGGCTGAAATGATCTGCATTTAATTTTGAAACTTTCAGGGTGTCAAAAACACCTACACTTTTAAAACTGCTCACCCTGAAGCATTGAAAGAGTACATGTACACACAAGAGCTTAGGGAACACATTCTCATGGGCATCAGTAATATTCACCACAGGGTGTTACAGTGATAATCACATTGGTCATTTGCTGTCCAAGGAATGCACAGTAGATTGTCAGGTGGAAAGTAGTGATGTTAGTGTGTTCTGGTATGAGTTAACATTATCCATAGAAATGTTTTTCGCATGGCTCCATTTGTTTATCTACAACATTTCAATGCACTGTGGAGCAAAAATGGCAAGCACACCAATAGACAGTTTTAGAGGCCCACATTTTAATAAATATTAACTTCAATACGCCTGTTAGGAGCTATTTAACGATCCCTGCCAACATCAATCCCTGCCATTTGTTTTCAGGGGTGCAAGGGTGGGCTGAGACAAGACACAAACATTTTTTTTCAATTGTCTGTTGAATGCCTATATTATCCCAAACTTTGTGTCTTCCAGTATCAATTGCTGTGGTGATGTTGTGCAGTAGCTTAACTGTTTACTGTTATCTCATCGTTCTGTTGAAATGGTTAGAAGGGAACTGTTTTACTGCCTGTGTTAAGGAGTTGAAATCTGAACTTCTTGTCAAGCAAAGAGACAAGTTGCCTGTGCACGCATCTACTGTATTAAACAGAGACTGTCAGAAGACGGCCTCTTATCTGAGCTCTCTCGTAGGCTGAGAATTCCTGTTGATCCCTATCATGACTTGCATAGCAGATTGCATGTTGAAATCATCAGTTAAGCACTAAGCTGTCTCTCTGAAAATGCAGTTGTGTAGTGGTGTGGGCAGTGCTTTATTTTGTGTTGTGGTATTTTTCACTTAGTTCTGGAATACAAAGAATAACATAATGCAGGGACCGTTGTGTACAGTGCTTGCCCACAGTGCTTTAAAATCAGCAGGAAGGCCTTAGAAAACAACTACAAAAGTAGAAAAACATTAAGCACAAGGAGGAGCATGCACAAACATTTGTGTCTGAAAGTTTGTACATCATGCTGAGTATTGGAGAATATACAGTATAAATTTATGTTCATATGGCTGTGTTTTGTAACTAATTTTACTAAGTTTGTCAATAAATTGAAATGCTTTCAAAGACAGAATGCATGTGGTCCTACAATTAAAATAACATCTGTAACAGTGTTTCTTCTGGCTGTAGACTTCACTCACTACGTCTACATTGTGAGGACATTTAAAGCTGCTAACTTCTTTTTCATCTCATGTATGTTTCTTAATTGTTAATGGATTCATGTAGTGTCAAATGTATTACAGTATGTATTGCATTTTGTCTTTTGCCTGCCTGCAAAGCAAATCTCTCATTTGGAATAAAGAGGTAGTAAGTATTATTTTTTAACAAAATATGCTCACTCTGAAATTTTGAAAACAGCATATGTTCTAGATAATAGTTTGTTAACAGTGCATATCTGAAGCAAATACAGTGCAGCAAAAAAGCGTAAAGACGTTTTGTGTGTGGAATGTTGACTGATGCAGAAAGGCCAACAGTCAAACCTGTGCAGAAATCACAATAGGCATTAACTGACGCTAGCCGCACCTTCCTGCTAAAAATACATTTGAGTGACAAACAAGGAAACAGATCGTTGTTTTGACTTTTGCAATAATCTAGAGGTGTACTTAAGTGAATAGTTGCGATTGGTAAGCACACATCATTGCTTTCAAATTGCAGCCCTGATGAGGTTTGTGTTTGGTTCAGTGCAAGTCAATGTGAAGCATGTAGGAGGCCCACGTGATATAGAACTGCCATGAGCCAGTGTTTTGCCCTTCAGAAAAAAATCATGCTTAATAGTTCTGTGGAACACGCCCAGAAAACGTGGAAGCTTGGTTTTCCTGAGGACAGAAGCTGTCAGTCGAAAAAGGAGGGTCTGATATTAGCAGAATTGTGCTCCTGTTCACATTGGAACTAAATACTATAAACTGTGCCAGTTTAAGATTTACAGCTCTGGACCTCCATGATCTAATCAGAATCCTTTGAGAATATGGCCACTCTTCTTTCTCTACTGATTCAGACACTAGGATCAATTCCTGTTAAATTGCTTGAATATCAGTCAGCAGTGATATGCAAGATGAAATAACTCCAGGTGATCACATGGTTAAATCCACAACACAGGCAATCCAGACCCTCTCATCCTTTTGGGATATAAAGAGTAGGACATGGCTACAGATCTTCAAGTTTTCCTAGATTCTGTTTTCAGCTGCTGAATCTGTCTGGCAGTATATGAAATTACTTTGCACATTTACAGGTTAATGAGTCCATGAGTGAAGCAATTATGACAATGTCATCAACATTATGACAATCAATAATCAACTTCAAATAGATTATTATTGTACATTGTTGTACATTTACAAGACTCAATGATGTACGATTGCTGGTTGTTTTACTTGCCATTTGCCATTACACTCTGGTCTTTCGATCCTGCGTGCGTAATCACTCACCCTTTGAACGTTTGAATAATGTTCAGGTGAGCCTCTGTATTGGAAAGTGAGTACAGTAATATTATTTACGTCCTAGCAATCAATCAGTTAATCAATCAACCAGTTAAGCAATCTCTGTGATTTTCAGTGAATCCTCTATTCAAGCAGATTCTGCTTTGACAGAAAGCCATTTACCGACCACTTCCTTCAAAAGCAGCAGGTCAAGTCAACCTTTTTTTTCTGCAAACTGCTTTCTTTATCTTGAGGGACAGAGTAGCCAAGCCCTGTTTTGTCTTTGAAATGGATAGTGTGTAAATCTGAACAAAAAAAAGCTCCATAAAAAGAAGCAGCTAAATCCTTTTTCTTATCACCCACTATCTTCAGAAGTAGGGCCCTTTGTTCAGAGTACTGAGCTTAAGCCACTTAGCTGACAAATTGCTCTTTTGCCAATCAATGATAACCCGTGTTTGCCTTCTTGCCAGACCTTGCTTTTCACTGGTCACTTGTGTTACAATGTCATCATCTCTCAAAGTGTGGAGGCAGGAGAAATTAACAATGGGATCCATCCCAACTCAGTAGTGATTGTACACTGGTTCATTTGACTGTGTTTTAAACTTTAAATAAGACCTTCACTCCATCCATCTCATCTCCCAGTTGCAAATTATGAACTCATTTCTTATACTGTAGATGGATTGCAGAGGGATAAACGGAAAAGGCCTCTAACACACAGAAATCATCCATCAAGTCCTGCGATTGTTGTCCACAGTTGTTGAAGGTTTTAACTTAATCAGAGCCTGATTAAGTTAAGGTGTTCAATGCATTTCCAGTCTATTGTTGTCTTTTCCTAGTTCTGCCTTAGCTTTGTGTCAGAACATTGGCCAGTTAAGCCTGTGGCTTTTACCAGACAATCTGACACATTTTCAGCTTGCTTGGCCCTTCACTGAAAGCGCTTGTGCTTTTTTTTTTCTTTGGTTTTTATTTAAACAGGTTGCAAGAAGTGGGAAATATCAGTGCAAAATAAGAGCCTGACCCCTCCTCCAACCAGTACAATGGTTTTGAGGTCTATGAAAAGTCACAGCCCATCGGCTTTCCTTCGCTCTCTGCCTGCCTTTCCTGAAGGCCCATGCTCCATTAGGAGAGAGAGCAGAGGGAGAGAGAGGTTTCACTGCCAGTGATGCTGAACTCCTTATCTGCAAGTTTAAGTGGTTAAAACGTCTGTTTCAAAACAGTTCTGATTCAGCTGTGGGAAGTGGTACTGACATGCTTCCCTTAAAACGTCAATGAGTTTGAATAGCTTTTGGGTTCTTTTGGTGAGACCAGTGCAGTTATCCATGAATGCTAGGGCTTTTGGTTCTCAGTTGTTCTCTGCCTTTCCATTCTTCTTTAAGAATTCAGATTGTATCGGCTGGAGAGCTTAGAGCTTCTCAATTACAAGTGAGAAATGCGTGGAAAGTGTTTAGGGAAAAAAAAAAACAGTTATTTTGCATTGTAGCAGCTCTGATCAACCAAGCCAGCGTCATGCTCATGAATGCAAAAAGAAAGAATCTAAAAAACTTGTGTTGAACACAAACGCAAGATGTGAATATCTTAGATAGATTTTCCCCCTGAAAATTACTGTGGCATAATCAATCCTTGCGAGCCAACAAGTGGTCTCGTAACCTGGACTAATCTTTCATGTGGCCTGAATGGATTTTCATGTGGAACCTGAGATGAGTGAAAGAAAGGAATGAGAGACTTCTCAGGGCAGTCAGATTTCAGGATGGCTGCAGCACAGTCTCTAAACTGATTGGTAGCGCTTTGAGTGATATACTGTATTAAGTCCTTCTGATGTACAAGTGGTAATGCCCTAGATAGAAAATCTGTTTCTCCTCATTGGTGGGAAGACACTTGAATGGATTGATGTAAGACTGACCGCTAAGAAAGCTTACAACGGTACATCTGTATGGTGACATCACATGGTTATCAAGACTTTTTTGTCTACACTTAACTGTAACTGTACTTTCTGGTTGCTTTCACAGATTCAATACTGAGAATAAATAGTAAAGCGTATTATAGCTCTATCATGAAAAAAGAGTGACATCGCCATACAGTTCTACAGTTGTTAAAACCTTCATAAGAAAATAGCTATCTCCTGTAAGTTAATGTAAGTGTTGCCAACTGTTGTTCACAACCTCCAACTTAAAGGAAGTTTAAAGGGAGAAAAAGAGTTCATTTTAGCTATTCAAAAAATAACCTCTTGTCCATTGATGAACTTAGAAGTTGAAGCACTGAAGAAGATATGTTTGTTCTCCCCAGTGGATCATACGACTGAGACACTGTTCCTATAGATGGGATTTCAGTGTAAAGTTCCGCTCTACGATATCATATTTCACATTGTTTTCCTTCTCTTAGAAAAACTAAAACCAGGATTCAGTGTTGCATTTATGTTTTACTATCTTTTACTGAAACTAAAAAAATTGGTGTTTTCACAGTTATTTCAGATAAATTTCAAGTACTTTTAGAAACTATTCTGCAATCCTTTGCACATGTACTTAGACCCTTCCTATGGTGTTCCATTTTGTGAAATCGCGAAATGATGCATACGCTTTTTAAATTTAAAATTTTATTGTTCAATGTGGCATCAAAGGATAAATTAATTAAACGTCAATAAAAAAACAGACATATGTCGATTGCAAAAGTATCTGGACATGTATACTCAATATTTGGGGAAGCAACTTCGACAGCAATTCTAGCCACTAGTGTTTTTGTGTCTCTACCAGGTTTATACACTCTCTGGAACCAGCTTTGGACCATTATTCTTGGCAAATTTGCACAAGATTGCTCAATTTATTTGGCAACTGTAAAACTTTCCATTCAGACCAGAAAGTTCCAATTTTTTCTTGTCTGACCACAGAACCTTTTGCCACATGTTTGCGGTATCACTCAGGTGCTTTGTTGCAATTCCATGCAGGATCTGAGAGGGTGTTTCTTCTGTTCCACACTGTGTCTGTTCCTTTGTGAGGTGTCCGGGGTGTCGTAGACGCACGGACATCTTCTGCCCTCTCAGCCACTAAACTCTGTAAATCTTTGAAAGTCACCATTTGGCAGTTTGGAAGGACAGACTGATCAGGGCTGTGCCTGGGTGTCCTCCACTTCTTAATGATTACATTCACCATGCTTAACAAAATATCAAGGCACCTTGAAGTGCTTTATTCTCTTTTTCTGAACTGTGCCTTTATATAATGCTACCACCATTGCATTGTTTTGAAATATGTGGCTTAGATTGTGTGTATGACAAATATTAATTCCATTCAATATTAAAGTGTCATGACTGTGAGCTTTAAAGCAAAACAAAATGTGACAACTGTGCAGTGGTCTGAATACCTTTGCAAGGTACTGTGTGGAGGTTTAATTACATTTCACTTTGAGAACAGTGTTACTGTCATCTGCACCCTTTGCAGTTTGGACCAGGTGTAATTGTGAGTGGCTTTTGATAAAAATATCGACACTGATGGGAATGTACGAGTGTTGAACTGTATGTTGTTCTCTTTAAAATTAATTCTATAACAATTCTATAACAAGGAAGCATGATGGTCTACATGTTTTATATGACAAAACTGAAATTTATACAAATACTGGAGCTGCAATAAAGAATGGGACATAGGGAAATGTCCAGAAACATGTAAGAAAAAAATTATGAAAGATTTCCATATGAAAGATGTACAGCGATCATACAGTGATTTCAATTAACATCATACAATATAATGGAAAGATGCACAATCTATACAAGAAACAATTAAGTTTCATGACAATTGTTGAAAGGGAGATGTGTGGTTTCTTTAAAGCATTTTAAAGAAGCGGAGTGGTGGTTCTGTGGCTCAGGATCTGTCCCTGTGGCTGGAAGGTTGCCGCTTCAAATCCCACAGCTGGCAGAGGAATCCTACTCTGTTGGGCCCCTGAGCAAGGCCCTTAACCCCAACTACTCCAGTGGTGCTGTACAATAGCTGACCCTGCGCTCTGACCCCAGGCTTCTCTGTCTATGTGTCTCATCAAGCTCGGGTATGCGAAAAGATGAATTCCTAATGCAAGAAATTGTATAGGGCTAATAAAGTGATGTTATGTTATTTCCTGAATTATCCAAAAGCTGTCAATAATACTTTGCATCTCTGTGCTTTGAAACACAGCAGGATGGCCTATCCCTATTAAAAAGGGATCCTTAGGTCAAGCACTGCTTCAGGACTGGCTGAAACAAGTCAGATAGCTCTCCTGGTCGCATGTCTGTACATCTGAGATGGGAGGCAGACATGATAATCCGTTACCTCTGTTTAGAAACCGACCAAGTCCTAATTAGGTGTGCAATGTTCAGTGACCTCAGCTACTGAATGAAACAAATTCCACAGCTGTTAAAATGTGGAAAGGTAGCATTCCACTATCCAGTCTTCATTCATCACCGGAGTGTATAAAACAAAGCCATTATCTTGCTAGGGATTAGTACTAAGTGGCACGCAGTGTGTTGAAGATGCTGCCCTGATTCTGTGGTTATGTGACCTGCCTTCCAAACTCAGTGCCTGGTGTTATAAGCCGTGTCAGTAACCCCTACATCTTTTATATCTAAATTGACTGCTGAACTACACTGTTTCAAAGTAGGTGTGCTTGTGGCTAAAAACATTTGTTACTTGTATTGTTACATCTCAAAGAATAAATTGCATTTCATAGTACACATGTTAGAACCACAATGGCGGGTTAGATATTTTGTTAACTGTTTTCTTAACTGCTAGTAGATGGTTGTTCTGAAGACCACAGCAAACTAATTCTTGAAGAGGGCTGGTGAATCATCAATGGCTTGCTCTTACTCTTGCTTTTTTAATAAGATCATGGGCCCCTCTCTCAGTCTTCTAAATTGATTCCAATGTGTGTGTTTTAGATTTTGTATCTAAGGTTCTCGTTTTCCGTGTTTTTGATTGGTTTCTTGCTTCTTTTAAACGGTTTTTAAGATACATGAGTCCTTTTGATCCATTTAAAAAAAAGTGACTGTCCTGTTATGACAGTTGAAATTAGAAGTTGGGTTTCTAATTTAACTTTAATCTGATGCAGCCCAAACCAATTTATATGAAAAATGTCATTAATGGAATAGCTCATTAACATCTTTTGTTCCATTGAAAGCCATTCATGAAACAGCTTATGAAGTCCAACTACAAATGGATTTGATTGTGGCTTCAATAGCTGTTGTAGAAGCTTAGCACTCATTAAAAGACATAAAGGTAAATTGTAAGTATATGAAAATATTTTAAGAGTCAACATTAGAGTTTCACTTTGTATAACTGCCATAAATGTAGGGCAGGGAATGTTTAATACAAGCATCTACTCGAAATACAATTTGTCAACCTGATAATCTGGAATGGTGAAAGACACTGAATTGGCCATGTCAAATTGATTAATGAGAATTGACAGCTACCCTTGCTTCACTTCACTGCATGTTTAGTTTAAGATGATATACAGAGCAAATTCTGGACACACATGGAGAAGCTACTATAAAAGAGGTGATGAAAGCTGGGGATTTATTTTAGGTTGAGAATCACTGTGAAGTAATTATAAAGAGTTGCTTTGCCATCAATTTCATGCTAAAGTACATCATATTGACTTTTCCTCCCACATGATGAATTGAAAACAGCACAATATCCCCTCTTATAGAATTAATCTAAAATATGAATAGCAAACATCAACAAACCCTGAAAATGAGTAATGCTCAGATCTGTGATGGTCAGAGATAATTAAATACAACCTTCGTGACTGTATGTATATTTAATAATTAGTTTTGAAATATGTACTTGCTTTTCCTCACAAAATATGAAACTGTATGAATAGTTCAACAAATTAATGGAAGAAGGTACTGTATTTGACCTCATCATAGGAATGTGGCTCATGGCCTCATGGCACACTTGAAAATGTCTTACTTCACACTCAAAGGAGAAAAGTTCTTGTTTGTCTTTTAGGCCAAAGGACAGCTCTTCATATGAAGTTACTCCCCCTTAAAGCATCAGATTTCGGCAAATCTGGTCATCCTGGCAAATCTGATCAGCTCCCATCAGGTGCTTAGTGAAGAAAGGTGGGGGACCTACTCAGAAGTATCAATGAACACTGCTTGTGTATGAAGCCCCTAAACACACAATGAAGGCATCAGTCAGTTTGGTCCAAGCATGGACGTGAGTTTCTTGAAGATGATCCAAGACTCAGACACCCTGCTGATGTTACCACAGGTGACAGGATTGCCCAGGCTAAGACAGATAATTGCACTAGAGATGGATGAGACAAAAGCATTATGATAGCATCTTACCTAGAAATGTTTTGAGGATCATCTACAAGCTCTTTTAAAATTGTTGACACAGAATCTCTGTGGTCCCTATTGTCACGAATGGAAGCAATGAAACCATGATCTTCTGGAAATCTTCAGTGAGGATCCTGCCAGCCTCCAAGTCTGAGGCTTGGATTAATCACTGGGACCATGAGACCAAACATTCAAGCACTAGAAGTGCAAGGGGTCTCCATCACCTGGGAGGATCTTCATTCAACCATTATCAGGCAAGACTGAACTAAACTTCCACAGGGTTTCAAAGGGAGTTCTGGCGACTCACAGACTACTATTACAGGGGAGGATCATATCAACTTAATTAAAGTCCTGATGTGGAAGAGCTCAGGGCTTTTATCCTAAGGCAGTAGAGTTCTGTGTTCACAGGTTTAGATGATTTGATGTCAAGATTAATTACATTAAAAGTGATACCACACCTTGTGGTTAGAACCATTTTAAGTGCCCCTTTGTATTAACGTGTTGAACCAAACTTGTACATTTGTCCATAAATATTCTGTTGCCCATGTGGAGGTTAAAAGAAACAACCAAACATAAAATCAGCCAGTACATAAAAACATAGATATTGATGAATAATCACTTACAAGGGCAAACTTGAATGTTTCTTTTTCTGTAACGTGAGAAGGGTCTGTTTTCAGGCTTTGCATTCCTGGGCTGTGTCCAAGCCTTTCTCTTATCTCGTTTCTTACTGCTCCTGTTGAGTGTGCTCTCCATCACTCATTGTTATAGCATGTGCTTTGAGATTGTTTCCTTGAGCCTCACAGTGCAAGTGGCCTTTGGAAAGCCTCTCAAAGCGCAGTGAAGGGATGTGATGTGGGGAAGTGTTTCTGTGTTGCACCGATCAGGGTTTGTGTCACTAAAATGATGCTCTACTACAGACAGTAGTATGAAAATGGTCATTTTCTATTAAATTCATGGTGGTGGTAACTGAAGCAGGGAGTTAAAAAGAAACAGAATTTTTGTTGATGCTCTTCACGGACTTTGGGAGAACTTTGTATACCCCTGTGCTCTTCAGGTGCCTCTTTAATAACCTTTTTAATCACAATACGAATTAATAAAAGGTGTCATAGTTTATGGGGGTAACAATAGTGCTAAGCTAGCTTGCTTCTACCAACACCCTACTTTTATTGAGGTAGTTTTGTGCCTCAGCAGTTACAATGGAAAACAAGAATTCCACTGGATAGCAACAGAAATATACGGTGTGATATTCGATGAACCAGTTCAAACATGCTACTATTATTGTGCACTACTTTCCAAACAACTCAGTTTCCTAGAGATCCCAGAATTGCCCAGAAAAGCACAAAATGAAGAGGCAACACCAGCATTTGAGGAAAGTTTAAAATCTTTATTTATTACATCACTAATGAAATTGGATGCAAAGTACATAAATGTGTTTATCTAAACACCTTGTTCCGACTATAATATTAAGCGAGAAACTAGATAATGTAAAATACGAGTCTTATAAACTTTCCTCTTCATCTTCTTTCTATCTATATGCACAAAATTTAACATACAGTATATACTGAATGAAACTTGAAGTATTAACAGATTTATGCATGAGTCACCTAATAACATCCTGCCCCTGACAGCCTGAACAGGTTGCAATAGTTTCTTCTGGATTGGTCTGTTCTGATATTTTCATGCAATCGGCTAAATGATAATACTATGATGTATGTAGGGGTTTTTGAGATACAAGGCACCACCACCTCACCCAGAGTAAATGATAAGCTTGCAATACAGGTACCTTGATCTCTATCTTAATAACTCAAACTACAGGATTTGAAAAGGCCCCCATGTTTTTACTTGACTCCCTGTCTGTTTCCAGTGTACTGGTGCCAGTTTGTGCGTTTCAGCAGAATTTGAATACAGTTGCGATCATTGTTAGCCCACGAACTGAAGAGCTCGTTTATATTGCCACAATCTCAGATTTAATCCAGCCAGGAGTCTCCATCATGAGAGACACATTGAAATGTGTTGCAGGATTTCTCCACATGAAAAGCCTGACCCACATAAGTCACACAGAAAACAGCTACTGTTGGAAAGATTTTATTTGATTTAAATATAATGTACTGAATAAATAAAAATTGATACAAAATCACACATCGATGTAGAATATTTAGTTACATACTGTCTTCAGAATGAAAGGATTGAAGTCAGAAGATTTAAGATTAATGCAATACGACCTATATGAAATGTCACTATATAATCTATATTGAGCAATATTCTCAACACATATCAGAGTTGTGTGTTTACAGCAGTAAAACATACAAGAATAATATTGCTATACTGCATATATACAGTAGCGTGAAGTTTAATTATGCATTTTTCTAATGATGGTTTTCTTAATAGTGCATTATGTTCGTTGGTGTTGTGTACATACTAGGCCTATGTGAATGTTATTACTCATTTAATTTATTGGTATTAAGCATAAGGGCTAAAGGAAAATGTGTCATTGTAATTTAAATATAACAAAATGCGAACAGAAGTGTGCTTGGATTTCTTAAGAGAATACATGTTAGGAGGAAAGGAGTGTTAAAATTAGTATTTCAGGGCAGAATTTGAATACTTAATTTATATGAGATTTACTTAAACGACTTCATAACCAACCCACCCAAGTCCAAAAAGAGAAAAGCTATAAGCACCGAACCAATAGGTGAAAAAAGGTTTATTATAAAAAAGAAATAATATTTACATGTTTTTATTTTTTACCACATATATAATATAGAAAACAGCATAACTGAAAAAATATAAATTATTGAGGGCCCGTTTCGGGTTTTCACCACACAGCAGAGTTCCATACGTTTAGCCCATAAAGGCAGGGCTGTTGATCGTGGTAAGTCTTGTACATGGTCGCGAACAGTGACGCTCTTATCAAGTCCTCCTCCGTGGCCACGCAAGGCAGTCCAGTGGCTCTTTTAACGGGGTCTTTGCCATATTCGGTAGCCAGCTGTTTCCGTTTGGTTTTGTATCTCCTGTTTTGAAACCAGATTTTGACCTGTGTCTCCGTGAGCCGCAGGCTGTGGGCCAGGTGCGCTCTCTCCGGGGCCGACAGGTACTTCTGGTGGCTGAATTTCTTTTCCAGCTCCAGCACCTGCAAGTGCGTGAACGCCGCCCGGGAGCGCTTCTGCTTAACGCCTGAGCTCCGACTGTCCGCGGACCGGCCGCGGCCACACTCCGGGGAACTGGCACAAGGGGGTCTTTCGTTGCGGTCTGCGGGGACAAAATCATTTGTTCAGCTGTTTTTCGGTTACAACACATCATGCCAACAATGTTTGATTTCCTATAAAAAAGGCAACACAGATTACAGACTTTATTTTTATGAAAGGCTATATCATCCCAAGGCCATTTAAGGTTATAACTTAAGGGTAATGATAATGCATTGTTTTTGTTTTCATTTAGGTTATTACAACATACAGTGAAATTAATGGGATAATGACAGTCCTTAAATTGTTATTTTTTAAAAGTGTCTGTCCGTGATCACGACTGACTAGATTTTTCTATCTATTAACCTATTAACAGATTTAATAGGTTATACAGTAGGTAAATCTATTAACAGATTGTTCCTGTCGTTTACTAGCTACATTGTAAGAGCGCAGATTTCAGGCAGCCCAACGGACCGATATTCTAGTTCATGGATTTAATTTACACCCTGGCTTTCACAACAACTTTTACAACAAAAACTTCAAATTGTGCCTTTAGAAATGTAATGCAAACTGTCTAGAATGGTTCTGCGCAAATCCTTCTCCCATCACCCGAGATTTAAAACATATTTTCCCTTCCTTCCCCACGAAGATGAATTTGTAACCCGGTTAGATCTTCCGTTCGGAAGTTTGCAGAAGACTGTGGAGTTTCCTCACCGTTCTCCACTGCCTTCAAGTCCGTCGCGGTGTTTTCTTCGGGCGAGACAGTCTCAGGAGCATGGCTGAAAGGCTCCTGGATTTCTTCGTTTGTGGAATCTGCACACGCAAAAGCCCTTTCGCCAGTGGCGCACCGTGTATCCTGACCTGCCGAGATGCTGTCGGGGCTTTTCTCGCGTTCCCTCGGTTCTTTGGCACAGGCGTACCTTGGGGTGCTCAAGCGTGACTCTTCCTTAAAGGCCAAAATGTCTTGAATAAGAAACGACGTTAACGGTTTAACAGAAGCAGACATTCTGTTGGTCCCACAGCAATAAACAGATTTTGTTCTATGATCAATAGGATCTTTAAACCGTTCTGAAGCTCTGTCCTTTGCGCCTCCTCGATTTATACAGGACTAATCGCAGACGTTGTCGTTCCTTCTCATTGGAAGGCGACTCATAGGAGAATATCATTGGCTGGGCCGGAGCTAATGACAGAAACAGATCGGCTCAGATCAAACTTTTTTTTTACCTGATAAACCACTACGGTGTTTTTATTTCGGATAGTCTATCCTTGCGCAATGATGACATCTACTTTTCAATTTCTTAAGTTAATTGAGTTTCATACAGTATGTAGAAAATATGCTTTGAACCTTTATTATTATTTATAGACAATTGCTAGGTTTTAAAAAATATTGTCACGGATGTTAGGTCTATATGTAAAATATGCATAGGATATTTATGATTGTAGGCAATCGTTATGTTTTTAAAATGTTTTAACGAATTTTAGTTTTACAGTAAAGAAATACACATAGGACGTTTATTATTGTTTGTAGGCAATCGTTACGTTTTTAAATATTTTAACGGATTTCAGTGTTTTATCGTGATCTTTACGCTTTTTCATTCACCGTATTTAAAAAAAACGAACTGGGCATCCTCGCAGAAATTAAACCATATTAGGCTGCACTTCGCAAATAATAAAGCAAGAAATTTGCATTGATTAATAGTGAATGCCGTAGCAAATGTTAGGATACGTGAAACATGAAATGTTTCAAAATGACACAGCATTTTTTTAAATTATGTAGTGAAACTGTAACATATTGTCTGCTTGCAAAGTATGCACTAGACATGTTGTGCCTCTCAATCAGTCGTTAAACGACTTAACGACTGATAATTCTTGCACCTGTACAGCTTGTTCATGAACAATTAAACGACACGAAGACAATTTCCCCATTTGTAATATTATTATTTCTAAATCAGGTTTCCATTGACGTTGGCAGGTAGTCTTGGGGAAAAAATGTATTGTGAATCCGCCTGTTAATATACGCGTTTAAAATGTTCAGATTTGACAAAAATCACTGTTTACATTAACGGGAATTTCATGCACAGGACGGATTAAATGCAGCGGAAAGGTAAAGCAATACGAAACTTTTGCTTATCAATGGCAATAAGTATTATTTGGAAAAATAATTTTATGTGAGGACTACAGTACAATACTACTGTACATTACTTGAAAAGCATCAATTTGCTTTGGTGGGATACCTGTTTTTTCTTTCACTCTATCTACAGAAATGCAATTGGTATTACCTTTGATGCCTTGTGTTGGAGCATTTTATTCAAAATATTTCTAAACTAAAATTATGGCTTTCTACAGCTTCACTGCATTATGACAAGGGATTGAGTAGATCAGACCATGTGCCATATTTATTCTTATTACTTCTAAAATATAATGCTATTATAGTACTGAAATGGATGAAGTGCCATGGTTTATATACTGTATATAACTTGTTACAAATTATAAGGAAATGTTAGACTACTAAATACCTACACACAGGTACACAGATTGAAGAGTCTGTAGGACTGCAGGACCACTGTGTTGGATTTATGCTTAACCACACGTTAATTGATTTCAGCTTCCTATTTTGAAAATATTAGTAAGTTTTGTTAATCGACTGAATTGGCAATTCAATTAGTATCAACCCAGTTCTGATTTCCGTTTTCAGAACCACCCTCGTTTGGGCACGGTGCCTGAAATGTAAGATATTAGCCCTCTGGAGGAGGCAGAAACCGTGGGCGTGTCTGCTACTGTGTCATTCCCACCTGCGTCTGTTCTTCCTCAGCTGATCAGGTGGCAGGAGCTGTTTTCATGAGAAGAAATGTCCAATGTGGCGAGGAGTGGATGAGGAACGTTTGTGCACTGACATATTTAGAAACCGAAATCCACGAAGTAGGTTATTTTTGGCTTTCGGTACTGACCAAGGAAATAAGTTGAAAAAAAGTATAAACAAGCAAACAGCCCAATTAAATCACCAATTAGCGCTGGAGATATAGAGCTCAGCTGGTCTGGAATTCAGAAGACCGTGTTTCTCCAGGACTGGAGCTGGGAAGCCCTTCTGTAGACAATGGACTGTAGGCTTACTCTGATACATTCGAAATATAATTTAATACCAAGTAACAGATTGTCTCCAGTTTATATGTTGACCATAGGTTGTGTATAATTGGATGTTTATGACTGATACACCACAACCAATTTAATTTAATAAGAACAAAGACTTTTTTTAACAAGAGCAAAGCAGTGAACTGCAGTAAGGTGGGTAAGTCTGTTGTGTGTTTTGTCTTTGAGCGTTAATTAACCTACACTTAGATGTAATTAGCAAAATAAGAGTAGTTTCTGAGGTTATAAACATGAGATAAGATAAGGCCTCAAGGTCCTGGTGAGAATTTAATTCATTGTGCATCCCAGTAAACAGATTACTGAAAAAACACTGGTTCTTATGGCTGATACAACATCGTTCTTTCTCGTTAGTGCCATTGATTTTTTTTTGGCTGTAGTGCTCATTTAAAATAGCATCATGATGATCAGTTCCAGAGTTGTGATGCATTTCTGTAGCCTTTGTTTTCACTTCAAGTGGAGCTGAGGATGCCATTATCAAAGAGTATCGATGCTCATAAAAAAAAAAACGTGCTGAAATCATTTTTGGCATGGTGCCGACTGGCAACATTCAAGTGCAAGCTTATGTGCGGAGCAGCATATAAGGGCTATTTGATTCTGAATACTGCTGTACTGTATTTGGGTCCAGTCCAGAGTCATTTCAAAACCATCCATCTATTTCATTTTATTAAAAAATGCTGAAAAATGCTTCACTAAAAGATTTCCAGCATCACTATTTCAAATATATACAAACATAACCTAAAAACATATATCATAAATGTTGAGCTAGAATTACTTTCTGCAGTTATTTCTAGTACTGTACATCTTTAATAGAAGTTTATCCTCTTTTAATTTACGTTATGTGGTCTCTGATGCAGAGTCCCCCAGTTGCTCTGAGATCAGTGGTGTATGGTACATATATTGGGGAAGCACACAGTTTTTTTTTCTGGTTTTGCATTCTGATATGTTTTTACAGTGTTGGTTCTGTCCTCATACA
Source organism: Atractosteus spatula (assembly GCF_055471065.1). NCBI lineage: Eukaryota > Metazoa > Chordata > Actinopteri > Semionotiformes > Lepisosteidae > Atractosteus > Atractosteus spatula. Next base: position 6,330,209 of record NC_142707.1, read on the forward strand.
CCAGACTACCCAGCTACAGTGGGAGACGTTTCTCCAAAATTCAAAATATGTCAAGAGACATTTCAGTAAGGGTTTCATATGATTTTGCAGATCATTCAAACATTTCACTTTGGGGTGGGGGGAAAAAGGCAATGGAACAATAATAATATTGAAACATAGGCATGGATGTTTTTTGGAGGGTGAGCCAGTAAGCCAGACCAGAGGGTTGTGAGTTCAAATCCAGCTGATGCGATGCCTCCTAGTAAGGTATTTAAAGCAAACCCACCTGGCTAAATCTGAACCATCATTTGTGAAAATATGGTGATTGTAACCTCTTCAAGCCACTTTGGTTAAAAGCATCAGATATATTAATTCATAAAGATCTTTACCACTTAATGATGTGACCTACAGCTTTGTGTCATCGACAGAAGGCCTCTGAAAACAGTTGAAACTGGCTCGGAGAAGGAAACTGTGGTGTGTTAATGTCACCCCATCTGTTATACATCCCTCATAAATAGCTCAGCTATCATCATCATCACAAAGGAAAAACGTGCAACTCAGTCAAAGTTAGACTCAGAATGTGTCAGATTGGGATTTCTTGTTTTTACTAGCCTAATATTTTATTAGGCTATTATTGGCATTATTTGTGTGGCATAGTTGTTGTTTTTTTACAGGGCAGAGAATGAAGAATTCTACTGGGTCAGGGTTAAAGTGAGTAGTTTATTTGTTTTTCAAGATGTTTCTAAATATTTCCAAACTACTAACAATGTCCGATTAGAACCTGAACCAGTTTAATTATCATCATCATCATCATCATCATAATCTTATGGCATTGCTATTTCATTTTTTTGTATCTGTTTGGGTATTTCTTGATGATGTATTTACCACAAGTCCTGTCTATGTATCTGGTTATGGTACCTTAATAAATACAGAGTCATACCCTTTAGGTCACCCAGGAAATTTTGTTTCACAGAACAGTTCTATACAGTATGTCATGCAATTATTTTGTTTTTTAATCAAGTGATTTGCTGTTCTCTGTACAAGATACCGCTGAACACCAACATTGAATATTAACAAAGCCAATGCAGATGCTTCTTAGTGCGGTGTGCATCGCTCTAAAAATTAACTTCTTCTGAATGCCATGTCAGTAAAAAGAACTGATTTTTGGATGAAGAAAAAGGAATTATGCAACCCTCCTCCCTCCTACCCTGTGTGTTCAGTAGGAATGAATGAAATGTATTCAATGCTGGCTTGTACAGGACAGTTGTAAGATAAGACTATCTCCCAGATAACAACTCAACACAGCTCTGGATACAGCTCCTGGGACTCTTATCTGCTTGGCTGGTAAACAGCTGTGAAAGATTTATTGTGCAACGGGATAGCTGTAGTATTTTCAGATGTGCCCTGAGTGTCAGAGCACCCTCACCCTGGGTTCTGGGGAGTGAATTAAGTTCCTGTTGAGCAGGGCCCAGAGAGTCCTGCAGTGGTGGAGCTGTCTGGGTGGCCCAGTGGGAGTTTCTTCAGCAATGTGGCCAACTCATTAGCTGTGGTACTTCACCTGACGCGCACATTGTGCTCCATTTGTTTGTTTGCTAGCCCGCTGTACTGGACTGACCTCTTTAGGTTTAGGTAGGGAAAGGTCTGGGGCTTCCTCGTCTCCAGCCGCCCTTTACAATAACAGAAGCCCCCAGAATTTTAAACAGGCAGCACAGACAAAAAGTCTGACCGCTTAGGTTGTGCTTCATTCTTCCTGAACTGCTGCCTCTCTTGTCACTGCTGACCTGGCCCAGTGATGTCTGGGATGTCTGTTTTTTTTGCTTTGCTTTTTCTGTTGATTTCTTGCAATTTTAAGAAACTAACAGCTGCAAAGAAAAGACCATACACGGGTGCTGATATGCCTAATTAAATCCAAGCACATGTATCTTCCCAGGTCGTTAGAATAAAATGGTGCTTCATCATATGGAGGGTCAGACGATTGTGAGAGCAGTTATCATTATCAATATAGAAATTCTTTACCTGCTGTTGCTATACAGGACAGGTGGAGAGCAAGCTACTGTCTAATGTTTTGCTTCTGATTTTTCTACTTCAGATGAAGTATCTGCACCTTCAAATGAGGTATCTGCACTGCTCGGACTTTCCTATCACAGCCAGCCAGCCACATGGTCCTGGGGCCTTTGTAAATGCTCCTACACACTTTATAGTATGTGCGAGTGTGCTGCTTCATTTAATTGGGTGTTGTCAGGTTGTTATTTTGCTTCCTCATTGGATAGACAATTAGCAAAATGAAAGACTCTTGAACAATCTAAAAATGTTAGAGACCATAATCCATTTCTTGCATATCAGTGTCGTGTTGATAATTGCATATATGCAAGTGTGTGCTTAAATGTGTACTTCCTATGTCAAGTCTCTTGCTGATGTCAGTCTTAATAACTAATGCGTGCTGGTACAGTATTGATTTGGAAGTTCAGCCAGCTATGTCATCCTGAGGCCTTGTTAACGTAACAGAAGGAACGTGATTAGAAGAACACTGGTTGTGTCACACAAGTCTTGTGTCCCTGTGGAATATGTATTTTGCCTTTTTTTTGTTATTGTAGCTAACGCAGTTGCCCTGATATCCAGTGACCTGGCCTAATCCACCACCAGATGTGGGCTAGTGAGGTTTCTGACCTCTTAGTCCAGGAAACCATATGTCTTGAACTGGCTTGCTCTGTGTTTTTACTAACTGTGTAGTGCCAGTCCAATGGAGACCCCTCAATCGATCATTTCTGGGGTTCCATTCCGATCTCAATTGCTGCTGCAGTGCTCTCTCTCAGGCCTGTAATGAGAGAGAGATATTTACAGGAGTTTGTAATGGTAAGAATTCTTTTAAACTTTTACTTTAAAACCCTAGTGAAAATTATAATGGTTTTGCTTAAGTAAAAGGCAAAGCTATGAATTCAGAGAAAGGTGATTGAATATTGCTGGACCTGTTTTTCATGGACGTCTGGTGATTTTCATAACAGATTCCAATTTTCAACATCTGTTTGGATTCTTGACACTAAGGGTTTAATACTTCTTTTTCTGAAGTCACTTGGATTGTTCTTTGGTGATGCAGTGACAGGCATGATAAAAATCTGTAGTGTGTAGGATGGGCTTTATTTAGTATTTCAGTTATGTTCTAGTTACGTTAATAGGCACAACTTGATGAAAGTCAAAAGACTGAAATGTCGGGTAAAGATCAATTTTGGGATCAGGAGTTGACTGATCTGAAATGGGCACAGGGCATACTCGGCATGTCTGACAAAGTTAACAATTAAAATGAACACATACACACAACAGGGAGAAGTACCTCAATGCAAATCAAATGCAGGATTGTTCGTCTTCCACCAAAGGATAACACTTTGTCTTGTCTGCAGAATTGCGACGGTGCGTTCATTTAGGAGTCTCCAAGTAAAACTTTTCATTTCCTTGAACTTGCCTTGTCCAGGCGTGTGTTAACATGGGATTGACAGCACGTTAAAGGAAGGAACGGTGTTGGATATTCACGATGGTCCAATACCGCCCTCTTGTGGCTTCGACACTGCAGACCAATGTTTCTCGAAAAGCTTTTGAGTTGGTCGAATATTGGAAACGTTACGATTCTGTAAGTGTTCGTGAACACTTTGTTCAACCTGTTCTCGTCATATGTATTTACATATTTCTTGTTTTGCACTGTGAATTGTTTGCGTAGTTAATTATTTGTCCTTAGCTATCCTTACTGCTATTTAAAATCCAAGGCGATTGAAGCACCATTTAGAGAAAAAGTTAGCTTTAATGTCATACAACCTACAACAAGGCCTTACTGAAGGCCTATAACAGGAATAATCTTGTGGAATTTGGATGGATTGTTGTTGCCAGAAAACCCAGACACATGAAAGTGTGTGTAATTCCAGGATGAGGACATGTTAAACCTTTGTAGAATAGTTGCTGTCTGTCAAGTGTTTCTAGCTAAATGGTTGAGATTTAGAAGTTTTGCCAAAGGTTTGTGCTTTTGCGGTCAAGTCAAAATGGCAAGTTTCAGTACCAATTCATATTAGGTATGCGATTCTCACGAACACGCCAACATAACTTAACATCGAAGGAGCTATTAATTAAATATTTCTGAATGACAAATATCTGTTTGATGAAGTGCACACAATCACTAAATGTTCTCTTCATCTGTTACGGTTTGCATGAGCTGCGTACCGAGGGTTAGCTCTTGTTCTGTACAGTATTATGTGTATCCACCAGAGGGCGACAAACACGTTTTCCTTTTTTGTTGCGAATAACGTGATCTTTAAACCCTTCGTACATTGTTGGGTATGGTACAAAAGGAACTCCTCTCATTTCTTCCAGGTGTTACTCAAGTTCGAGGCTCCAAGAGTTTCAGTATCAATATCAGCGTTTGCCTTTTCTTACATTTTCTTTCTATAATTTTCTAAGTTGGTGAAAACAAAAACAGGGAAGACGTCATGGATTAGTCTGAAATATTTATTGAACCGATCAGGATAATCAAGGTGTATTTCTGATATTTAGTGTTTTTAAGAAAACTCGGGTATTATGTTACATTTTCTAAAGTAAACATAAGTCGGTCAAGGAATATGCGTTAAACCAATCAGAATAAACTGAAACGCTGAAACGTCCTGTATAAGTGGTAGATTGAATGTCAAGTAGTCTCGCGGATCTAGTATCATGTAAAGTGTTTGATGGTGTTCTTAAAAATAACGGAAGTGCAATAAATCTCTTGTAACCTGATCAGAGAAAATTCTCACTGGTCCTCTAACATATGTGCTTGGATGGTGGTATCTGAATCTATTGTATTTGTATTTAAAACTCGTGGGAGTCGGTTTAACTCCATCTTCACTTTTCCTGAAAAGGTGCATTAAGACCGAGGGAAAGGGGTGTAGAGATTGGAATTTGTGGGGTTAAAGAAGTCTTGAGAAGCTGTGTGGTGGAAACCTTGACTGCTGAAAAGATGAATGACGCCTTAGGGAGTGTATTTCCTCTTCTAATTTATACAATTTATTAAAATAATCCATATCTATTTATCTGACTTTTCATATTCCTTTATCAACCTCCTAATTATGACCTGCTGTAAGATAAGAAATATGTTCCTGAACAATGTCACCTACACGTTTTTTTAGTCATAAACAATTCTTTCACACCTTCGTTGATTATTGATTGAACATACAATGGGTATCTTGCTGTTAAATAATGCAAAGACATGGGAGTAGTACTTTATGTCAAAAAGACAACATAGAACAACCACACTTTTGAAGGTCTACTCCTCATTCGCTGGTCCTGAAGGTTTCAAATGAAAGGCTTATCCCTCTGTCTTGGAAGAGAGTATTTTCTGCCTTGTTTAAAACAAAGTGGTTTCAGAAATGAATTTTGCTGTTTGCTTAAAGTTGTTGCCATATCTTAAAATATACCCATAAGTACCCTTTCTGAGGGCTGAAGGAATGACAATGTGTTCATTTCAGTTTTGTTTGCCGAGCTATATTTTATGTTGAATAACTGTATAATAAACCTTTCATAAACACACACAAAGTCATGTGAAGAAAAGTTCAACAGCATAAAAACTACTATGCAGTGTTTAAGTTACAGAAAAATGCTTTTTTCCCAGAATGCCACTGAGCTATAATTCATTCTTGCCGAAAGGACAAGGGCTTGTTTATAGATGGCAGACAGAGTGCTCAACCATATCCCAGCTGAGTGATGCTCTTTAACTGCAGACAGATGTGAATATCTTAAAATGGTGTGACCGGCATAAAGGCTCTTGATTTTGATCTGTATGAATATCCTACTAAATCTGTGTAAAAAACATATACGAGGACCTTTCTTAAGTGAGCCTGCAGCAGTCTGAGGGGGTTTTAATGAGACGAAGTGAGAAATAAACTCAAAGTATATAATCCAGTATCAGTCAGGTTGTCATCTGTCTTTCATCTGTCTTTCAACCCCGGCATATTTATGCCTAACACTGTACATCAAGATAAGAGAACATGCATTGACTATAATTTTTGCAAATCTCTGTCAACTTCTTCTCTCATGAGTTCAATTGATGTCACTTTTTCTTAGTGCATGAGGTGTAAAATGTCTTCTTTTGCTTATTGTATCTCAGACATAATTTAAATGATCCCTTTTCTGGAGAAAATTCGATTTTTCAGCTAGTACAGGAAATGTGAAAGGCAGCACATGACCTAAACAAATCCAAAAGGTCAGAAATCCAGAGTTTTAATTCACTTTTTTTTTATTTTGTGCTTTAATGTAGGAGAAAAGCGTAAAATGCTGTATAGTCTCTCTTTCCTGACATACGCACAGCTTACCGCTAAAGGTCTCTGAATGAACCGAAGCCCCTGAATCAAAAGGAATGATCTTTAATTTGAAAAGATGAGTCTACAAAATATTGCGTAAATATGCAGCTCTCGTGCGTAAATCCACAACCCTCACTGTAAAACAAATGAAAATACAGCATTGATATCTCACAGTTAACTACTTCTTAGGAGCATTTTCAGTAAATTGGGCTATTCGGAAGGTTCATCTGACCAGATATGTTTTGGAACCAACTTGCAATATTTTCACAATAAATAATCAAAAAAGAGAGAAAAGGTATTTTCAATAGACTTTCCTCGGAAAACATGTTCCAATGAATATTGAAGCGAGATTCACAAAAGAAAATGCCATTTTCAATACTGTGGAGCTGAGAGTTAATTTGTACAAAAACAGGTCATTTCACATGCTAGGCTCTACTACAGTTACCATAATTCATATCTCATAAAATATCCAAAGTGTCAAGTGTCAGTTTAGTGAGAATATGGAAAAAATGTTACGGTTTGGGAATTGTTACACCCATTATGGTCAAAGAATGTCCCGTATATACAGTACAGTGTAGTTGATATGACACAGGTGTATGGGGGGGGGAAAAAGGCAGGTTATGAGGGTATGTAGTTTTTGGAACAGTGGATTGGCAAATAGATCATTGATAACTAAATCCACTGTGTACAAATATGTATAGTTCAAAAGGTCTGCTCTTAACTCGGTATGAATACACATCACACTGTTGCTCAGAATAACTGATTTTTTTTCCATTTCTGAAAGTGGCCTAAAGCCTAGTTTTTCCTCTCGGAAGAGCTAGAATTGCTTTAGTGTTTACAGAAACATCATTGAAAAATACCCTCGAGATTTTAAATGACTTAACTTATTGTCTTACAAAGAAAACATAAACTCTGACTTAATTCCCAGGTGAAAGATTCAGGCGGTAAAGATGAATGGCTGATAATCTTCCAGATGTCAAACACAGAATTATATAAGATGTCATCTCACAAGTCAGAGAATGTCTTTCTAGGCAGAACTCCTTGCTGTTGGTTGAACACAAAGAGAGCGCTTTTACACGGTACTGAAACAGACTCCAAAGCTATAGCTTTAGGGAACTTCTGACAGGTTTCTGAGCACGAATGAACTACAGATCATGGTACATCTGATGTTTCCCTGTTTCGCGGACTTGTTTTGGCAGAAGTGAAGGATCATTGCAGATCTTTTTCTTTAAAGAGAATTGTCAGAGTGTGTTTTTCACAGATAAGTTGGGTATCTATATAATTTAAGGCGAGATTTCATAGTGCAGATGAGACCTTTAAGAGCTCTGCCACTGTCATCAGTATTATGGGAAAACATGGATTGCATTTTACTATTATATATTTTTGTGATGTATATTTGAAATAAAGTAGTAATGTGTAGATTTAGATAATGCTAGCAATCTGAATGGTATAAACAATCCCATTCAATAGTTTATTGGAAGCATTCAATATTTAAAACCAATCAGTTTTATATTGAATTTGAATTTATATTGAATTATTGAATATTGAGTTAGATATTCAATTTAATGTACCTGCTATAATTGCATCTATAACTATACTTTAGCATAATAATGTTTAGAATGTATGAATTGAGCCAAAAATTGGAAATGGGAATGTATTCAAATTTGATGGCATTCATAAAATGTTTGCTGTTTGCTGAATTAACATCTGGTTTCTCCTTATAAAAAAGCAATATGTCAACATTTAAATGTTTTTGTATTTTCTTCTGGGGAACAAATGTGTGAGAACATTCATGCAAAGTCTACGTATTTAAATATAAAGCCCAGAGTGTTACATTAGCTGTGTGGAAGAAAAATAAGATAGTGTCTTTATAATCAAGCTGGAGCTACAACTGTGGTCCTGGATGCCAACAGTCCTGCAGGTTTCTTTATGTAGCCTGAAATGGTTTATTAATACAGAGTTATGGAAATTAATTCCTCCCAATTAAGCAATCACTTGGTCCAATTAAGTCTTTCAGGGCTCAGTTGAAACAGAAACCAGAAAAGACTGACTTTACAGGAATGATTGAAGGAACCATAAGACCTACTGTAAGAGTTTGGTGTTAGGTCTGTGTGCCAACCATCTGATAACAGCAAATATTGTACTCTTGTTCTTTTCCCAGAAATTAAAAGTAGATAGTGTTTACCATCAGTAGTCATTATTTATTCCAAACTTATATTTAAAGTTAATCATTCTGTTTTTATAAACTGTCATATTGTTAGGACACTGGGAATTATTAAACATTTTTTTTGTTATTTGTAACTGATCCTCTGTAAAATATTTTGGATTACTTTTGTCATGCCTCTTTGTGCCTTCTGAAGCTCATGTGCATTTAATTAATCATTATGATATGGGTTTTATCTTTTGTATTTTCTATGCCAAACTCTCATTGTGTCTAGACTACACCATATACAGTGTGTGTGTATATATATATTGGATGATGCCAGTGTGGGCTGCCATTCCATGCTTCTGTAACAGGAGTTGGCCTCTGTTGGTAATTGCTAGTGTAACAGTTCTTTGAGTTTCTGCCCTTGCCTCTCCTGCTCTGCCAGTTCGTCCCTCACTACCTGATCGCGAACCCGGGTCTCCGGCCTCACGCAACAGGGAACTTGCCAGCTGAGCTAAAGGAGACCTCCCTCACCCCGGGCGGCTGAGATCCCTGTTGTACGGAGGGGTGTATTCGTTATACAATACACACCCATTGAGAGGCTTGGAAAAGCCCTCACAAAGCTGGTTCCTTTCAGGGTTCACCTCAGTCTTGTATTACAGTACTTTGTGCCAGTGTGACTCAGTGTGTTGCACAGCGGTGACATGGCATGTTACAGCGATCTTGCGCGAGAGAGCTTGCCAGCCTGATGGCTTTATCTGATCTCCTCAAGTGGCTGGGTCTCCACTGTGTCTGCTCCTAGAGCTGCTCGGAGAAATGCCACCCCCTTATCTCCTGATCCTGTTGTGGTTCCCCCTGTGGACATCTCTGCTGGTCACAGGCTTTGTCCTGGCTTACATCAGAAGAAGGCAACAGCAACTGGAGAGCCCATTTTTCACCAGCAGAAAGTGAGAGACACACCTAAGTAGCTGACCTCCTGCACAAATATTACTTATATAATGTGTGTGTTTGATGTGTAAAATGATTGGAGAAACTTATTTGAACACATCTATATTTATCATGTATAAACATGTACAGTACATCTATTTTTAATTGTCCACACTTTGTTTTCTGTAAATATTTAATAATATGACTGGATTTCTAGGTTTAACTGGTCAATATGATCATTAATGTTGTTAATTAAAAAGTAATTAAGTAATTCCATCTGGACCAATGTCCATTAATATTTTACCCTTAGTAGTGTCAACTCCATAATGGTGAAACAATGCTTCCAGCTCCTGCAAGTCTTTAATTAGAATGTAAGCCTAAGGTTTTAATCATTCTCAAGGCCTAAAAATTATTTATATAAGTGGCAGACTGTTTGAGTAGAAAGTTCTCTGTACTTAATAATAAAGGAAATGTGCATGGAGCTCTTAATGTTCACCCCTAATATACACACGTTTCAAACCTTTAATGCCTTAAGGGCCGAAGGAGTGTATTATCGCTACACATTGGCTAAGGAAAGCAGATTTCTTCATACATAACTGAAATTAAGTTTTTACTTAATTTCACCGTTATTGTGGTGGATTAATTAATTATTAAAAATTAAGAATGGATTTATATGAAATCAATTCAAATGCTTTTTCAAAGTATGTCAAAGTTATATATTAGACTGATCGATGTGCTCCAGTTCGAATTAATAAAATTTAAACGTGTTTTTGATTGCCTTTAACGTAAAATCTTAGAGACCCCTTCAAAGAGTTACACTGCCCAGTTCAGTAAAACTACCACTTACCGACCATCAAAGGAACACTATCTGGTTTCTCTTTTACATATTTTGCCAAATAACGTTTACTTCCCTTACCAAATTTGTATAAATGAACACAAGCACACGATTTAAACCCCACATATAGCTGGAAGAATTTGCCGACCGACTATTTTTTTAATACTGAAATATCGAAAACGGTTATCTTAAAACCATTTGCCTATTTTAAGTCGGTGCATTTCGCGTGAAAGGCTTCAAAAAGTGTTAACGTGAGGTATGATAATTGCCATATTGGAAAATATCGTTCCGATTTAATTTGTTTTAAAATAAAAAAGTTAAATAAAGCGATAGCTTCACGATACGGTAAATTTATAAGTATTTATTTTAAAAAAACCGTTTTGTAAAGGGAAATAAGACGCTGGAATGTAATCATTGGTTTCAGTTTTAGTAAAAACATTAAAAAATAGATTTTCTTAAAGTATGAATTGGAATGTTACATCCAGGCTATCGGTGTTTAAATGAAATCGGCAAGGTTTGATTTTATTTTAACCTTGAATAAATTGATCACTGCAGGTTTTTATTTTCAAGTAACATCCCTCGTAATAAACGTGTGATTATGCGTGTATAAAGACGCTACAAAGGATTTGCTGTAAATGACACAATAAGTCTGGTTGCAGGGTTCAGAGTAGTGTTTTTTAGACTGTTCTTCATTTGCTATTTGCCAAGGCTAAACTTTTTTTTTTTGAATACGGTACAGTATCCCTTTTTGTAATAAACTCCATAAATTGCTCTACAAATTCGTATTGAGCAAAAACCGTTCGTTTACATCGGTGATCTTTTTTTGCCTTTTTGAGCGACCGAGCCTGAAGTCTATCGATAGATAGGAGATTGACGGAGCTGGAGTTTCCTGCCTTGACCGAGGGGGATAAGAAGGAGCCGAGCCAGGTAGTCGCCAGCGATGTTTATCTCTGCGCACGGGCTCTCGGTGTGAGAGGACACTCCGGGCTAATGCTGTTCTGAGTGACAGTGGGCTCCCGTTAATAACATTGAATAAATCCCAGTGGCGGGATGGCCACTGGTTTAATAGTAATTAAAAATAAAAAAAACATGAAACACCATCATCTACGTGAATATCAGGTGGATGTTTTCAAAATTATCCTTTAAAAAAATTATCCAGAAACGACCAACTTCCAATTAGTTTGGTAATTACAAACAAAAGGTAGTATAAGAATAGAATTTAGACTATCACAACGAGACTAACATAATTAAGATTAATCCAGTTTTTTTTTTAACTGGCGATTATCATTCTCAAATATTTCAGTCTTCTTAGCCTATTTTGTAATATAATATTGTTTAATTAATGTTCACTATACGCATATGCCTATTCATAAGTCTCCCCCCCCCCCTCCATCCACTCTGCATTCGATTTTAAATACAAAAATAACTGATATACATGTAACATACGCCCAGTTTATAAAAGAATGGACCAGCAAAATAATTTGTGATCTTACGAAAACACGGGGAAGCAAAGAAGACCGATTAAAACAAATAATTTTAAAAAGTATAAAAGATGATAAAACAATACTGATTTGTTTAAAATACCTGTTCTGCAGGTAATGCGTGAGTGTGTTGCTTAATATTTGAATCACCTTTGTGGGCAGAGATTCTCTGATTTCAGGTATTAATTTCTGTGACATGAACTGTAAAACGACAGAACACCAGAAAAATAATTTTGTGTAGATATATTTGTAATTTAGAAACAAATATTTGATCATTAGAATAAACCAATTCGATTTCATGCATGTGCTTTAGTTGATTATTTTGTAATATCCTTTAGGTTACAGTCATACTGAAGCTCTTTCTACCACAAGCACGATTCTTCGATTAGAACCTAAGATCTCTGAAGAAGCAGGCAAATTTGTATCCCTTTGTTCGTTTTGTTTTGAATCACTATTTTAGAGATTCAAATGGATTTATGTCAGTATGCAATTTACGGGATTTATGGTAATCTCATCCCTGATTATTAAAATGCTCTGACGTTTTGTAAGCGTACAATTATTTGCTTATAACACATACGATATATCCAATGATACACTACTGTACATGTTATCTTATATTGCATATTACTGTTGTGGCTTCATGACTTCCATTAACTTCTCTGATTACTGCGATGCTAATGTGTTATCAAGTTGTGCGCAGAGTGTGATGTCTTGAGAATCCTGGGCGAGATTCGGGTGAATTATTTTACCCACCTAGCGCGTCAACACTGCCCAGGTGTAGTGGCTTGGCTCGGTCAACCAATAGTACCCGTCTGAGCAATGACGGACACAAAAATTAATAAAATTAAAGGTGTTCGTATTTTCTGCACACAAAAATCTCTTAAAGTCATTACTGATGTCTCCATAGTAGGCCTTCCGAATAATGCTTGCTCTTTCGTTAAATATTACATTTAATATTTAATGCTATAAAAGTTGGTTTAAGCAGATTATCAAGAAATGCTGTTTTATTCTGTTATTCTGGGTGTCATCGCGAATTCATTGTAAGAGAGAAATTAATCGCATCCGATAAGCGATGAACTCCTCAGTGAGAAAAGAAAACCAATTTTGCGCTCTGCTCTTCATTCAGGAGTATCGCTGGCAGAACCATAAATTAATTCTCGTTTTTTTCTGTTTACGTGTTTGTCATTTATTTATTTAAATCGATTAATCCGATCATTATAAAGCTTTTTTCTTTTACGTTTTTCATTGCAAAGAATATTGCGAAATTTCCTTCAGTTTAAACAGATTCCAACGGCCTGCGTTCAAACGTGCCCAACTGACGTAACCAAAATGGTGGAATTAAAAGTAATTTGCTTGCATTTACTACTGTATATATATACTCAGATTATCGCATAGTGTATAATCTCTTAAATTTAATTTACGTATTGATGTGATTGAAAACGACCATATTGAAATTTTCACTTTTTGTAAAGACTTTACAGCGGGAACGATGTGTTGTGGTTTGCGATTGTTGTTATGTGTACCTTAATTAAGGAGGATTTAAAATTCTGTCCCATCTAAATTATTCACAGGTGCTGTAACGGCAATGGCGAGTGGTCCTTCATAGTGTGCTCAGAATTAACCAATCCATTTTCAATCAATATATGACAACCACAGGTATTAAAAAATTTGAAAACCTAAATATGACTTTTCGATATTTATGTTGAACCTATACTTTATTATATTCTTTATTATTTTCTTATGATTTGACCAGTGATTTCTCTTCAGCGTATGTCTTTGTTCTGTCTTGACAGGAGATTATTTTAACCTAAGCCATTTAAACGAAGTTCGCATCTGCACTGTTTAGTTCACGTTAAATTCAGTTTTGACACGAATCTGAAAGGACAGAAAACTCCATGAAAAAACATGGGACAGACCAACAAATCTAGATACGTCCTGCTTATCTTTCAAAATCTGTAAATACTGTAATTGTCGTCTCCCTTTAAGAATTTAAACGAAGCACTTTCTTTTCTGACCAATCATCATTTTATTTCACCGCTTTAATTTCTGAAGGAATGGTCGAGATATTATTACAGCACACACACGTGAAGCCAAAACAAAGCAACATTAGTACCTTTTACAAAATTATCTGTTCGAAGAAATGGGTCTAAAAATCTTATCCGTGAACATTTTCAGATTGTGAACGCACCGTTTCACAGTGGTAGGAAGGCGTTACATGTTCATGTTTTTTTTTCTCCAAATCACATCTGCTGTTGATCTCCGTTAAGAGTCCATTTTACATATGAAATAATGCGATTATTTACAGTAACATAGGAGTTCTTGCTCGTCTCACCAGGCCCGGATTCCTTGGAGCTTGGCCTGCAGGGGACCCTGTTGATTCAAGGCGCTCGGCTGTACCGCACTGCCCATGCTGAAATTCATGTTCACGATCTGACTTGGAGGCTGGCTTACGCTTGGCACCGAGGGCATCCCCGTGTAACTGCAACTGTACGGGCTGCTGCTGTAGCCGCCGTAATACGCGTTGTAGTGATAAGGGCTAACAGTTACGTTGTACGGGGCCGTGTAGGTCTGGGATTCTCCAAGACATGGCTTCCCGTCTCGAACCAGTACCGGTACCGCTACCCTTCGCGGCGGCGGCGGCGGCGGCGGGTGGCCGGCTAACTCCAGCGATTTGTCCTGCCTCTGTCGCTTGCACTTGTACCTCCGATTCTGAAACCAGATTTTCACCTGGGTGGAGGTGAGCTTCAGCATGCTGGCCAGGTGTTCGCGTTCTGGCGCTGACAGGTACCGCTGCTGTTTGAACCGCCTCTCCAGTTCGAACACCTGCGCCTGAGAGAACAGAACCCGCGGCTTCCTCCTCTGCCTCTGCTTCGGTCTCTCGGGGTAAAAATCGTCCTTTTTTCCATTACCGCCCGGGGAATCTTCAGCACCACAGCTGCCTAGAATGTGAAGACGAAAACCTCTTAATTAGACGTACGTTTTGTATGCAATCGAGGAAGCTTTGGAGCTGAACCGACGTTCGTTTGCATGTGGGATACTCTGCTCTTATTGCACAATTTGGAAAAAATAGGGAACATTGAACATTTTCAACATAATTCAACATAACTTCAGGATGTGTCGCAGATTATATTTTTAAAAAGCAATACAAATGTAATGTAAATAAATGTAGAAAAAAAAACTTTCTTTTAAGGTACTATAAAAATACACCAGTGTTGATGGGGGTTATTTTGCTTTGAAATATTAAGCGCACAGTAAATAGTCACTTTCTATTGTTTCTGCTTGCAAAGATTTGCAAGTGCAGTTCGTCTATTTAATTGACGAAATACAAATCTTTACAATGATTTATTAATGCAGTAGAACGTTTATTATTATTTCTTTTATGATGTCAATAATCCCAACAATTAGATGGGCTAGGCTATAAAGCTGATTTAGTTGGTCAGATTAAATGTGAGGTACGATTTGGTTTTAATTCATTCCGACGGTACATTACAATGCAACTTCTGTGACGATCATTATTGCACTTATTTGCAACCTCAATCATGGCTACAACACGGTGTCGGTTATTCGCTTTATCTTATGAATTGTGGAGGAGATTCCATAAAGGCTTTCTGACTTTTTTTAAACGTTGCGAGTTTTTGTTGGTGGGGAAAATCAGACTGCACGTCTCCGCAAAGTATATGCGGTACCTGACGATTACTCTTACAGTCATTCTCAGTATAATAATTAAAGATAGCTGTGAGGACGGATCTCTCTATGTTCGCTGTTGTTCGTTGTTGGCAATTTGTCACGACGCTGTGGTTATGAATGAGACTGGCTGCCAATAAGCATGAAGAGATTCGCCTTGATCTGTTAGTCGGGTCCAGCTCCAAGCTCACCTGGCTCTTCGATGGCGTCCATTTCCTCCTCCTCTGTGTGCAAGCCGCAGCAGCCCCTCAGCATGTCAAAGTCCCCCGAGCTCAGGTGAGACTTCAGTGGCCCTTCCCCGGAGCAGAACGGCTTCTCCGCGCCGTACAACACTTCGGAGCTCTTCAGGGCGGCGTGCAGGTACTGTGGGGACGGCGTGGAAGACACGTCCAGTTCTGGCATTACAAAGCCTTGCTGATGGAAAACGCCGGGGCTGTGCTGCTGCTGCTGCTGCTCCAGTTTAAGGATGTCCTTGACAGAGAAAGGGGTCGAGGTCACAGGACTCGAAAGCATCGTCGCTGGAAACTGAAAACGCGACACAGAAGAGAAAACGCAGTCGGAGACTTGTGTGGGTGTGTGTCGACGAGCAAAACGCGGACGCCACAGAGATTTCAAATCGCCCTGTACTCGACTGTATGTGCTAAGTGCCCTGCTGAAGTGCTTGTTCCCTCTGATAGACAAAAGACGGGGGTGCCGAAAAAGCCCCTGATGCCTGACTACACCATTGGATAACCTGTCTATAATGGCTCCTGAATGGGATCGCGGAGTTCCCTTTCAGCGCTCTGGAATCGCTTCCTCCAGCGGTCATTAGCCGAGAACTGTACACCCACACAATACCTCCCCTCGTGGCCACACCCACTGAAATCTGTGACTTTCTGCTGTGTTGCGTCCAAGATCAGATCTGTGTGATCGCTCTTGTCCAAATATGAAATTCAATAGCGGCAAGCCCCTTTGCGTGTACATCCCTCACAAACGGATTTCTGAATTTACAGGGGTGGTTCAATGCATCTGCAAATTATTAGGCACATGCACGTTTTCAATATTTTCTCTTTTCTGCACATTAACCTGTTTCCTTAATGTAAACTGCAAGGAAGGATACAACACAGAAGAATTAATAAAGAAAGTTAAATTTGCCCAAATTTATTTTTTCTTCACATATTTAGTAGGCTGTATTTTCGTTTGTTCTGTTACACAAAATGTTGTCCAAACCCTTCTGTTCTTGTCAAGTTGGCTTCCCCCCACCCAAACCTCTGGATATTATCCAAAGCGCTTCAAACAATTACCTTGGAGCGCTACTTCCGACGGCCATCTCCTTAGGCAGTATTAGCCTCTACAGAGTTTCTTCAGGCCTCGTTTGATCAATGTTTGTTTTGCTTATCGATGGCTCTTATATCTGACAGCACCGTCAGATAGCGAAGGAGCCAGACTGTTTTTGGTCGAGCACAACAACAGAGCAGAAACAGACAGATTTGGGGAAAGAAACCACGTCTCATCAACTCGGTGATGTAACCTCCATTATTATCACATTAATGTCCATACTTGGTCTTATTGATAAGGCTGATAAGTCCCAGAGCTGAGAGGATTTAGACCACCCCATAAGTCCAAGTGGAAGCCAAGTGCCTTCAGCTAATTGCGTCTTTTAACATCTAGCCTATAATGCATGAATTTATCCAGACCCACAACCATGGGCGTCAGAATACAGCATTTTGAGAGAATTAATTTAAATGTCATATTTCGATTCACGCCCTACCATTAAACTAGAAGCTGTATTATCCGTTTTGTTTTCGTCTTGCTCTCTCTTTCTGTGGTTGTAATTCCAGTCGACTACATGTGTAAAAATACCGGGTTATATCATCTGCGGGTTAAAGGCTGACTTTACTAAGGCAAGTCTCTGTAAAATACATTACGAAGGTGCACAGCCTATGTTTTAAAAGCACAACTCTTTTGAAATTGGTTGTTCAAAAAAGAGAGGCTGCCGCAATTAAGCGCTGGAACTGTATACGTCTTATTTTTTTCCCTGAGGCGTCCATATAGTAAAAATTCCGCGATGAAGTCGAGTAATCGGGATCAGATACTGACCAAACCCTTACCGATAGGCGACGTGACCCGCAGGGACACCGATTACCGAATTGGCGCTTTTAAACGTAATATATTAATTTATTGTTAAGTGGTTTATTACCATATAACTGTATTAGCTATGCATTTATAATAACCCAATGTGGCCTGGATTTAAATGACCAATTTAAATGTAGTAATGTTAGTAGTTTTAAAAGATGCATTGAGGGATACTTCACCCACTGCCCGTCAAAAGGTGTAAACAATTATTAGTTGAGATTAGGTACAATGTCTGATAAGATCATTTCCTACAAGGAAATGCCACTTCACATAAGGAAGAAATGTCCTAGCCAACTAATAGCAATTCTTACAGGCCTGTAAACCGGGAGTTCCCTTTTGCTTTTAACGTAAGAAAGCAAGCTACAGAATGTCGTGTCACTGTGGAGTTTTTTTCCCCTAAAAAGGTTCAAATTAACTTTGACATCTAATATTGTTGATGCTATCAGTGACCAGTAATTTCACGATTGTGAAATTGTAATTTTATATTCATTCTGCACTTATACATTGCTGTGTAGAAATATGATTTTAATTTAATAGAATTAACTTGACTTTGTACTTAATGTAATGTTCTGTTACTAAATCCAATCGTTATTTAATCGGTTGTATATTCCTTGCTATACATCTATTAACAGGAATTGTAAATTACATCTCACTTTTATCATCATCACTTAGGATGGAAACTTTGTCCCTTAGCAGTATAAAACAAATTTTTGCTGTGAGTTTATTTTTGTCATTATGGTAAGAATACAAGACAGAAACGTACTTGAAGAACAATAAGGCAAGGTACTGTAGTAATAATATTAGTGATATTATTATATTATTAATCATATTATTAAATGGACAGCACAGTGGCTAGCAACTGCTGCTTTGTATCGGTGGTGTTCTACTCTTAGGGTGCTACCTGTGTGGAGTTTGTATGTTCTTCCCAGGTTTGAGTGGGTTTCCTCTGGGTGCTCCTGTTTCCTCCCACAGTCCAAAGACATACTGGTGGGTAATCAGCTTCTGGGAAAACTGGCCCGGGTGTGTCTGTGTTTGTGCCTGCCCAGCGATGGACTGGCGTTCTGCCTTGGCACCCATTGCTTGCTGGGATAGGCTCCGGTTCCACTGTGACATCGTATTGGTTACAAAATGGATGGCTATTAGTAACAAAAACAAAGATCAATTCATGTAAGCAATTCACAATTGCAATGTATATAAACTACTGTAAAAACAGGGGTTCTTGATACGATGAAGCAGAGCATTCAAAGATAAATTGGGAACAAGGACAGCGCCAACAGAGCCATCATGTTCCCAATTAACCCGTGCTTTAAGCACTGGAGGCTCTGCCTGATGTTGCCTTCGTTCACAGTTCACTGCAATCTGGTTTGATAATAATCATTGAGAGAATCTGTTCGGATGCAGAAAGAGCTGAGGATGAGACGGAGATTAGACAAGACCCTTCCTGCTGTAGAGCTACACCAGTATCACTCTACACCAGTTGTACGTGGCAGGACCGAAACAAGGCTGGAGAATAGGGCTGGCCACAGTCTGACATTTGCAATTGGACATTCAGATTCATACAGATTTAAATGTTGCAGAGGTGACACGAATGAGAACTCGAATGTTAAATACAATTGCAGACAGGTTGTTTCATGGAAGATGATATTAGAAGGGTACCTATTCAGTTTCAGAAATCCAGAATTTTTACATTTAAAATCTTACACTTTTCCCCTTTTGAAAAATGTAAGCGAGCACGAGTGTGGCATGGCACTGCTATTGTATTGTCTCCATTTTTTATTAGATCTCTTTCTGAAACGGAGATTTCTTACTGCAGGTGACTTCTTCAAGGTAAGCAGATTAAGATATAGGCCTGCTGAGGGCTTACCTGCCTCTGAAATTGCCCCTGGGGGGTCTTTGTGAAGTCTTTCCAGTCTGCGTGGTAGTGAGCGATTTTTTTGTGAAACCTGTCCTAACTGTGGTTATTAAAAATATGCGGTCAGGATTTTGTAGGATTAAAAATATTCTGTAGGCAACCAGGGGATGGCATTGTTTGACTCGCAGAATGGCAGCCAAATGCCATTGTGGTCCTCAGTATTTGTGCTGGCAACCTGCTGAACTGTATAGGAGGGAAGTCATTGGTCATCCATAACATTCCTTTTTTAAAGCAGTATGAAAGAAATACTGCTTATAGAAGCATTTTATATGGGATATCTTGTATCGGATTGGGTTCTTGTATCGAATTGTCTTGGATTTTTGTATCCTTTGCAATCTGTTTAGCAGATGAAGCACCGAAATCTGACTGGACCTTAGCCATGCAGAACGAAAAAAAGGCCAGGCTGCGTGCCTGCAGTGATCAAAAGTTTAAAGATAATAAATTAGATTCCAATGGGAATACGGGGGGCCTAGAGCCAATGAACCACAAGATTTAACATAAAACAAGGTTACATAATTGAAATATAGTTGCAGGCTGCTCTCCCTTGTTTGTTTGGATTGTGTGCTCATTTAGAATGTGTGTGTGTGTGAGTGTACTGTATGTCATATACCTATGGTTGGCTAACCCCGAGACGCAAGGTGTGTGTTGCGCAGGTTAAGGCTGATGCTGATTTCAATGGACTATTAGTGTACACACTGACAACAAACAGTAACATTACACCCGATGCTGTGGAAGTCAAGAGGCAGCGGCGCCAGGCCGCAATGCTTGGCTGAGGCCGAGACGAGCAGGAAGAGTCTTTATCTTCTCCTAATGAGCTCTATCTCGGCAGGATTAGAAAGGCTCCTCTGGGGTGGACAAACCTGCTGTCCCTTTAGCTGCGGCCAGATCAGCTGGCCCAGGGCTCCCCTGTGTCTTTGGGGGGGGAAGACGCAGAGGAGTACTTTGGCGGGGAGAGCTCTTGTCCCTTCACATCTCCTGTAAGGGTGGGAATCTTAAACTCAAACGCTTAAAACTGCACTCCAACAAACGATACGGGTGTTCTTCCAGATAAAGGAAGGAAATCAAACAGAGGGTGCTGAAGCTGGAAAAATTTGAAAGCGAGATCAAATATGTTGGTGGATTTTTAATACAGGAGTGATTGGACTCCTGACTAAATGTACGGTAAGAGTGTGGAATCAGGATGGGACTGGTCAAATTAAAACCGCGTTTCTACTGTATATGTTACTTAGAGATTTTCTCTCTAGAGCCTCTGCGTACTACATTGATGTGAATCGTACTAGAATGTAATCTTGTGCACAGGTCATTCTTTCTTATGTACATGTACTTGCAATGTATTTTACATATTAAAAATGAAAGTCCGTATCAGCCAACTAGTAATTTTCTTGGATTCTTGTATTAAATTGTCGAAATGATAAAAATTGTTTTTTTTCTCATATTTGGTAGATTACAATAATATAGATTATTCATGATAGCTCTGTCTGTGTGATACCTGCCATTTTTGATCAATGCGAATAGAGTTTTAAATCACTCATAATCAGAAGTATTGTTAGAAATATACATAATAATAAATGTAACTGATGGCAGTATTTGAAGTGGCTTGAATCAGAATTATTACTTTTAACTGTTAAAGTGATCATAGTGCAATAGTACTATGTTAAAGCTGGTGAAACAAAGAGCTAGATATCAACAAGATTACATATTACCAATTAATAATGTGATTAATTGCTACAGAAATCTATAAAGCCCTTTGTGGCACACTGATGCAAAACCATTATACCATTATTTGGATAAGATACAGCAGTTTTAAGGAGAATAATTCATACAGTCTATAGACTGAACAGGTGGACCCCAAGGAAATACTGAAAGGCAGGCAGAGATGGTGTACAGTCCTAAATTAAAACTATTGGCTACATAGTTTTCTGCATATATATTAAGCTTTATGATAACTCATTTAATATTCCTTTTTTGTTGGTGATATTGTTTTATGCTTATCCGAGTAGAACAGACCCATAGTTAAGAATAATTTATTACACCAATGATCACATACCAAATTAAACATTTTATTTGCAACATATCTACAAATAACAATAAAACAATACTATTGCACTTTCTTTTATAAACAGTGTAGACCCAATTCTATCATGATCAGGAATGGTCAATACCAGATTTTCAATACTGGCTCACAGCAGTGGAGTCTCATTTGATATGAATTCACAACTCGGTGATTACCTTATCACATGCTTTAATGATGTGGACTGAAGTGTGCCATAAACTGAGAGCACTGCTCCCCTTCTGTTCACCTCCTGCCTGGGGTTCCAATACAGTTTTCCTACTATAAAGGTCTGTGAAGCCTGAAGATTTTAGGCCGTGTGGCCAGCTGGACCGGAACAAATATTCATGCAACGACGGATTTTGCTTAAATAAAACTCTTGCTGTAAACGTCTCTTGGGGGGGGGGAAGTTCCAGTTTGAACTAAAAAAAAGTGTCCGGTGTAATGCATAAAATACAAGCTGTACTCATAGATATGAGCTTATAGTACAAACAACTGTCGAGACGTCGAGGGTTTCTTGTTATAACCCCCAGGAAGAAAATCGTCTTATCCTAACCACTGCCGACAATCCGCTGAAGCTTAATTATTAGTAGTTAAAATGGCTAAATTAATGTAATGGACATACTTGCATGAATGAATCACTCACAAATGGAGAACCGCGCCCAGACGATTTCTGTTTTTCGTTTTTTAGGAGTTCTTCATTAAACGCGTTGTTTCCAACACGCTATAGACACGGCTGTAACACCGGAGCTTTAACACACTGATGATCTGAGGTTTTTAATACGGTCCTTAATGCTGGTCTTCTGAGGCTTTCGGATTTCCTCCTGAACTACGGCGTATGAAGTAAGTCGCATCTACGGAAGGCCTACTAAGTGAGGTTTGAGCTTGCAGTGCAATAATGCTTTTCGGTCCTGAATTTATAAATAAAAAAACGTAAGGTTTTTCAGTTTCTTAAAATTGAATTGTTCACATATTTTCTGATGGTGGCCATTGACTTGCATTTTCATTAGTAAAACAAACCGAAGATCTACTTCAATATAAAATAGCATCTATTAACACATTTTGTTTATACGTAAACCTGGAGAGTATTTTATTTACGTCAATACAAACAGTAAAGTATATTTTAAAAAATACATTTGAACGACATCAACACAAATGATACACCGGTTCGTGGTGTTGCACATTAATAATAAGGAATCTCAGGCTAAGTGCAGGGCACAGAAAGATATTCGAAATTATTGAAACATCATAGCTTTAACTGGAGACATCTGCAAATGTAATTTGCAATTTAAACAAGAACTTCTCAAAACAGATTGAATAATACCGAATAATACTATAACAGTGTAAACCAACAAACCACCTTATATTCAATATGGGAATATGCGTTAACATAAACTTTGTAAATATCATGCTACGAAAATTAATAATGTATGAAATACAATAACGAGGAATAAAAATAAATACAAGCATATTATAGTGAATAATGTCAACATTTGCTTTTTGGGTGTGAAAAAATGCTATTTTATTTTATTATTTGGAACAGTGATCCATCAAAAATCAGACGAAACAGATCAGTTTATCGGTCCTACATTGTTATACAGTAGGTTTAATTTCTTTGAAGAAATCAGCGGTCAGTTATGTTTTTAATTTTCCATATGTAATTATAAGTAAAATCGTTGTAGTCCTTGTTTATATTGTTTATTTGAAAAATATTATATTACAGTTATGCAACAATTTAAGTATGGTTTGCTTACTGGTATAATAATTTGTATCTGATCTGACTAATCTTAATAATATGATAACCAGCCATAAGGGGCGAACTTCCAATGTTTTATATATAAAATATTTAATATATCAAATAGCCGTCTAAAAATACAGTGCGTATATTTAGACGTAGTTGTTCATTATAGGTTCCAAATGACTGCGTATTATTTAAATATTCAGAGTTCCAAGACGATCCTATTCATTACATTTTTGTCTATATGTCTTATACGTAATGTACCACAACGAATTCGCTTCTTAATTAAAAAAAGTATTGTCCAGCTGCGCTTGTTTTAAATATAAGGCGAATTGTTTACTCTGTCGGTTATAAAGTCGGATTAGTCTAAACGACCCCATCACCTCGGATTTATTTGTACAGTTAGCCTTGGATTTTATAGAAGACACTAGTAAACCTGTCAACGTTTATTTTGTACGTTAAAAATAGACGTTAATGTTAAATAAACGTTTACAATAAACGTAAAAACGTATATTATCATTCTTGTGAGCACTTTGCCCTTCCCGCTTCGGCTTTTATGGTGTCAGTACACAGTAGTCTCAAGATCAGGCTCGGCTTAAAGATCCATTGAAGGACATCAGTGAAAAACCGTCTTCATAGATCTTTGTCGTGTTTTTCTTATTTCAGTTTTGATCTACTTCACATCTTTTCCAGTTTCGCACAGTTTTTCCGTTTTACCTGCTAGCTACAGTATCCTTTAGGCACGTCCTAGAATTTAGAAAAGCTTATGAAGAACCATGTCATGTTGGCTACCGTGCAATAATCACTCACATGTGACATTCAGGACCGGCTCGATAGTAATGCTTGATTTACTAAATCTCTTTTCACTTATTAATGTGAAATACAAGCTAATAATTCTGCCTATTAAACCACAGTTTATGTAGCAGTTTCCAAAATCTCTGCACCAAACGACTTTTCAAATCTGTTGAAGAAAAGGAAACATTTTTTAAATTCTGTTTTTTTTTCTTTCCTTAAAAATAGCGAATGGTACAAATGCCATTTTCCCCAGTAGGTGGTGAAGTGCAGTGACAATGTCCTGAGGAGTGAACATTTATTGCTTCTCAACAACGATCTGTCGCAGTTAAAATCCAATCCATAATAGTGTCCTTTTCTCATCAGTAAAAAGTGACACTCTCAGCTCACGAATAATGCCAGCCAATACAGAGGTACGGTTTGTCATTCAGAGCAACAGTTATAAGAAATCCAAAGCTAAATATTTGCTTCTTCTGGACATTTTCTGAAGGAGTTGCCAACAGTTGTTTAGTTTGATATAAACGTGTACAAATGGTTTCTATAAACAGGCTTTCCTGAATTGTTGCTCAGAGGCCCACTTGTTCTATGAAGAGAGAAATACAACTGGTCTATTCCAGGTACAGCCCAGTGCAAATGACACAGGGGTGTCACAGTGCAAGACTCTGCCCATCATTCACCTACCCCTATATTCTACATAATTACTTGCTTAATTATATATTTAAGGCACATAAAAACAACAAGATGGTAATATTGTGATGTATAAAACTACATGTGCACAAAGATACAGAAATTAAACACATGATCAGTTTCATCCATACTACATTTGGAAAGCAGGGTTTATCATGTGAATTTTCCTTTTGTTAGTTGCTGCATTTCGTTGTCTTATTATATTAAATGAGCCATTTGTGTTTTTCTTCATGTATGTCCTGATAAGTGTTTCCAAAAAAAAGACTGATTTCTGCTGATCATCAGGCAGTGTAAAAAAGTTAAACTACTGTGATACAGCATAAGAAAGGTTATACATTTGTACTGCCTCCCTACATCTCCTGGAAGAGGATAATCACTTTAACATCACAAATCAGTGTTATTACTTGCTTCATCTAGTTCAGTACGTCTGATCTGATACTTTTACATCTTGCGTGTAGTATACTGCCCATTTATTTTCTGCATTGCATATAGTCTTCAGTACTGTGAAAGTCTTTTTTATTTCCTTCACTTATTTTGTCATCTACAAACCACATGTTTATGATCTATGCACAAATCAAAATCACTGTAATAAAGTAGGAACACCTGGTTGGCTAAAATGATCTCAGCTGTACTCAATTACTTAAATTATTGTATTTGGAAATGTTTCCTCTTAGCAATTTTCTGTTGTATTAACAAATTCTGAATGTACTTATATACAGTAAATGGTCTTCAGATGCATTCTACAAATATAAATATACAATACCACATCATCATCTCTGCTTGGCTTCATCACTGCTGATACTTGCTCAATGTAGTGTAACAAGTTACAGTACTTCAATAACACCAACCCACATTTACTACCCCTAGTGAGATTATTAGTACATATAAATTATGCCAATTTCAATGTATTTAACCCCTTCAGAGTGTAACATACAACAGAGGACTTCCTGCTCTGTAGTTGCCTTGTCGACTTTTTACAGATTCAGATATTTCTTCTCAAATCAGTGTGCCTGTTCTGAATGACCCCTGAAAGATCTGTACTGGTAGGTTCTAAATAACATCCTTCATTTCTTTGAAAACAATTGGAAAAATACCATCTGGCCCTGGTGATTTATTTAAGTGCCGTTAATCCCTGTAACACTTCAACCTCTGTTATTGTGATGTTGCTTCATACTGAGTACATTCCTATTTCAACTTGAGACTTGTTATCGGTATCTTCTTTTGTGAACACCTGTGTGAAATAACTTTTCAAAATATTTGCCATTTTCTTGTCATCGTCTACAAGTATTCCATTATCTGTTCAAGTCTACCTCCTCCTTCAGTGTCTTTTTGCTTTTGTAATCTTGGAAGATCTGTTTCCAAACTTTGACTTTCATTGCAATATTTCTCTAGCCTTTCTGATGTCTGTTATGACTTGAATATGCAACTAAATGTATTCCTTTTTTGTTTTATCTATCTTGCTTTTAAACACTCCTTGGAGTCCCTTCTTTCTCCTCACGTTTTTGTCGTAATTGAAATTTTAAAACTTTTAAAGTACTGTCTACTAGACTTTGAAATACTGACTTTGTATAACTTTTTGTGCTTGCTCTGAGCCTCGAGCAGTACAGTTTAGAAATGTCACCACCTCAACTGCTTCCGTGTCTATATTATCTAATTCAACTTCTCTTACACTCTGTCTCATTCCTTCATAGTTGACTTTTCTAAAATGATAAATTGCTAGTTTTAATTGTATAAGTGGGGCTTCAAAGTTTATTTTAAACAAATAGTAATATAACACAAACTATATTGCAAATGACAAATAGTAATATTTTAAACAAAGTAATTAATTAGAATGTTCATAAGATGATGTCGTGTTAATGTTTCCCTGCCTTTGTTTCTTGGAAAGTCTGTTTATGAGAAAAAACAGAAATCATTTGGGACATTTTTTCTGAAATACTTAGTATTGCAAATAGTCTAGGGGGAGAAACGCAAAAATCAACAGCACGTACATGCACACACTCAAAGAAACACACACAAAGGAATAACAACGAGAGCAGATTAAATGTTTCAAGAGTTCAAGGCCAAGACATGCAGTTACACAGCACAATATGGAGCTCTTGGCTTTGTTAACTGGCGCTTTTGAATGACTTGGAAGCAGACAGGAGAAACCTGAGGGATTTCAGCATGTCTGTTTCTAGTTTGATGGCTTAATTACTTAATTACGACACTTCGCTGTACTGTAGGAGCACAGGATAGCCACAGCACACCTGAGGGCTTTTAGTGCATTGCTGCTCTAAAATGCAAGACATCTTTTTTTAATCCCAGCATTTGCTCTGTCCCAGTAATACAAGAAGCAGGTTAAGTAATGTTTGTCACAAAATACCCTAATTAATCATACAGCAAAATAGATGGTTGATGGGTGCTGAAACAGGAGATGGGCCAGACTCTCCTCAGCGATGTCAAAAGCCCTTTCTGTTGACCAATTTGTCACAAGAGACCTTCATCAAAAGGCTATTTGAGATTCCCTCTTTTTAGAAAAGGAGTGTCTTCAATTGGGAGGCTTTGCTTTCAAATGTAATGCCATACAGACCCCTGAATGCAGAGCGGTTTAAAAGTAGATCATGCAGCCGAGATCCCTTTTTAAACGGATTTTTAAATTTTGTCCTTAACAGTGCAAGATGAGTGACGTCGAGTGTGTGGCGTGATTGAGGGGAACAGACTGCATGTCGCTGTGTTCCAGCTCGGAGGCAGGTGCTGAGGTTCGGTGAATGGCAACTGTTTTTTCTAAGCCTCGTTTCTGAAGCAATAGACGACCCTGAATACCTGGGTGTGGTTTTAAATGAAAGATTCATTACTTCACTCACCCATTGTTCATGCAGGTAAATATCATGACAGCGGAGAGGAATTTAGACGGCTTCCACAGTAGGTTCAGATCAGAAAGTGGTATGTCGGAGAGCCTGAGGCAGCTTGCCCAGCTGAAAGAGAGAAGTATCGGGAGTGGTTTGTCATCACTGCCCAGCCAGTGTTGTTGGGTGGCATGTTATACTCCTTTATCAAGTTACAAAAAAGCATGGACTAACACAATCAATAAGTTCTATTGCCAATCTGCATTCTCACTTGCCACCTGGCGGAATGTATTTGTCAGATCTCGGAAGCTAAGTAAAGCTGGGTCTGGTCAGTACTGGTAGGAAGACCTCTAAGGAAAGCAAAGCTGTTGCTCAAGTGGTGTTGATGGACCAGGTTGGCGGTATTCTCCTCTCTGGGCCACAATTTCCAAACCAGTTCCTCAGTATGGTGAACAGGGATAGTGTACTGCAGGAAGACCTTGTCTGTGCTTTCTGCTGTGCCAACTGCAGTGCTGACCACTCGGTCAATAACGATCCCATGACAATGTTTGGAAATGTAAGGGTGTTAACCCCATTGCGCAGACCGAATGTCATTTTGGGTTGCCACAAGATGGCTTCTCTCAATTCATCTGATGTAGGTTCTCACCTCTCTTCTTGATCCCCTGTGAAGTGGGGGCTGTGCTGATGCATAATTGTTTCCGCTGTCCAGCCCAGGTGGAATGCTGTTGTGTTTCTTCAGACTGAATATAAACACTGTTAAAGGAGGCAGTGGCACCACCAAAAGGAGCTTTTCCTTTGTGTGATGACCGAAGCTCGGTTGTGTGGTACGACACAAGGGCCGGCCTTAGCAGTGCGAGTTTTGAATGGAGTCATGTCCAGAGGAGCCATGGGGACTTTTGCAGGAGCTGCCTGGGGGAAAGTGTGAGGTTTAAACCACTATAAATGCAACTCTTTTCACTGTCACTGAACTACTCATTCATCTCATGACAAATGAATAGGAACAGGAAAGTCACTAATCCGGGAAGTTTGCAAACGGGTTTAGAAAGCTCAGTGCAAGCAGATTAACTCGGAGACAAGTGCCTGCTTATGAATGGCACTTACTCTTATCACTGTAACATTTGCTTTGGCCTTGTCTACCCTTCCTCCCTCTGTGGCAGTTCAATTAATGTTGGAGCAACTATTCTAATTGAATCAGTCTGGATGCACTGGGAATAATGTAATAAAGACAGCTTTCAGTACATTGCACATTGTGGAAATTTCATGCCGTTTTGAGTACGAGAAACAATTCATTTTTAGGATCACAGTATTATCTGTTGCACTGCTGATTCCCAATTACCTAGGGGTGTCCTGAGCCTTCACAAAAATGGAATCAGGGGAGTAAATGCCCTCAGTCAAGGTTTTCCTAATCTAACTGGGATGTTCTTTTTCAGGCTTGGGAAAAAAAAACAACTTGATGTTTTAAAATGTGCATGTTTTCTGAATTTATTTTGTTGTAATTTGCTTTTCTTCTATACAAAATAGATGCCTTTCTGAGCTTTATTCATGGGAGATCACAAATCTCGGCTGAAACCTGAACCTGAAACTACAATGACATTTTATGTAGTTAAAAATGTAAACACAAGTTTCTGAAATCTAATTGTGATGGTACACCTCAATGGGCTGTAAGCTGGACTTTCAGACTGGAGGATTGTGCTGTTACAGTGAGTGTTCCCAAGTGGAATTGGGTGTAGAATTCCTGCCTAGGTTCTCTCTCGTCTCTTCCCGGACTGACAGTAATCACTTCCTGGTCTGCTGAGGTCTGCGGAAACAGGAAGCCATTAAGGAGGACAGAGAGGACAGGAGTCGCACAGCTTATAGCGCTATCCCTGGGAGAAGACAATGCAGTAGAATCAGCTAGGAGTGACGGTGCCAAGGTCTGGAGAGTCGGCCAGAAGGGAGATTTAGAGAATGGCGTAGAAGGAGGCCACTTTGGCTCCTCCAGTCAGACATCCCGCTGCATGTCCTTATTTTCCAACTTATCCTTAGGTATTAAAGTGATACACAGCACCTTGGTCAAAGAAATGAGACAGCTACTAGATGGAGTGGAATCCAGCAAGGGCATGGAGTGTTAGTGCTAGGACAGAACCAGAAACGCACATCCTTGGCTCAAATAATTAAATCCCTTATGGAAGTGGAATCCAAGGCAAAATGAAAACCTGAAGACCCTGTGCTCCTTGAAGGTTCAGACTGCAGATCACTGTCCTGCTGTCTTTCAAAGTTCAATAGATTTGACACGAGAAGTAAAACAAATCCTTGTAGTATTGTGTTTTTCCCCCATCAGTTAAACCTCACAGTGCAGTGATTCCTAAGCAGAATATACTGTATCTAGATGTTGTATATAAAGTGTTCTCAAGCATTCTTTCACATGTGTAGGATGCTTTTAACATGTGACCAAGAAAAGCATGAAAATGGAGATCAACATCTTACCTGTGTAAATATTAATTTCAAAATAAACTGGAATTCAACCCTGGCTTCTATCTATGGCATTTATTTTAATAAAAAGTAATTTCTTGTGACAAGAGGGAACCTTCTGGCTCATCTAGTTGTCATACATTTTGGGAACAAAATGAATTTGCATTGTCAAAATTAAATTATCTGTCCGAAAAATCAATACCTAGGCTAACTTTTAGCCATTTAAGCAAAGCTGAGCACAGGAGAGTCAGCCCACAGTCCAAGGTACACTTCACCACCTTAAAGGTATTGCAGTCCCAATTTTTCAGACGGTTTATTAAATCTTGATAACAAAATACATTTGTTGATGTTATAGAAAAATGTTACAAAAGCACAAAATCGTTAACTTTGTGAAAGTCGCAAACATCTGGTCTTGCCACCGGTGAGAGAGAGAGAGTTACCAAGAATTGTGACACGGTCCGGCCCTTCCTGCTCACTAGTCACTGCCATGACTAATGTAATGTGATCTACAAGTGAATAAGTACAGGTTGTTCAGCAGACATTTCACCTCGAAAATGTTCCAACATAATCTGCATGCAGAGTTAACAAGTAAGTAGTATTTGCCGGCAAAATCGTGTCAGAATGTTCCTGTTGAATTAAAAGAAATATATTCACAAGCCTGCTCGTTTACAATGTAATAAGGCTGCATGACATTACCGGACGTCTTGTTGCCTTGTTCTGAATCCCGGGATGTGGTGCTGCACGTGAGATTTAATCTATTTTGTGATGTCAATTGGAGGTTTTACAAGCTACTGTGTGCATTTTAGTCTTATTGTGGTTTGAATTGCTCATCAATGCTGATTGTTTTGAACCCCGAAATATAAAAAAGCGTTGTAGTTCCCCTTTATTTTCTGTTATTCTCTCTAGAGAAGCCTGACCATCGACACCGTCAGCAGTGATAACACTGCAGTGAAGGTTTAACAAGTAATAACAGAGGACAAAAAACAGTTCAAGATAGAAGCAGCACGCATGTGGACGCTGAGTGTATTTTGAGGATTCTGGAACTGGAAAGAGCAATAGAGCAAAAGGGGTGGATTGTTTTTCACAGTAACTCCCATACCGTATGTCCTGTGAGGGTCAGGGTAGCAGTGCCCTGTGTTCTGGTAGAGGCCTTGACTGGAGGAGGCTGACAGTTCTGCATTTCGTCACGGAAACAGCTCTTCATTGGCGATGCTGACACGCTGCTCTGTGACCAAACATTTAAGCGCAAGAGAGTCAGCTCCCAATCCAGAGCTGTCAGTAACCCAGGCTCCTCTTCCCTCATAAAACCCCCGCCATAAAGTAAACACTTCTCTCTCATCCCTTCTGCGTAATATCTGCCAGTTACTGCCTCACTACAATGCATCATGGCTGAGGATTGTCTGGTTAAGTACTTTTGATGGATTAATTACGATCATTTATCTCCTTTCATTCAGCTGCATGTGTGAAATGTTTTTTGTATGCTCTTAGTATACATCACTGTTCTATAGCTCAGTGCACGCAAGAGACCAGGGGAGATAGGTCTTGTCTTGACGTTAGGGATCATCTATAAAATAGAAATGGGGAACAGTGCTATTTATTGGAGCTTGGTCTGGATGGTACAGTGGAGCAGTGTTAGTGTGGGTTTCCTCCCCCAGCAAACAATGTGCACAAGGCAGGATATGCCCTGCCAGTCCGCTGCATAGACCTGCTCACACTCACGCCTAAGGTCAGTTTTCCCAGAAGCCAACGAACATCCCGGCATGTTTGTGGGCTGTACGAGGAACTGGAGCACTTGGAGGAAACCCACATGAACACAGGGAGAACATACAAACTCCACACAGATAGTAATACAGGTCTGGAACTGATCCCAAGGAACCGAGGCAGCAATCCTTAATCCTTAAAGAAGATTGTGAGCACTGAAAATTAGTATCTCCCTTGAAGAGCTGTCCTCCCACTGTCTGTTTCTCATGAGGTATTGTCTTTTTTTTATTTTATTGTGTGGATTAGCAACATGACTACTCTTTCTCTGTTCAATTATTCCACACTTAGTTGAACCTAATTCAACTTAAGGTAGTACCTTAAGATTTTCTTTCAGATCATTTGTGCTGATCACTATCAGGTTTTTACTGGGAGAAAGCTACGTCAAAGTCCAACAAAAGCTTAGCTCAAGGGGTAATATGATAAAATAAAAATATATATTTTTATTTCCACTAGGTGTCACTGTCACCTCACTGACTTTCTTGTTTCAATTAATGTTTCCCCACTTGGCTGTGATCTTCTGCGCATATTAGCCTAAACTACGGTTCCCTCTCTAAAAAGAAGACTAGATTTTCCATTAATGTTTCAATAATTTCACACTGAGTTTAAAATGGGGGCAGAGTGCATCTTCCTGAGTTTAGGATAGAGATTCAATATCGTCCAAGTTTCAGCCCGTTTTAATCGGCTTAAATACATTTAGTCGCTTTCAATTTCAAGCTATTGTACCGTTCCAAAAAAAGCAATTTCTGTATAAGCACAAATTCACATTGTATTATGCATAAACCGACATGGAAATGATAAATCTTCAGTTTACTTCAATTAGCAGGTAAAACAACAAAACTGAATTACACATCAAATAATGTAACATAAGTCATATGAACTGTTTGAATATATTGATAAAGTGAATATCACAATAACTCCATAGGAAATTATGTATTGTAATTACAATATGTAATTCAATTTAAATACATTCTAAAGTCAAACTCGGATCAAAGTTTCAAATGCCGGTATTAAATCGAAGACGTAGCTGTTTTTCCCCAGTATCTATTATTCCCTGTTCCACAGACTGAGAAATCGAACAGATTTTCTGTCTCCTTGGGTTACAAACAGCATTGTAAATTTGAGACAGTTCAGTTTTATCCGTTCTCCACAGCCTTAAGCTCGTGAAGATTTAAAGAGACGGAAAAAAAATCCAAGATTCTGGGAATTGCGATCTACAGTACTCATAATTATGCTGCGTAACGTTATAGCAAGAAAACCAACAGTAATGTAACGGTTCAGTTTTTTCCCCAAAATTAATAATATTACTCCCTCTAGTGGCAATCACAGAAAGTAATATTATTATTTTGTCTTATTTTTAATTGCTTTAAAGACACAAAAGAGTGACGTGTCTCAGGAGAGTGTTATATTCATTTTATATTCAGGTGTAGCACTGCTATTGTAAGAGCACTAACACGTAGAGAGAACAAATTTCTATGAAAAACGTCTGGTGAAACAGTAAAATAAACTAATTTTTAATCAGACAAAATTGCTCCTACAGTATACTACATTGGCCGGAAAGTCTATATGATCCATTTAAAAATGTGAGAGTTGCGTTGAAAAACACAAAGTTTAGAGATTTTGAAACTTTGGTTTCAAGTTGCACATGACAGAATCTTCTAGACAGCAGCTTTCCGCAAAAGACACTACTTAGTGATATCATCCATGACAGACAATCAGATTTGTGGCTGATATCAT